>NC_087062.1:40203609-40339609 GCF_963678635.1 Symsagittifera roscoffensis
TTCAGGTAAAGCCAAATTAAGTCAGCTAGCAGCTGAACTGCACGAGCGACTGACATCCGTCGAAGAAGAAAAGTATGACCTCAAGATAGAAGTAAAAAAACAAAAATACGAGGTAATTGTTCCCACTTTTAAAAAACGGCTATGATTTTCTTAGAAGGCATACAATACAACTTAGCAATTTTCAATACCAAAAACAACAAGACTGCTCGTATCAGGGCGAAGCCCTGAATGTTCCGACTGCCTTTTAAGGTTTATGGAGCAGTAATAAAATTAAAAAATTTAATGAAATTTAAAAAAAATGAAAAAACAATTTTCTAAATATATTTATGAAAACCATCCCCCCACACGCCATATACAGTACAAAGAATCTAATTCGCTCCTTGTAGCAAACCAATTATGACAAATAGGCTTCTTTCAACCAATTTGGAACGATTTCTAAGACGGATTAACTCTCCGCTTACGCGTTAATAGCGCGAAATATATCGCGCGTTAATTGTCCCAAATTGGCCAAAATGGCAACCTTTAAACCCCCGTAACTTTACGAAAAATGATCACAGGTGAAATATCTTTTCAAATTTGAGCTCAGGACAACAATACCTTTCGAATGATATAAAAAAATTCCGTCAAAAATGGCTAGTTAAAAAGTCGAAATTTGTCTGAAGAAAAAAAAAACCCACCCCGAGCACAAATATTCCGTTACTTTCGTACCGAAAGTCGGAACAACAAGACTGCTCGTATCAGGGCTAAGCCCTGAATGTTCCGACTGCCCATTAAGGTTTATGGAGCAGTAATATCATTAAAAAATTAAAAGTATTAAAACAAAATGAAAATTTTTTTTCAAAAATTTGAATTTTTTTAAATAAAAATCATCCCCCCACACGTCATTTTAAGTACAAAAGGATAGATTTCGCTACTTGTAACAAATCAATTATGGCAAATAAGCTTCGTTAAACCAATTTGGAACGATTTCTAAGACGGATTAACTCTCCGCTTACGCGTTAATAGCGCGAATTATATCGCGCGTTAATTGTCCCAAATTGGCCAAAATGGCAATCTTTAAACCCCCATAACTTTACGAAAAATGATCACAGGTGAAATATTTTTTCAAATTTGAGCTCAGGACAACAATACCTTTTGAATGATATAAAAAAATTCCGTCAAAAATAGCTAGTTAAAAAGTCGAAATTTGTCTGAAGAAAAAAAAACCCACCCCGAGCACAAATATTCCGTTACTTTCGTATCGAAAGTCGGAACAATAAGCCCTTCATTTCGGGAACTTGTCATTCCTGAAAGCTGAACAGGTGTTCCACTTGTCTAAAATATTCCGAATATATTTTATGCAACTTCAGGGTAGGATCAAGGATCTATCCTTCTTTTAGATCGATCAAATATAATTTTCCGATCGATAATTTTCCGACCTCTCCCAAATCGCAATAAGGACCGTATTTTGACCATTTTTTCGCGCGTCAATCCAAGTTTTTGAAAAAAAAAACACTTTGGATGGTTTTGACGAAAGATTGAATTTTTCGTTGCCCGCTCCCTCTAAATTAGTATTTATTGGCGCCGCGAAAGCAAATTCCTTGACGTTTTCAATGATATTACTTGGCATTTTGTTCTTTATAGTTGAAAGAAGTTTCTCAGAGGATAGAGGAAATCCAAAAACGGAAGCGATTCGCAGACAAAATGGACGAATTAGAGTGAGGCCTTTATTTGTGTTCTGGTAGAATCCAATTTCTCCTTCTTTGTTTTGGTGATATCTGCAGTACCGTGTGCATTTTGTTTAGAGATTACACGAGTGAAGATTTACTACAAGATTTAATCAAAGTAAGTTCAGAGTTTTTTGCTCCAATTTCAGAGATAAGATTGCTAAAACACCTCTATTGCAGAAACCGTTTAAATTTTGCGAAACTAAGAAAGTTATTTACTGGTTTCTTTGAAGAACTGCAAATTTTAGGCAGACGCGGACAGCATATCCTTGATGCCTTCGACTGGAACCCATGCGTCCATAACGACCATAGGAGGCGTGTATGGTCGTCTCAAACAGTTCCACAAAATGACCAAACCCAAAAAGGAACCCACAATCGAACGCAAGGTAGTATGCATGCTTTAACAATTGCATTAGAATTAAATTTTTCACGATTAACTGATTCCATAAAATGATATTTTTGCACATCTGAATTGAGGGTGAGGAAAAATGAGTGCGACAACGCTTTCACGACCCGTGCACCATCGCAGCCATAGTTCGAGGCCTTATATGCGGACAATTAATTTTGCAGGTGTCTGAGCCCGGAGAAATATCAAAGAGAATCCAGTCTAAAATTGAGGAGAGTGGACTGGTGTGTTGTGAGTGTGAGGAGAAAGTGTTCCATGTGGAGGCAGTCCAGTTGAGAGACAAGCAGTTCTACCACAGAGAGTGTGTATATTGCAACTGGTGTGGAAAGACTGTCAGGTAGGGATAGAAGTGATAAAATACATTGCAACCTTTCGATTTCACCGACAATTTTTGTAAATATTTCTACTTGAATACAGCTTAATAGTAAGAGTATTAACAAGAGAAGGCGCTTGCTCTGCAACAGTAGTTCAGAATCCTACCGGTCACAATAGTTTTTGCTAAAAACCTTAAGAACATATTAGCGCTGTTTGGAAATTTTTTGAAAAAAAATCGGCTATTGAATTTTGCATTTATAAAACAGTCAGTAACTATCCAAACTAAATTTGGGCAATAGTTACATCCTGCTAGGAGTTAATTCTCCGAAAGAGTGACTTTTTAAATCTGATTTACGAAAAATTGGTCTGATCTATTTTTCTCGACGCTAAAAACATTGATTTTTTTTTATAAACATAATCATAACATATAGGAGTTTAATACAATAGCACACTTGACCAGCAGGAACTTTCTTAGAGTTGCGGTAAAATTGGGCGAAACAAAATACTTTACGTTGGGCTGAACAAAAAAGTTTCACCCACACCCCTCTAGCACGTGTGGACTGGAACAAAAGCCTCATTTTAGAAGCAAAGGGCGGATTAAAAAATGTTGTTATTGGTTTTTTGCTACAAACAATAACTAAGTTTGTTTTAAAAAACCAAACGAACATTTATTTGAACTTGCAAATCGGCGTTTCTTCTATAAAGTATATAATTGATTTTTGCTTAAGCTTGGGATTTGAGCTATTAAAAACATAAATGGTAAAATTTACGAGCACGAGTAGAATAAGTTAACAAATAGTCTATGTAGAGTAGTAACATTTATAACCATTTCTCGGTTATTGAGAGAGTTGTATCAACGGAATAGTACATTTGCCCTTAAAAATTAGCAAGTGCTAGAAATACCCTCAGATTTTGGTTTAGGGGGATAGTTGTCATGAACTGAAAGATGTTTTGTTGCAGTCCCTGCTTTCGGTTTTTCAACGATTCGAGTGAAAAACTAACAGTAGTATTACTAACAATAAACATCACCACGACATTGCAAATCACAATCACTTTTTACCAAAGTTGTGACTTCGCCAGAAAGCAATCACATTGGTTCTTGGATAGGCACATTAAGGAGACAATATATATGCCTATCCTGGAAAATTTTCCGCGGGTGTTCCAAAGTTGCGTTTTCCAGTTTTATTTTACACAGAGGCGAAGCAAAGCTTCGCATTAATTTCGACGCCACAAAAACTGCATTGCAAGGTAACAGACAGGAAAGGAAAGAAGAGCCATTAAATACTAAGAAAACGAAAAAAAAAACTCGAAGAAAACACAACTACAAAATTTCAAAACGTTGTCTGGAAGGATGTACTATTTGCTGAAGACAAGTTCAGAAACATATTCGACGGCGTTTAATGAAAATTAAGAACCAATCATCAAGCAAAAACAAAATTGTTGTCATGAATGACTTCGAATTATAAATTCTATTCTGAGATGTTTTAAGTTTTCTGCAATCGGGAGGAAAGCATACAAATTTTAATTCCCTGGAACGACCAAAAATTAGGTGAGTAAGCCGATAAACAACCAGCCCAATTCATTCAGGCCAAAACTTTGTGAGCGATAAAAAAACAGAAAAAACACAAAATTAAGTTTAGTAGAATTACAATTTGTAGGTTTGTAGGAGTAAATGAGAACATAAAAACTACAATGAAAACTACACACAGCAAAAAATTCTAAAATTTGGCAATTAAATCGGAAACACATTAGCAGAAAAATAAAAAGCCGGCAATTTTTTGAAACAGATTAACTCCCATGTAAAAAAAAGGTTTTGGGCCAGATTCTATCCCAGGACAGAAAATTAGACGGAAGCCATTTAGACAACAAAACTTTTTTAATATTGAAAAAAACTTCATCGCAATTGACTTCCAATTTGAGCAAAATGTGTTGCAAAACACGATCAACAGCGCTTAATACAATTTCAGACAAACTATTGAGCTTTAAGAAAGCCAAAAACAGTTAGAGAGACGGAAATTGAACCGAAACAGAACTTTTCAAGAAAAGTTTCAGCTAAAAATTTTTCATCATCCTCCCATCGGGAAACATAAAAATCTAAGGTTCTTTCAAAAAACGAAATATAAGGCGTCTAAACCGATCCAACAAATGCCAAACCCATTTCAACCTAATAAATCATAGAGAAAATTCGAAAAACAATTCAAAATGACTTCTAATTGAAATGAAAATTGATTAAAATACAAAACTCTACCAAAAGGCAACTCATCCGATAAGAAGAAAGCAGACAGACAAAAGGCCGACACTTTTTCTTGAACATAATTTTTTAAGAGTAAAGAACGTAGTGTAAACTCTTATTTAGGTCTTAATATTTTTTAAATTTTTTTTCACGAAAAATTCATAAAGCGTTCTAACAACTACAGATGTGCATTCATACACATTGATGCATTTATGAATGCAGTTAGGTATATATGCACTTTTTGAGTTTAATTGAAATTCATCTGCTGAAAGTGACGTAAATAGCCCTCTCCAAATACGAACGTGGAAATGGCGCGAAAAAACGTGAACGATTTCTAGTTTCGAAAGTGGAATTGAAGTTTTAGATTCCCAGCGGAATAAAAACTTCACCTGTTGATCCAGTTTTCTCAATGCATCAATGCTGTCAAAAAAGCGCCAATCATAATCGTTCTAGAAATTAAAAGAGCTTAAAGGGCATCTATTTTTTTCTTCGCTTTTCGAAAGTTTAGATTTTTTCAATACAGTCAGTGTTTTTTATGTATATTGCGTTCATTACTCTTTTCCAATCTTCGATTGCCTGCGTTCTAGCTTGAAAAACGAAAGTGGTCTTTGCCGGGCTTGAATCAAGTAAATTTGTCGTCACAACCGCTACCGCTATCCGAAGGGTTCCTAGGAAGATGTGAATATAAAAATAAAGCAAACATCCGAAATGCTTCCATGATTTTGTTAGACAGTGTTAGCCAATCGCATCAAATAATTTATTTGTTATTTTTTGTTCTATTTTTTTTGCTTTGAATTATGTTCCTTTTAGTCCGCATGACGTTGGGTTCCACGCTGACCAGATTTACTGTCCCTTCCATCTTAAACAAGCAGTGTTCGGAGCCACTCCTCCGCCCAGATCAGTAAGCCAACCAGTGTTTGTACACGTTATACGACAAACTATACAACCAACCCTTATACGATATAAGATTATAGGAGACATCCGATTTATACAATAAATTATACGATTATACCGAACAATGATTGGCGGCTTTTTTTTGTAAGACAAGGATTTTTTCGTGATTGATTGATATTAGGGGCGGCTCAAGTCCAACATGAAATGTTTTTGGATAGTTGATAGCAATCAGAGATTGTTCGGCAAAAAAATATTATCGAGCAGCAAAACAATTTAAAAAAACTTTGAGCGATCTCTGTAATTGAATTAAGATTTTGATCTCAAGTTGTACGGTTGTACCTTTTTTATACGAAAGCCAAAATATACGATAATGCGTTATATTAGTCGGATCAAACAATGATAAGTTATACGACCTTTTTGGTATACGTTAATATAAACTGAAGTCAAAAGAAAAAATTTGTTAATGTATATGGAGCTTTCACCAGAAGATCCCCTTTTCAATAAATTTTATGAGATTTAGCTTCAAAAAGTTCGATTGCTGAAAGTACTAGATTTACTTAATTTAGCCTGCAAACTCTTTTTGTACGTATTAGTCTTAGTGTTTGATAAGTCAATAACTTCTGATAATTTCAGCCTCTGAAGAAAAAGAATGGCCTCGTTAATGGATTTCACAGTTGACCAGGCTCAATGTCTAGTGGATCCTCATGACAAACTTAGAAATACTATAAGACGTTATGAAAAACAATCTGGCATCACGTTTTCTATGTTATTCGCGTAAATACAGGCATCATCAAAAGATAACTTTTGATTTAGTGATATTCAGACATTTTGTATTCATAGTGTAGTTCAACCTCAGAAGCAAAAGAATTTTTATGTTAATGTTGTTTAATTTTGTAATTAATATGTTGGTAACTTGTAAAATAACTTTTTTTTACATCAGTATTGTTGTACCGGGAAGGGAGTTTACAACAACCCCCAATCTATTTGTCAAATTAGTTTCAGTTGTCCCTCCCTTGGCACTTTTAAACTGCAGCAGCTTTTAGATGACCCTAAATTTTGAATGATCCTAAATTTTAGATGACCCTAAAAACTAAACTCCATTATATCATAGCTTTTTCGTTAGACCTTCTAAGGAGATCCAAAATGCTTTTCATAAAAGACTGCAATTTGTTTTACAATTTTGGGTCATTCAGATGCCATTGACAAAGAAAATCTGCGAGACACAATTTGTTTTACCAATAAAAATTTTTCTGCTCACAGAGTAATTAGTTAAAAAATTACAGACGATTTTCAAAATTTGAGAACATTTTTGTCGTTTTCTCAGCAACTAAATAAGCTATTGGGTTAAAACTTGATCACATGGGCGATGAAACTAATTGAAAGGAACTGCCCGAATGAAAAATTAAAAAGTTTTGTTTTGAAGTTGTTAATTACTCCGTCCATCATAATTATTTTCAGAGGTGTTCTTGTCGTAGAAAAATTCTGTTCATTGAGGAGCCAATGAATTTGGCTTGATATTTATTTTGCTTAAAAATAGCGGGAAAAAAGAAATAATGAACAGGCCTGGCGTCAAAAGATGAAGACGACTAATTTCGACAAGTATGGAATTTTAATGCCTTTGTCGCCAATGCGACAAATCAAAAAAATAAACAGTAACCCTATTGATACATGAAGTAATTATTAACAGTTATGTAGGCTGGATTTTCGTAAATTGTCTGGCAGTGCTGTTTAGGAAACAAAAGCTTCATATTCATCTAAATTAGTCGTATTTGATTTGCGAAGCCAGGCTTAGTAACTTTGTCTTCGCCTTAATCTGTAGTTTTACGCAAAACAGTACAAAACCAAATTCATGGGCTTGCAAAAGAACAATTTTGAGTCCACTAATTCAAATTCCAATATAAAGTTTACCATGCTAGCTCCACGGCACAAACACACCTTAAATTAATTTTGATTTTCAACAGCCAAAAAACATGTCTTTACATTTGTATTCGGCTGAACCCTTTTAATTAATTTCATAATTTCATCGGCCATGGGTCAAAAATTCAAGCCAATAATTATACCACTTGCGATACAAAACAAGAAAGCGGCTATGTCGTAAAAAATCGAAAATGCCGAAACAAATAGATCTATAAAAATGAATAGGGATAATTTTGAAACTAAAAACAAACCAAGACAATAGACCGTAAAATTCACATAGAAAGAAAAATTGCCAAGCAGTAACAAAGCCAAAAAACACTTTAGCAGAAACCCTTTTGGCAGAAAAAAAACTCAACAAGACATACAAATTTATTAAGTCTCCTCACCCTCAACCAACACACACACAAAATTTTTTGCTCCTCGAACGACGCAATATGATGCCACTAACCGATATTGAACAGGCCGAAAATTATTCGGCCGAAAAAAAAACAATTAAATTTAAAATTAATTTTAAAGCTATTAAGTTCCCATCACCCTCAAAACACACACACAAACAAAACTTATTCGCTCGTCGAACGACGCAATATGAGATCACTAAGTTGATATAATACGGTACGAAACTTATCAAGCCAAAACAAAGAAAAAAAAATTAAGACCACTAAAAAGTTATTAAGCCCCTCTCACCCTCAAACCACAAACACAAAATGTTTTTACGCCAATATATTATAGAACGAAAGGTATCAAGCCGAACAAAGGAAAAGAAAAAAAATCAAAAATGAAACAAACAAATCGAGTTGGTCAAATCAGAAACAGCATAAAAAATTTCGAATAGGACATATATTTAAAACGCCAACAAGCTTAAAATATATCAGTGGTGGTAGATTGGTTGCTAAGGGGCTTCAAAGAAATGAGTCCACATGGGAAGAATCTTGTCAACAAAGTTATTTAGGGGGAAAATCTAGTACCCGGTTCCGATGCCCTTCCTTATCTTTCGAACTTGCACAGGAAACGACAAAATAAATCTGAAACCTTGAACCGGAAAATTAAACTTGAAACATCTAGGAGCACATAAATAGCTGCACCTGCAAAAACTTAGCAGTTGCGTGGTGAAGGAAAGAAAATCACATACTCAACACAGAGGCGAAGCTGAGCTTGGTTCCACTTGCGTTGCAAAACCAGAAAGGCGCTGAATCGAAAAAAAAATTGAAATGAAAAAGGCTAATTTTAAAACAAAAACATGCCAAAAAAGTAGATTGCGAAACTAGTATCGGAAGAAAAATTACCAAACGGTAACAAAGCCGAAAAGACCTTAGCAGAAAACTTGTGAAACAAAAAAGCCGAAAAAAAATTCAAAAATTTAAAAACTTCTTAAAAATTATTAAATACTGTTTGAGAAACAAGAAAACAACAAAAAAAGAAATTTTACACAGAAGCGAAGTGAAGCAAAACACAACACAATTATAAAAAGCATAAACCGAAAAAAAATGAAAAAGAAACGACTTGATTAAAACTTTCCTGTGTCTCGGAAAAAAAGGACGCTAGGGCCCAGCTTAGGTGAGGTATGTGTTTGATATTTTTTGAGTTTGTTATATTGATGTGGGACGAAATGCATTTCAACACAACTGATGTGTTGAAATGCATGTGGGACGAAAAGGCATTTCAACAATTGGAATTTGACCAATACTTTAGTTGTTTCTCTACTAAAATAAGTGAGAGAGAACATTTTTGAGATTATGGAATGTTTCCAAAGACATAATTTTTCTCTTACAAAAAAAATAAAGAGCAGCCGCTTCTGCAGCAAAAATTTCGCAACATCTTTTATCGCTTGAATTTTTTTTTTTTCAGATTTGATAGGATAGTTTTATTAGAAATTCAACACAGATGTGAAGCGGAGCTCCGCACCACTTGCGATAGAACAAACAGAAAAAATTTTTTTCCGAATGTCTTGATGAAAAACAAATAGGGACCCAGCGGAGCTGGAGGTACGAGCTTGACATTAAATGAATTTGCTAATTGATGCAGCACTAAACATGTGACTTCAAAAACTGGACTTTGCCCAAAACCTGAGTTATTTATCCACCAAAATACGTGAGAAAAGTATACAATTTTGAGATCATCAAGTTTCCCGAAGTGATAAAGTTTCTCTATAAAAAAGAAGAGTCGCCGGTTTTGCAGAAATAATTAGTGCAGCTAATTTTTTAAGTGAATTTTTTATCACAAATTTGCTTGAGTAAATTTTAAGAACATTCAAAAAAAACTTCCAAAAAAAGGTCAAAACATGTAATAAACGGTCAAAAAAACTTTCTAAAAACCATGTCTTTGTTTTTCTGCAAAAGCAGGTTAGGGCCACTTGACCGGAAACGAGTCACAAAACCGGGTTTCTCGATTGAATAAAACATGAGAATTGGCGGGAAAAAAAGTTAAAAACATTTCCGTAAAATCAAAAAGTTCGCGGAAAGTCAAAAAATTTTCAAACAATTGTCAAAGCTTCAAAAACTTTTGGCCCTAACTTGAACGCAACATAAATTTTTTCAACAAACAGTGCATAGCCAATTATAATCATAGGCATTGAAAAACCTGTTGTTTCGATTAAACCTATGATATCAGATTTGGCAGGATAGTCGCGGGCGAGAAAAGTCCAAAAAACGGTCAACAAAAAAAAAATGGACATTTCAAAGAATCGCAAATTTACGTGTACAAAAAACGACGTAGACATACTTAGAAGAAATTCACGCAAGCTGTAATTTCGATTGAACCCAAAAACTTAGATTTCGTTGGGTAATTTTCGAGAAAGGTTTCAAAAAATGGTCTACAAATAAAAAATTTGACATTTCCGAGAATGATTGCATTTTGTGACTAAACCTAGGGCGTAGCCGCTTATGCAGAAAAAATTCACGCAAGCCGTAATTACGGTTGAAATCAAAATTTCAAATTTGGGAGGGTAGTTTTCGAGAAAAAAAACTCCGAGGGCCATTTTTTTGGGCGAAAAATTTGTGATTAGTCGCAGCAGTTAAACTTTTATAACTTCTTAACCCGTTCTTTGAATTAAATCCAAAATCTCAGACATGACAGGGAAGTATCCGAGAATATTCAAAAAATTGAAAAAATTAAAAATTTGATTTTTCTGAGGGCGATATTTTACATGTAAAAAATTTTGACGAGTACCCGCTAAGGCATGGGAAATTCCAACTGCCCGTTATCTCACAATATCAAAATCCGCAAAATCCGATCCCAGAGATTAGTTTTCGAAAAAAAAATCAAAAACAATCACCTTACGGTCAAAAATCAAAAATTTGACTATTCCTAAGGCCATAACTTTGTGTAAAGAAACTTGGGCGTAGACGCATGTGCAGGTAAATTTTCAAAAGCCAGTTTATTCACTGAAACCAAAAATTCAGATTTGAGACTGGCAGTTTTCGGGAAAAGGAGAAAAGCGAAAATATGGGTCAAATATTCCCCCATAAGAATATGGGTCAAATATTCACCCAGAGACAATTTTGAAGGCTGTAGACAGAGGTGTAGAGTAAAAAGAGACTCTAGTGGAGTAAGCAAGCTCCCAGGAGAGTAGGCGGTCTTTCAATTGACACCACTTTACTGGAAATCAGTAGAATTTTCCATAACCAAAAAAAGCAATTTCAACAACCCGATGGATAGAAATGACCCAAAGTTAGGTCATTAAGCAGATAAAAATGGGCGTAAGTGAATTAATTACATTTTGTAGGATTAAATCAAACACTAAAAGCAACATTAAAGAAAAACCGCGCAGCAACAAAAAAAACGATTCTAAGATGTGACAACTAGGCCGACAACAGATTAGCAGACAAATAATAGGCCGACAATTTCATTTGAAAGAGAACTTTTCCGGTTTGAAAAACAACAGTTCCTGTTCAAGTTGGAACCCAGGATCTTTGCCGTCGATGGCATATTCAATAACTCTAGGCTAAAATGGATGTTTACGCATCGAAGTTTGAATTCTTATGAAACAATATATAAGTGCTTCTGTTAAACAAGTTATTAACCCAAAAAAGTATTTTCCATTTTAATAACGCTTGCTAACCGAAAGCTCAAGAAATTTTTAAAAAACCGGTCAAAGTTCAAAAAGTTGATTTTCCAAAATCCGTAACAATTTTCTGAAAAAAGCAGATCCTGGCCAGTAAAAAAGAGAAGATTCTCAAAAAAATGGATTTCTCGGTTGAACACTTCATCTGAGATTTGACACGGTAGTTTTCGAGTAGAGTAAAAAAACCTCCAAAAACGGAGTTTCACTATTTTCACTTGTTTGAACGCCATTATATTTTGATTAAGAAAAGGTAACAAATTCTAAAGGTATGCTTATAACCACCCAGATTTGGCATGATAGTTATCGAGAAAAGCCCAAGAAACAGTCACCAAATCAAAAAGTTTAGAGAATTTCCCATAATCAGTTTTTTTTTGAAAAAATGAAATTGTGCGTAGCCGCTTACGCAGAAGAAATTCACTCAACCCCATTTTTGATTGAATCGAAAAACCCAGAACTGGCAGGGTAGTTTTCAAGAAACGTCCAAAATTTTCAAGAAACGGTCAAAAAATCAAAACTTTGACTTTTCCGATGGCCATAACTGTTTGTGTCACAACAATTTGAACATACTCCCGTATTCAGAATAGCTTCTCGCAACTCGTTCTTTGTATTGTACCCAAAATCTAAAATATGGGAGAGCAGCTTTCGGTAAAACTCTAAAATTAAAAAACAAAAACGCTCAAAAATCAAAAAATTATCTTTTCCGAATTCTTTTCTGTAAAAATATATTAGCAATCGTTCATGCAGGTTATCTTCCCACTACCAGTTACTTCCATTGAACCGTTATCTCCATTGAGCTTAACTTTTGAGAGAAATTATAAGATTCAAACAACGGTAAAAAAAAATCAAAAATTTGACTATTCCGAGGGCTATAAGTTTAAGAGTGAAAAAGTTTGGGCGCAGCCGCTCATGTAGGCGATTCCTTTGAATCCGTTCTGTTCATAAATCAAAATCTCAGATTTCGTAGGTGGGTTTTAGAGAAAACGAAAAAAAATCAAAAATATTGGTCAAATACTCCCCACACAGACTTTCTCGAAGGCTGTACACAAAGGGTTAAAGCAAAAAAAGACCAGAGTCTGTAGGCACACAAAGAAGTAGGCGGTCTTTCTATATATACCACTTTTTGAAAATTGGAAGAAGGGTTTGAGAAAAAAATTGCAAAGCGTCTCAAAAAACCCAACTCTATACAATTTCATAATACCTGTTTGCATCAAACAAGAATTCTAGGCGAACATGCCATGGAAAACATTTGAAATGCAAATTATCAACTGCACAACACTTACGAAGCGGAAAAAAGACCGATTATTTTTGAGCAGACACCAGTTGAACCGAAAAAAAAACAGATTTCGAAAAAAAAAACTTAAAAAAATTAAAAGTTTTAAGTAAAAGTTTACAGAAAGTTTAACAAGTTTTAGTAAAAAACTTTAATAAATTAAAAGACTTCTAAAAAAATCCCCCTTGAATCTACCCTGTAATTACTTAAATCCATCCAGTAGTTAAATTGGAATTTTCATGAAAATGAGCATGTCAGCTGCATAGCAGCATCAGAAGTTACTCACCTGATTTTGTTAAGCTAATTGTTAACCCGGAAAAAGTCTACATTCTGATTTTGATAACGCGAGTGTACGCCAATCGAGTTTGCAAGAAACTTACAACCAACCTAAAAAGCAAATTTTGGATAGGGCAGAGAATTTAAATTGCTACCAAATACAAAACATATCTAAAGCGGCAAATTTGTTGCTAATAGAGGCTTCCAAGAAACGAGTCCAGATAAGTCCAGTGAGCAAAACTATTTACGGGAAATAATTCTAGTACCCGATTGCAATACCATTGCTTATTGCAAGGGTGAACACAAAAGCGAAGCTGAGCTTTGCTAACCCACGCGAGAAAACGGTAAAAATTAGCTGAAAAAATTCAAAAAACAGTGAAACAAGGAAAAAAGAAAAGGCGAAAATAAGCAACGATCGCTTAGAAGTAAGCTAACACTAGCCTGCAATAAAACAGCAATCGATGCTACAAAAATGCCTTTGCTAGGAAATAAGCCAAAAGTGCCAAAGTCTGCTTGCTTATCTGGAAATAAACCAAAATCTGCTTGCTTATTAAAAACATTAGATTACAAAATTGTTCACAGAAAAAACTATAGTACTATTATAAGACACTGCTTTCGCAAACGTATGCAATAACTGGACCTCAGAAATTTGAAAAAATGCGATGAAAACTTAATTTCAAAAATAGTTTCTCAATCACTTGTTAGATTTGAATGGCGCTGCATTTCCATATTATTTACATTCATAAATGGTTTTGATTTTTAGTTCAGATGTTTATGCATTAGGTGTTCTAAATGCACAATTCGAACAATCGATATGAAATTTTGTCCAATGCATTTATTACAGTATATACAGAACATGATATACAATTTCTAATTAACGGAAGTGAACTAATTGTGAAATAATTGCAGGAAAAATCGAGTCTTCAGCTCGGGCGGAAAGTGTGAACCTAACAGAATCAGCCATGTCGAAAACCAATCAGATTTGACCAAATATACAATCACTGAAGGTACGAGTCTTCTTCGTCATATTGGTTTTGTCATTCGGAAGCATCCTGTTCGGTTCTATCAGTTCCGGCTTAGTTGAGGTGTGTGAAAATGAACGAGGCCACCGCCACGACAATGGATCCAGCCGACAACACGATGTGAGCGGCGGGTGATCCTGAAACAAGTAAATGTCTGTTAACTAACATCAAATCAAAGACCAAATTTTACTTCATACATTGTTTGTAGGCCCTTCACATGATAAAAACCCATCTTCTAGAAAAAAAGCCGCTGTTTAGAACTTTTTAAAATATAAATTGATGCAAAAAACTATATGTTGGGTATGAGAGGCCCGTGTTATGGCGTAGCTATGATGTAAAGCGAATTGATTAAACCATAAAACTAGAGAAGAGGTATGAAACACTAGCCTTGATTGCAGTCGTCCTCCTGGCATACGAACTGGCAGTAGTGCGCCTCTCTCTCATCCCTCCAGCGGTAGTCTTTGCAGGCACTGAAGTCACTCTCCCGAAGACAGCCCCGGTGGAACTCAGTCGAGTAGCCCCACTTCACTACAATAAGAAAGGAAAGAGACATTAAATCGTAAACACGCAGTGATATACAAAAGTATCAGGTCTGAATTAACAATTTCCAATTCTGAACACTTATAACGACGCATTTTTAGATTTCAAATCAAGACTTGAATATTTTGAGATGTTACCTTGATTGATCACAGAGACAGTTCTATAGAAAAATCACCACATTGTGCATTTAATGATTAAATGAACACAGCAGAAAAAAATATATTTCATTCAAAATATACAGAAAATAAAGCAGACAGCCGGCTCAAAAATAATTTTTTTGGTCATTGTGTTAATTTAAAGTGAAGAACCTTGGGTGGTGTAACGTACCGTCATTGTCGCCATCTGCGATGTACTTCTCAGAGACGTAGCAGTACTTGTAGGAGGGGTCGGGGCACTTCTCGGGAGGGGGTGGGGTGTTCTTGCAGTGAGTGATGTAGCTGCTGGAGGCGGCTGTGAGGAGACTGCCTCCCATCCAGTAGTAGCCATCGCACTGCGAGCATCGAGGACGAGTGGCTGCAACACATCATTAAGACCTCATAAATTTTATATCAAATTATCATAAGCAAGAAACAAAATTAGCATAAGCTTAGGATAGATAAAGCTTCACTCTAATTATGGAATGTACCAATTTAATATCAACAACTCGGCATTTAAAATCATGACTACTCACGCCAATCGGTGTTGCACTTGTGTCCAGTGCATGTCTCCTCGCACGAGTGCACGTCCAGGTTGCTCCCTGCCACATCACTGGTGATTGGGTTGGAGGTGCACTGGGAAGTGACTGCACTGGTGCCACAGCCTCTGAACTCGTAGATGATCTGCACCTCGTGGTTGAACGTCGTCGCATCGTTCTCCTCTAAAGCCACAACAAAAACACAATGACTTTATAGGATAAGCGGCATAGCTTTTTGCATGGCTCCTGGTGAGTTTTTCTGTACAAGCAGTTTCATTAACTTATTTGAGCGAGACAAATATTTTATTGTATATGTATAATTCATTGTATATGTATAACTCTCTCCTGAATAATTTTTATTACATCTTTCAAAAACAAAACGGCCCATGTGAACAATCTCCCCTAAAATTACAGGGCTATTTCAAGCCCTAAGGCCTGCATGCATTACGCTTAAATCTGATTGGCTGAAAAATGTTACTTTTAACCAAGTGAACTTCCTCCCCCCTAAATTGATCCACTTGTCCAACAAAACCTATAAGAATAGTGACTTTAACACGTTCAGTTTTCGGACTTTTCTGTTTAATTTGGATCGCACTATTTTCTAGGATGGCTATTCTGCTCTTCATATTTCATGAGGCGAGCAGTTAAAAAAGACCAAAACTAGTTTTCCCTAATGACTCTCTCATATTTGTACTTGAACAGCTTTTGAATAAAATTAGATTTTTATCTTTAAGTTTAAATTGTAATAGAGAATGAAAAAATACTCAAGCTAATAAGAAGAAGATTCAACGGATACCACTCTAATTCATGCAAAATGTAACCAGGCGCACAACAGCTGTTTTTCGTGATAAAGGTTGAACGGCTCGTAAATTGGTCAATTCTGAACTTCATCGATTGCCATTATTTACATTGAGAAAAGATTGCCAATAAGGTACAGAAAGTGTAGTCGAAAACTCGAAATACTCTATTGAACAGCGAGCTTGACCGATTTGTATGTTTCACTTAGAGCCATAACTCATGTTCGCTATCATAACTTTTGAGCCTCTCCACCACTAACCGTTATAGTAGTCTCCGTCTGTGTATATGACCTTGGTGTAGCAGTAGTTGCTGCCGGCGGGACAGGTCATGTCTTTGATGTCAGCCGGTCCACACCCTCCACCGTGGGTCGAGTTGCATGACTTGCAGATCAGGCCACTCCCCTTCAGGTTCAGCGGCAGGGCTGCAAACAGAAAAACAATTAAGCTCTTAAGACGCGATGTAAGAGACACTCATTTATTGTTCGGGAGATCTAATCACAAATCACAGTAAAATTTCCCAGGACAGTCATAAAACTTTCTTTTTATAAGTTTCAGATTACTATTGTCGCTAAACTAGAACGTTTTTCGACCGATTTTGAATCATGTTATAAAATTGGACAAAATTAGCGCCCAAAAGTAGACAGAAATATATAAACAAAGCCCTTTCCATTTGCCAGGGTAATAAAAACACAATTTTCACCCTATTTTTGAGTGATTTCTGCACGATAAATGGGCATAGATCAGTTTTAAAAACCAACCTTCATTGTTGCATCCCGCAGTGTCGCATGTCTTGGAGCAAGTGACTGAGGTTCCGATTGTGACATTGCTGGTCAGCTGGGTTGTGTCGGCCCAGCATCCGTCCGAGTGGTTGTACTGAGAGCACCCTCGAAACACGATGTTGTGCGACACCGCCCCATTCAGATCCAGCACGACGGAGTGTAGCGTGGAGCAGTACTGTTGGGCGGAGTTCTGACAGGTGGTGGCGCCGGGTGGACTGCTGTAGCAGTTGCCACTGGTGTCGTCCTCACTTGTACATTGCACGCACGAGGTGGGGTCTGAAAATTGGCGCCATATTGGACTAGGTGGTAAAAAAAAATTTCTCGAGAAAATTTCATGAATTGAAATGATTCTACTTTATAATAAATCATCGTATGTTTTTAAACTGCTTGAAATTTTAAAAACACAATGCACTCAGAGGAAAAGCGCAATTTTGGCACCACTGGCGATACCACACAAAAATAGCATTGGGGAAAGAAAAACAAGCGGAAGCCAGTAAGTCGAAAATATACTTGAAAAAAAAACATAGCCAACAGATAATTGGAAAAAAAGTAAAAGAACAAGGAAATCGAAAAAACGATAATTGATAATTTTTCACTTTGCGAAGAAAAATTATGGGACCTTGATGCCTTTCGAATTTCAAGAAAAAATTAATTATAATTGGCACTTTTTTCAAGGTATCCAATTGAGGGTAAACTGGATTCACGGGTTATTTTTTTATTCCGGTGGGAACTTAGCAAAAAAATCCGTTTTTGAAACTAAAAGTCATTCATGTTTTTCGTGATCTTGACACTTTTGCTATCTGATAATCCGATAGCGGAGTTTGCTTTCTCTTAAACAAAACAGAACTCTTAAATCACTTTGCTTACTCTTAAACAACGAAAAATCAAATTTGAGTGTGAACAAATTCTAAAATTAAAAAAAAAACCTGTCAAAAAATCTTGAACACTTAAAAGCTGAAAAAATATATCAGCAAACTCCGAGGACAACATGCTGAAAATATCAAGCTACAGCTTTATAAACGAATTCACCAAAATTTATCGAGCTGAAACTAAGTCGACAAAACTTTCGTAAACGCCCGACAGCCGATAACTTTTGTGATAAAAATTTTGCATCCGACAACAACAAAAATGTAAAAAATCTGTTTCTTCCTTCAAACGATGCAATATCAAGTGATTAACTTATATATTATAACCCAAAATCATTTAAACCGAACAAAACTTTCAAACGAGAAAAAAAAAGAAGTTATACAAAATCAGCGTTCGGAAATTACCATTTACAGAAGCAAATCAAAATTACTTTCAGTTATTGTGATAATTGCTTAATTGCTCTATTCTTTAAAAAAAAGTACGTGCGGTGGCAACTAAGCTAAAAAAAACGCGTCCAAACAATTCGGCCAAAGACTATTCAGCCGATTTGAAATTCAGACAATTCAGCCAATAATAGTGACCGCCGCAGTCGCGCTAACGTTTTGCGAGCTTGCCAACAGAGGGTAGGACTCTATACGACATTTAGAGCCGGTTATCCTTAAAACGAGAAATAACTCCAATTCTGATTTTTTTTCTTTCGAATCTAGCGTTTCTGTAAAACAGGCTGAATTGTCTCAGGCTGAATTGTCTATGTATTTTTGGCTGAATTGTCTGAATTTCAAATTGGCTGAATTGTCTGTGCGCCCTAAAAAACGTAAGGAGACAAACGATTGACTGACATTTGGTTATTTTGGAAACGGAAAAATTTTGAATTTGCAGAAAAAGGTCCTCATCGGATGCAAACCCAGGAACTTTGTCACTTCAGGCATAAACGTTACATAGGGCCTAGTGTGCAAAAAAAGGAACTCTAATTTGTGATAAATGACGCTATCAGCAGATTCAATGTTTCTCTCAGACAAGTTGTTCACCTCAAAAAGACTATGTTCCGATTTGATAACACTTGCTTATCGCTAACGTAATAAAATGGCGTGCATAGTATCTTTATTGAACTAAAATGGTACCTTATAAACAAGTTGACACTTGATGATTTTCAATTGCAAAGCTAACAATGATTGATAAATGCAGAAAAGGAATAGTGAGCTCCAAGGGTGGCCATTTTTCCGACATCAGTTTTGCGTTTTCAAAACTTAACTTTGAAAGCCTTAATTTCTCAAAAAAATCACTCACTGGACGATCTTAAGAAGCCCAATTTTACAATCTAAGAAGAAAAGAATCGCCCAGAGATTCAAATATTGTTTTTTTTATGGCCAACGCCGTGTATTTGCTTTATAGACTACAATTTGAAATGAACGATGGTTTTTGTACTTACTGATTGTAGTTATGGTGTGCTCTGAAACATTCAAAATTTTCCACATTAGTCGCAAAAACTATCATATAGATTGATTCTGGTCATTTTGGAGAAAATTTACTCTCGCTTACAAATATATATTTTTTCTGGAATAAATTGGAATAATTGCTTACAAAAAAATACATATCATGTAGGTTTTTAGGAGCCAACATTGAAATTCCGTCACCACCTAAATAGTTTATACGCTGTAGTTTTCCTGTGAAATACATGCGCGATCATATCTAAGCTGCATGTGGACATTTTTTTTCAAAAAGATTTCAATCAGACTGAAGTAGTAATTCTGTAGTAACTAACGGTAAGGGTCGTTGCAGTTGTCTGTGGTGCAGTAGAGGTCACACTGTGCCGCGTCTCTCTGGCTGAAGTCACAGTAGTAGCCAGTCTTGTCAATATCCGCACACTCAGTCAGGGTACTGTACACATCCACTGTGTTCTGAGCTACATACATCAAAACTCTGGTGGTAAACTTTTACAGTTCCATTTCTGCTTTTGCCATTTTTACTGCATCCATTCTTGCGACATCGTTTCAAAAGTATTTGGCGCCAATGCACACAATTTATCAAAACTTGGATCGCTTAGATAATTTAGTGCATTTTGCACCGTTAAAGGGCAGTGAAAGACATCAAAGAACCTTTAGTGAAAGATATCCAGCCAAAAAATTCAGCTGAAAAACAATGTCTGCAAGAAATTTCAAATAAATTTCATGTTCTTGTCGACAGCTCTTTTTTCTAATTTCTTGTTAGCAATTGACAAAATTTGAAGAAAAAAACGCATTTAAAATTTCTGTTTTTTCCCCAGTGTGACAGGATATTTTAGATCAGCAGTGTAGTTCTTATAATAATCGTACCATTAGTCTGGTAGTTGCGCTGTGTGTTGCATCTGTCGTTCGTTAATGTCCCGCAAGCAGTGGCTGTGAAGTCCGTTGAATTGACATTGGCACAACCCCACTCGCTACACTGGGCTGTTGTCTGCTGCAGACAATTCAGACCATTGCTACCTGGAAAGAAAACAAAGTCTTCTAAATAATTTGTCTTGCACCTATGATATATGTTGACAACTCACTCCTTTTAAAACCAATTGATAATTTGATTAAAGAACTTCAGATTTATAAAAAAAAAATTACCTTGACAATTTAATTTTTAGATTCTCGGATCGAGACAAAAATTGTTTCTTTTGATATTTTAGCGTCTTATTCTTTTTTTCAAATAGGGAAAACTGTTCCAATTATTAATCAAGATTTGAAATCATAGATTTCAGGTCCTTATCATTTATCATTGATTTAGCCAAAACTCTTACCTTTGAATAAGGCCAACAATGAAATAACTAATATGGACAGCAAATTTTCCATTTCGAAACCAATCTCAATTGCTAGGTTCTAAATTGAGAATAATGCAACCGCGCCAAAGAAAACCAATGTTAAAATTGAAAACAGTTGTTTTTTTCCAGATTTAGATGACAATTTAACCTCGCTAGGATGAGTTTAACGACAGTTTGGCTTTTATTTAAAACAAAAGAAAATTCGACACTATAGCAACCGGTTGTAAAAATCGAAACACCAAAATGTAAATATATTTTGCTATCGATATGTTTCGAACCACAACAACAGGTGATTTTGAAAAAATCAGAAAAAAGTCTTATCGCTCCGCTGCTTCTCAATTGTTGGTTATAATGGCATCCAAGATAAATAAAAACAAACAAACCAGATGCAAACAAAAATCAACAAGGATAACCCACATAGCATGTCATGAAAACAAAAACGAAGACCAAATCATTTTGTTCAAGGAGCAAAAATGAAACAAAATACAAAGTATGCAATACTTGCGCAATATTTCCGACAAAAAATATATATATGTAACAACAGGGGTAACAGGTCGCTATGTAATAGTACATATTCTTCCGACTCTTGTAGTCTTTGAAAAAAAAATTTAAATTATTTTTTCGAATGTTTTCATAGGTCAATGTGAAAACTAAAAGATAATAAGCTGTCGAACTCAATGAAAATAGCTTAAAGCTCAAGAAAGACTGGGAGCGTCATGTTTTGAACTCTTAGTTGTGAATGCTGTTCTTGAAAACCGAAAAATTCTGGACAGACAATTTTTTTAAGTTCTTTCTGGAACCCGAAAAACGAAGGAAAGGGCTTTAATATGATATCACCTTCGATGCCTCATAAACATTCTCTGCGACAACTGCTTCTGCGTGAAAGAATCTACCTTCTCATCTTTTATGGGGGTAGTGCGAACAAAAAATTCAGCAGAAGCTGCCAAGTTTGAAAATTGCTTCTTTGAAAATTGCCGCGTCTATGAATGGTTAATTTTTTTTGTATGAAAGACTGCAAAACAAAATTAGTTACTGAATTTGCTGTCATAACGTACTTTTCAGCCAACTAGATTTCAAGAGTAATCACTATTCATTAAAAATTTAAATGGTAATCATGTCGTTGTTAAAAATTTAAAGTTTAACACTCGACGAACAACGACATTAGAATGAAAATCATAGCTGAAACGTCTGAAAATGCTTGATCAGTTTCAACTTTTTTCGTCTTAGTTTGTTTTTAAAGAATGTCTGCAATTAAAAAAAATCTTGGCATTTTGATTTACACCTGTCCAAAAATTGTTATTAAAAATTATTATTTATAGTGTTTTTCAAAGACTGTTCAGCTACATAATTTAAAACAGTTTTACTTATCGGATGCTGGGAATCGGGAGAGGAAGAAGCAACGGAAGTCGGATGAGGTTCATAAACAGGCCTTCATAAATGGAAAAAGTTTACCGAGCGCCAACAAAGGAGACAAACTTTGGATCGAAAACTGTTGAGCCGAAAACAAAACTGTTGTCATAAAAAATCTCATAAAAATTAAAAGTTTTTACGACCCATCCTAACTGAAACACAATATCCCAAACGGATATCTTTTGCTCTCGAAAATACGCAAAAAAAATGACTACGTCGATACAATGTAAACTGAAACTGTTTGAATATTTAAAAAAAACGAAAATAAAAAAACTCAAAATCAGACATGGTAAATTTACAAATTTGCGAAGTTCTAGTTTAAGTAAAAACTGTTTAAATTGGAACAAAACCCGAAATTTAAAAAATAAACCAGTAAAAACTTAACCAGATAAAAAAATTGCGTTTAAAAAACGGAAAAAGAACCGACAGAAACTAGGACGAAAGCCACGAACACGAAAAAAAAATTGAAAATTTTTTTTAAAAGACAATTACTGCCTAAAACGGTTTTAAACTAACTACTACTTAAGTATCGTCCAGCGAAAGATACTACTTAGGCATCTTCCTCAAGAAGTGAACATCCTCTAGAAGTGCAGATCTTGTGGACGAAAAAAGTCTAGTTCCCGATTGCAATACCCTTGCGTATCGCAAGGGTAATTAAATGGGTGTACTTTTAGTCGCAGCTGGTTGGCAGGCAATTCTACTTTTATCGTAATGTAAGAAAATAGTTACGTAACTGAATATGCGGTTACTTTGGGAAATTCTTATAACTGTTCGCCGATCCTTCGAAAAATCTTTTTAAAAATTATATGACTTAGGGCATTCGAAATTTTGGGATATAATCTATAACTCAAACCTCATTCATCATCTATCAAAATAACAAAACAAAAAAACATGAAAAAATTAGCTCATTTAATCGATTGCGATCAAAAAGTTACAATTTCTGCATCCAAAAAACCCAAGCACAGAAAAATTTCAGCAGATAGACTTAAAAAAGCGTCCAGAAAACAAAAAATGAGGCAGCTAGACCGATGCAACAAAGGCGGACACCATTTAAACCGAAGAAACCTTCAGCGCGAAAAAAAAAACAAATTGATATTATACTAAATCATGGACCTCAGTTACCTACACTAGCCAAATATAGGAAAACTTCGGACGTCACTTGCTTGAACTGATTTCGAATGAAGAGTCCGAGTCCGTGAACTCTATTTTGCAAAAAAAATCCCCTGCCGGATTCACGTATCACGCAGGTGTCTTACCTTTACACTGATGCTGATGCGCTGGATAGCTGATGGATTTTGAATTTATGAAGTAAAAAAACACGCGCAAACTTCACAAGCAAAATCTTCGGGAAAAACTACCCAGTTCCAACACACTTGCTTCTCGCAAGGGTAAACAACTTCAAACTAATTATTTTCTTGAGTAAAAACGGCAAAGCATCCACCAAAATTTATCAATAAAATTCTCGGAAATTTATTTGAGTTCCGCCGACAAAATATCTTAAAAAATTAAGAATTTTTTTGTTTTCTTGTTCTTGTATGCGCTATTATTATACATCCCAATAAAAAACAAGCATTGAGTCGAAGGACCTCAATTTAATACATATTAAGCCCCCGTAAGCTTATTTTGGAGCAGCCAAAATTAAGAAAACTCGAGAAATAAGAGTCGCTGAGTGCTATACAAAAAAAAATCAGCATGACATGAATCCTATTTTTTTTCCTGAAAAAAAACGCAAAAAATACTAAGCTTTCCGAAGATTTAGTCTTTAATTAATTCGCTGTTGCTAGAGTTAAAGTTAGTGATTGTGTAACAAACACTTCAAGAAACGAGCTCAAGACGCACAGGCGACGCAGAGCTTTGCATGACTTGCAAAACAGGCAAGCACAGCATTGAAAGAAACTACTTTGAAAAATACGAAAATCACGTCTTAAAATATTTCATTTGTCTCGACTGATGTACAACTTCATTATCAAAAATACCGAGAGAAGCTGACAAAAGCGTTATTTGAGCGTTCAGTATTATTAACCGAGAGGCAACTTAGCCGACAATACTTTGGTTGACGCTCGCTGAATCAAAACAAAACTGCGATTAAAAAATAGTTGTCTTTAAAAAATTTGAAAATGAAATAGAATGTGATTAAGGCAATATGAAATAGGCCGATACATTTAGAGCTATAAAAAAACGAAACTAAAAAGAAACTTATCCCAAATCATATTTGGTAACAATGCAAAATACAGAACAATTTTCAATTATATCAAAAGTTTTATGAACGAGAAAACTCCATGCTTTGCGGAAAAAAAGTCTAGCAAAAATAAGCAGACAAACAATCATCTGACAAGCTGTAGCAAAAACTTCTCCATTTCATACATATCGGTAAAGACCTAAGGTTCCACCTAGACCAAGAGGGAATGTGTCTGGGAGTTGTTTAGGACCCCTAATAGAGCAAGTCCCATTTCTTTCAGATTTGTGGGAAAAATTATTACAGGAAAAAGACTTATTCCCGATAACATGTCTATTGTTCTGGCGAGCGGATCAATCAAAAGACGCAATGACGGGGCTGCAAGTCGGTTTTTTTTAAGTATCAAAAACAAGCTTTAAAATGCAAAAAGCGGCGCTAGACTTGGTCAGTGCCATCCTGCCTCAATTCCTGACTTCCAAAACTCGACGGCATTGTATGAGCTTTCACTAAGCGGATGGAGCACATATCTACTGAAATAGTCAAAAAGATTCTCAGTTTAAAAAAAGCGGGCATTTAAAGAACACAGGATCTATATTTTCCTTTTTGATTTCCCAAAAAAAATCTATTCATGAAACTATCAAGTAATTCGTTTTTTTGCGACATTTTCAATTTTTTGATTGGATAACGTAGTTTATTTCCATTTATAATATGAATTTGAAGTGGACTTAAAATTATCACAAGTCAAACCCTACTATATAAAACGAGTTAAGTACTAGTGACTGTACTCAGAGCAATTTCAGATAAGGTACACCGTCTGCTCGTCACGCTATCTTATTTTCGGCCGGATAGATTCGTGCAACTCTTCTTAGTCGAATACCGATCTTAATCTTACTCTTATATCTCCTAGTCTCAATAGATCTAGTTTATACTGGTTTAAGCGAGTTAGTTGCCAGAAGGAGAACAACTGTATTCTAAGTTTTATTTAAATTGTTCTGGTGCTGAAACTACAAGTAGTTTCAGCACTTACAAATAAGTGTAAATGTTAGAGATGGAATATGATTGATAAGTTATAAATATTTTAAAGTGATATTCCATCATAAATATAATTGGTCTATAAATACTAGTTTAGAACTGGTTCCTAAATTCAGCGTGAACATAATCCTGAAAAAAACCTATAAAACCCACACAACCTAAATAAGTAAAATGCATTTTATCGTTGCTTAATTCACTCAGGATTGAATCACAGCATAGCTTGTGTAATAAGATTCGAAGTTAATCATCAGATACACTATCCTGTAGCAGTAAATTGTGAGGTCGAAACAATCGAAATGAAGGCTAAAAGGGTTATGAGGCAACCTGAAAACGTGCGAATCGAAAACCCACCCTACGCCATTATTACTTCCGACTCTTCCAGAGTAGTCGTTACAAAAAGTATCCAGTCATATTAATCAACCAGTCATCTGTTGTGCAGCAGAATAAAAAATATCATTTGATTTGAGTAGAAACGCTTTTAATAAAAACTTCGAGCTTCTTTGGAGTACACTTTTCCCCAAACTTTTCTTGTATTCAGCACTGAACAAAACTGCTTCAACCTTACATAAAACTTCAGCTTCGACACGCGCGAAAAAAATCAATACAATATGTAAATTCAACTCAAATGCATTTTCAAAGGCATTTAAATTAAGTTTTTTGTACAATTTAAGTTCAGTTTATCAGTGTAATGAAATTTCAATACATATCAGCACAACTATGTACTAGACCCGTACAAACATCATCATTGGTTATAAAGTGCAGGAAATTCTTTCAAACCCATGTTACCCAAGTATATAGAGTTTTATTCAATTTGCAAATCAATAGAAGTCGCAAGGCATTTAATTGATGACTGTTGGAAGGAACTGAAAATGGTAACAACCTTCACAGCCGGCTAATAGTTTTGTTCGGTGTAGGGTTAGAACTAGTTATGGGGTCGGGATGAGCGCGAAGTCAAACACTGGCTCCAAGTGCCATCTCACGTTCCCCTTTCAACTCATCTTCCGTGATCTTCAGCTTCTCAGCTGTGAAGTCGTTCGTCAGCCCCTAAACGCAGTCATAAACGAGATGAAAATCAATTTATAGCAAAGGTTCTGAGTGCTTTTCAGCTTCATTTACATCTCGAATGACTTGCTTTACTTGAGCTTAAATATCAATTTTGAACGTAAGATCATGGCAGTTAAAATTGAAATACGGTTTTATAGTGACGAAACCCGAATTGAAAATAGGCTGTGGCAGTCGATAAATTCCGATAGAACACCACTTATCAAGAATTTCCGATCTAGCAGCATGTGATCTCAGTTTAACCAAGCTCAGAATACTAACGCTGACAATGGTCCAAGTCTTGTCCTTGACGGTGCATGGGAAACTGAACATGAGGTTCTCATCAATGCCATAACTGTTCTTAGCAGAGTAGACGGCCATGGACACATACTCGCCCTCAGGGGTTCCCATCCACCAGTCCCTCATGTGATCACAGGCCGCCTTAGCTGCCGACATGGCGCTGCTCAGCTTACGAGCCTTAAGATATTTAAAAAGTCACCTACAAATTTACGTATACCAGGCGCACTTTACATAAATTAACTCGTATAACAATTTATTCGCTAAGTAATAGCTGTTAAATTACAATCGAAATTTGATGGATGAAACGGATCAATTGATAAGTATGTATTAACACAGAGGCGAAGTTGCACTTCGCATACACAAGCAAAAATATGAACGATAACGCTACTGGGAAAAACTGAATGAGTAAAACTTTGGTGCATATACAAAACAGTCCCATACAAAACAGTCCAATACAAAATAGTCCGAAAAATCATGTAGGAGGAAAAAACGGTCCAATACGAAACAGTCCGGTTTAAGGTCGCCGATGGTCGCTCGCGCGTCGCCGCGATAACCGGGTCTAAATTTCGTATTAAGTCATACCCTCTGTTGGCAAGTTCGTAACACGCTGGCGCGACTGCGGCGGTCATTATTTTGTTCATTACTTTTGTAGAACAACGGAAAATTCTCTGCCTGCCGCGCTTGTTAAAACAATTTTTACTTGGGACCATTTTTCGGACTGTTTTGTTTCGGACTGTTTTGTATCGGACTGTTTTTTGTAAATTTTCATACTTTTCCGGACTGCTTTGTATTATGGACTGTTTTGTATGGGACTGTTTTGTACAGACACGAAAACTTTGAGTCTTCAAAATTTCTCAAGTAACGCACGCCCATTATGACGCATTAGCAGAACCAGTCATTTTGAAATAAAAAAAGATATTTACCAATTAACATGTCTGATTTTATAGGGCAGTCTATGGAGCAGTAATAACATGAAAAAATTATATGTAATGAAAATAAAATGAATTTTTTTTCTATTTGAGGTTTTTTGTGAAAATCGTCTCCCCACACGCCATATTAACTACAAAAGGATAAATTTCGCTCCTGGTAACAAATCAATCAATTATGGCAAATAAGCTTCCTTCAACCAATTTGGAACAGTTTCTATTGACAGATTAAATCTCCGTTTACGCGTTAATTGCGCGAAAAATATCGCGCGTTAATTGTCCCAAATGGCAAATAAGCTTCCTTCAACCAATTTGGAACAGTTTCTATTGACAGATTAAATCTCCGTTTACGCGTTAATTGCGCGAAAAATATCGCGCGTTAATTGTCCCAAATTTTTAAACTCCCATAACTTTACGAAAAATAATCACAGGTAAAATATCTTTCCAAATTCAAGCTCAGGACAACAATATTTTTTGAATGATATAAAAAAAATCCGATCGGAAATGGCTCGTTAAAAAGTCGAAGTTTGTCTGAAAAAAACCACCCCGAGCACAAATACTCCGTTACTTTCGTCACGAAAGTCGGAACAATAATAGTCTGTGTTAAAATCTTTAACATTGGCTGTACTTAATAGCTCAATGCTAAGGATTGATCAAAATGAACACATTTTATCGCAACAATATTTGCATCGTAACAATATTTGCGATTTAGGTTGAGCTGCATTATGAATTTTAGTTAGGGATCTTGTTAACTATTTCCTCCCCTTATTTCGATTTTCAGAAATTCAACTTTGGCAGCCACATTTTCAATGGCTTAAAAACAATTTTCAGAAAATATATATACTTAAAAAATTTTACGTGGGGATTATATAATCGTGAGTAAAACAAAAACTAATGCGCGAAAATGAAAACCCACTTAATTGTTGACATTTTTGAAATGCATATTTTATACAGAAATGGTTGTCAAAAATAATAATGCATAGGGAGGGGGGAATAGTTAACAAAGTGCAAAAGGGGGGATAGTTAACAAGATCCTTTAGTTAGTTTACAGCAAAGTAAAAAGAAAAAACTTAGCTGAAAAAATGTCACCCATTTTAAGCAATTACCAGGAGAGCTGATCAATTTCATTGTCTCTTTTTGCACATTTTCCCGACTTTTCTCGCCACTGACTGTAAACCAAACCTACCTTAATGACCGCAGCTCCTCTCTGCTGAATTGTAGATACGAAGTCAGTTTTGAGGTAGTTGTCGTCATTGACTGCCTTGTAGACAGACATCGACTCCCCGTTGACTGTTGCCGTGGCGTGCGCGGCGTCAGGGAACTGGGTTCCCGAGTGGTTGCCCCAGATGATCATGTTTTTGACAGAGTCACATGTCACGCCAATTTTAGCCGCTACCTGAACAACAAAACTCAAATTTTAACTATCGCGAAAACATCTCAAAACCTAATTTGATTCTGAGTGCTTTTAGAGGCTAAACTAAACGTGAGGCGACAATTCGTATCAGGTGAAGATTCGTAAATGGCGACAATTTGCTATAAGCGATTAATCGTACCTTTGTTAACTTCGATTTCCTTGCATTCTATTTTGTTGTTTATTTGAATTGCTGGTCATCAAACAACATTCATACAAAATTCCGCAGGGCACGAATAGTCGGTTGTTACGAATTGTCGCCTTTTATAGAATTACGAACTGCGACCAGTTAAGAGTTGTCGCTTGAAACGAATTGCCGCCGAACCAAACTTCAAGACTGCCAAAACGTATTTACGCACACAATTGCAATGTTAAAGTAGGAGATTTGGATTTGATAACTAAGACCATTCATTGCTTTCAGTGACACGAATGAGCATGGTTTTCTCATATTCAACTTCAATTTTAACCATTTAAAATTCGAGCTTCAGTTTGATAACATTATTATATCTTAATCTAGCTAAGCTAATTTTAACTTGAGTCAAAACACACCCTCGTTGACAGATTACAAAGATAACAAATACCTAAGACTGACAAATACTGCATAACCAGAGGACAATCCTGGTGGTATTTGAACTATCAAACCGAGGAATATTTTCAAGGTTTAATCAAGAATTACTGACCTGGCCTGTCGCTCGGTTTTGGTCCAGCCGTGTCATTGCTGTGATGTTCTCCTTAGGGATGGAGGGCGCATAAGTGGAGCAGATCAGGGCGTTGGTGTTGGCAGGGTTGCCCACTACTAGAACCTGATAATTATTCATATAATAAATTTCACGAAAATCTAACTAAATATATCATCAAAATCATCAATGGTTCATAATTGTTTTCAAAAAAGCAAAAAATTAACATGTGCCTCTGAATTCTTCGAATCTATACTAAATTTATAACCTAACTCTTCTATAAGCCAAGAAAAAACAATAACCAATAAACACTTCAAATTTCACAAGGAGGCGAAACATACAAAACACAATTATTGCAAACTGAAAACTTATTCGAAAAAAATGACTTCCTCAATTTCGTAGGATTTTGACAGACATTAAGCAAAACATTAAAAATAAAGAAACAAAAAATAACAAATCTCGAGAGGACCTAATAAGTGAAGAGAAGTAGCGCTACATAATCGCAAAATATCCTAATGTGACATTTAAAACCAAATTTAGTCCAAATTTAGTCCTCGAAGTTAGACCAAAAACAACAACAGTTTTTCTTGTCACTGTGTGGTAGGGTAATGTAATGCTGTAAGCTCAGTTGAAAATGATATATTTTCAAGAGTTTAGTTTTATCTGAAACTTTGTTTTCTCTAGCAATATGCGGTTCCGTGAACCAGCTCAGTTAGACGTATCATCGTACGCAGAGCTTAACAACTAAAGTCTAAACAGCGATCAACACTGCATGACCTTGACTTAAGATTAATAACAATATATATAACTACAGATACCGATATGCGTTCCAAGGTTAGTGTGCAGCGAGGTTAACATGATTACTGCACATGCAATATGTGCTGTACCACACTCCCCTTGGTAGTAAATATATGTTATATAGTATGTTATATAGTATACGTATAAATTTGGCTTAGAAGAAGCTGGCTGGTTGGATAAAAAAAGGCTAGTTAGGCGGATGAATGGCTGGCAGGATGGATAGATGGCTGGTTGGATGAATAGATGGATGAATGAATAACTAGATAGATGAATGAATAACTGGATGAATAAATGTCGGATTGGGTGAATAAATGGCAGGTTAGATGGTTGAATGAATGGTTGGATAGATCGATCGATGGATAATTGGATAACTGTCTGGCTGGATTCATCTATCCATCCATTATCGTAGCTTCCTTGTGCTGTTCTGCCTCATCTTACACTAGCTTGCGCTGACCTGCCATGCCGTCCCATCGTAGTCATGCAATGCACTGCCTTGTCTTGCATTGTACTGCCCTGCTTTGCTTTAAGCTGTGCCATGCCTTGCAATCATGAACCGGAAAATCGCAATGTTTCTTAAGCATTGCAACATTAGACTTTTTCATGTTTAAAAATTCTTTGCCTAAATATGCAAAATTATACGTTGAATTGGCTTAACCATGGCGAGATACGTGACGGACGCATATGACCCAAACACTATCAATAAAAGAAAACAAAAAGCAGCTCCATAAAGGGAAATGAGAAAAAGTAGAAATAAGCTTCAAATTAGTAAAACTTTTGATAGATGTCGGATTCAAATCTGCGAGGTCAAGAATTAGAGCCTCACAAGCTTACCTCTCGGCCAAGGACGTTTAACGATCTGTAAAAACCAATCAAAATAAAATAGAGAACAGATACAAGGAAATTTCCAATGCTACAGATCTTGATTAAAGAAACAAATGAGAATTTTTATTTGCGAATTAGGTTGAAAAAAAGTTGAGTTCAACTTATACACTAAGCTCGCAAGTGTTAATATATAAAACTCGTATTAAGCTAGAAGCTCTTCCTTGAATTTAAAACAAAACAATATAGACTCGTATTAAGCTACTAGCGCTTGCTTGAGTTATAAAAAACAGAATGGAAAAGAAAATCATATCTTCAAAAAGCTTCATGGCTTTGAGGTGGCAAAGACTGCGATTTGATGAAAAAAACCAAACTATATCATTTGCTGTGCAATTAATGCATCAACTTTGCACAAAACTTTTCAGCACTATGTTAAACTTAGGTCGGAAATTTTTTTTTTTAAATACACTTGCAATAATCTATCTACGAAATTAAACTTATTGTGCTTTTTAATTTGAATAAATTGCAATATATATACACCATCAAAAAAGCTCCCTTTGTTACGGAAGGGAAAAGAAAAGCCTTCGAATTGGATGGATTGATGATATATGGCTTGATGTATGGATGGATAGATGAACGGTTGCATGGCTGGCTTGGAGGTTGAATAGCTATAGTGACGGATGGATGGTTGCTTCGAGGGACGACGGTCAGCTAGATGGATGGAAGGCTTGATAGATGGAACATATGATGAATTGATGGATACACAGATGGTGGATGGCCAGATGGCTAGACAGGAAACGGCCTCGATCGATAGAAAAATGGTTTGATGGATGCTTGATGACCAATGACTAGACGCATGGATTGATGACCGATGACTAGATTCATGGATTGATCACCGATGATTAGGTGCATGGATGGTTAGATGCCTCGATGGGTGGATAGATGGCTGTATGAATAGATGGAAAGATAGATAGCTGATTGGATGGCTTAGAAGAAGCTGGCTGGTTGAATAAAAAAATGGCTGGTTAGACGAATGAATGGCTGGTAGGATGGATAGATGGCTGGTTGGATGAATGCATGGCTAGATGGATGAATGAATAAATAGATGCATGAATAACTGGACAAATGGCGGATTGGGTGGATAAATAGCAAGTTAGATGGCTGAAGGAATGGTTGGATGGATAGATCGATGGATAACTGTCTGGCTGGATTCATCTGTCTATCCATTACCAAGCTTCCTTGCGCTGTTCAACCTCATCTTGCACTAGCTTGCGCTGACCTGCCATGCCATCGTGGTTCTGCAATGCAATGCATTTTATACCTTTGTGCTGCCCTGCTTTGCCTTGCGCTGCTTTGCCTTTAGCTGCGCCATGCCTTGCAATCATGAACCGGAAAATCGCAATATTTCTTAAGCTTCGCAACATTATAGACTTTTCCATGTTTAAAAATTCTTTGCCTAAACATGCAAAACTATACGCTGAATTGGCTTAGCGATGACGAGATACGTGACGCACGCATGTGACCCAAACACTATCAAGAAAAGACAACAAAAAGCAGCTCCATAAAGGGAAATAAGAAACAGTAGAAATAAGCTTCAAATTAGTAAAACTTTTGATAGATGTCGGATTCAAATCTGCGAGGTCAAGAATTAGAGCCTCACAAGCTTACCTCTCGGCCAAGGACGTTTAACGATCTGTAAAAACCAATCAAAATAAAATAGAGAACAGATACAAGGAAATTTCCAATGCTACAGATCTTGATTAAAGAAACAAATGAGAATTTTTATTTGCGAATTAGGTTGAAAAAAAGTTGAGTTCAACTTATACACTAAGCTCGCAAGTGTTAATATATAAAACTCGTATTAAGCTAGAAGCTCTTCCTTGAATTTAAAACAAAACAATATAGACTCGTATTAAGCTACTAGCGCTTGCTTGAGTTATAAAAAACAGAATGGAAAAGAAAATCATATCTTCAAAAAGCTTCATGGCTTTGAGGTGGCAAAGACTGCGATTTGATGAAAAAAACCAAACTATATCATTTGCTGTGCAATTAATGCATCAACTTTGCACAAAACTTTTCAGCACTATGTTAAACTTAGGTCGGAAATTTTTTTTTTTAAATACACTTGCAATAATCTATCTACGAAATTAAACTTATTGTGCTTTTTAATTTGAATAAATTGCAATATATATACACCATCAAAAAAGCTCCCTTTGTTACGGAAGGGAAAAGAAAAGCCTTCGAATTGGATGGATTGATGATATATGGCTTGATGTATGGATGGATAGATGAACGGTTGCATGGCTGGCTTGGAGGTTGAATAGCTATAGTGACGGATGGATGGTTGCTTCGAGGGACGACGGTCAGCTAGATGGATGGAAGGCTTGATAGATGGAACATATGATGAATTGATGGATACACAGATGGTGGATGGCCAGATGGCTAGACAGGAAACGGCCTCGATCGATAGAAAAATGGTTTGATGGATGCTTGATGACCAATGACTAGACGCATGGATTGATGACCGATGACTAGATTCATGGATTGATCACCGATGATTAGGTGCATGGATGGTTAGATGCCTCGATGGGTGGATAGATGGCTGTATGAATAGATGGAAAGATAGATAGCTGATTGGATGGCTTAGAAGAAGCTGGCTGGTTGAATAAAAAAATGGCTGGTTAGACGAATGAATGGCTGGTAGGATGGATAGATGGCTGGTTGGATGAATGCATGGCTAGATGGATGAATGAATAAATAGATGCATGAATAACTGGACAAATGGCGGATTGGGTGGATAAATAGCAAGTTAGATGGCTGAAGGAATGGTTGGATGGATAGATCGATGGATAACTGTCTGGCTGGATTCATCTGTCTATCCATTACCAAGCTTCCTTGCGCTGTTCAACCTCATCTTGCACTAGCTTGCGCTGACCTGCCATGCCATCGTGGTTCTGCAATGCAATGCATTTTATACCTTTGTGCTGCCCTGCTTTGCCTTGCGCTGCTTTGCCTTTAGCTGCGCCATGCCTTGCAATCATGAACCGGAAAATCGCAATATTTCTTAAGCTTCGCAACATTATAGACTTTTCCATGTTTAAAAATTCTTTGCCTAAACATGCAAAACTATACGCTGAATTGGCTTAGCGATGGCGAGATACGTGACGCACGCATGTGACCCAAACACTATCAAGAAAAGACAACAAAAAGCAGCTCCATAAAGGGAAATAAGAAACAGTAGAAATAAGCTTCAAATTACTAAAACTTTTGATAGATGTCGGATTCGAATCTGCGAGGTCAAGATTTAGAGCCTCACAAGCTTACCTTTCAGCCAAGGACGTTTAACGATCTGTAAATATCAAACAAAAAAAAACAGAGAACAGATACAAAGAAATTTCCTCGAATTAAGCTCCAAGCGCTTGCTTGAGTTAAAAAACAGAATGGACTCGTATTAAGCTACAAGCGCTTGCTTGAGTTAAAAAAAAACAGAATGGACTCGTATTAAGCTACTAGCGCTTGCTTGAGTTATAAAAAAGCAGAAGGGAATTCGAACTCATATCTTCAAAAACCTTCAAGGCTATAAAGTCGCAAAGAGGTTGAAAAAAAGTTGAGTTCAACGTATACACTAAGCTCGCAAGTGTTAATTTAGAAAACTCGTATTAAGCTAGAAGCTCTTGCTTGAATTTAAAACAAAACAATATAGACTCGTATTAAGCTACTAGCGCTTGCTTGAGTTATAAAAAACAGAATGGAAATGAAAATCATATCTTCAAAAAGCTTCATGGCTTTGAGGTGACAAAGACTGCGATTTGATTTAAAAAAATCGAACTAGATCATTTGCTGTGCAATTAACGCATCAACTTTGCACAAAACTTTTCATCACAATTTTTAGATTTGGTCGACATTGTGGAGATTAATTGACATATGTTTACACTTGCAAGCTCGCATCTGCAAAAATCTATCTACAAAAATAAGCTTTTCGTGCTTTCTTATTACAACAAATTTAAAAATATATGCCTTCGAAAAAGCTCCGATTGTTACTCTATGAAAAAGAAAGATTTTAGGAACATGCGATTTGATTTGGGAGCTAAAACAGCCACGTGATATTTGCCTGGCAACGCTGATAAGATAGCAAAAAAAAACAAAGTTTAAAATTGTATTCACCTTGACAGTTTTCTTGGCAACTTTATCCAGGGCAGCTCCCTGGGCCTCAAAAATCTTGCAGTTTGCCTTTAAGAGATCTTTCCTCTCCATACCTTCCCTTCGAGGCATCGCTCCCAGCATGAAAACTGAATCACAATCTTTGAACCCGACCATAGGATCAGCAGTTGCCACGACATCTACAACATTTATACTACTACATCTACTAGAATTTAGTTTTTCCACATTTTTTCGACACTAATTTAAATTATTGGAGAAACAATAAATGGTACTTATTAAGAAATGTGTCCCCATGACATAAATTTGTGTGAAGTACTGAACACAATCTCTTAATACTTTTCATTTTTCTTATAACATGGGTGTATGGCTGCATAAAAACCAGACTCACACCTAAGAAATCAAGTAAATTGGTTTTTCATATAAATCCGATTTTTTTCACTACTGGTTGAAAGTATGATAAATTTTACTTCTTCCGTGCGAAGTATATCAAAATGCATGATATTTTGCATCATTTAGCAAAACAAAATACTACAGACCAGTTAAAGCTTTTGCATCAGATAGCAAAACAAAATACTAGAAGCCAGCTAAAGCTGGAAACACCTGTTTGACAACCAAGATAGGGAGTCACTCAAAAAAACTTGCTCGACACCATTGACGGTATCACGGCTCGAACGGGCGGAACGAAAACAGCTTTTTTTGGACTTTAATTTCGACCAACAAAAAATTGTCAGGGAAAAATTTGAGAAAAGATGGAATAAATAATTCGTTTAAAATTTTTAAATTGAAACACAAACTTTCAAATTGAAACTCATCAAAAATTTTTTTTTAATGAAACTCAGCATAAAAACTTGCCGTTGGAGACGAAAACAGTCTTCAAGCCAAAACTAAACCAGGCAAAGAATTAATAGTAAGATTGACATCAACGAATGCATTTTGATTTTTCACCCCGTCTAACAAAGTACAACAGTAGTAGTAGTAGTAGTAGTAGTAGTAAAAGATTTAGAGACAGTTCTCAAAATAATTCAGCGTGTGAAAAAATCAGCCATGTCACCGCTTCTGCATAGGACTTTCCACAATTTGTTCTAACCCATATGAAACCAAAACCCAAGATTTGGAAGAGTAGTTTTCGAGAAAAGTCAATGAGTTTCAAAAAACTGTCAAAAAATCGACTTTTTCGAAAGTCATTAATTTTTGTACAAAAAAAATGGGCGTAGTCACTTATGCAGTGAAAAATCCCACAGCCCGTTCTACCCATTAAAACCAAAATCTCAGATTTGGGAGAGTAGTTTTCTAGAAAAATCAAAAAACTTCAAAAAAAAGTAAAAAAATCGAAGAATTGACTTTTCCGAGGGTCATTCTTTTTGCACTAATAAAATGGGCGTAGTCATTTATGCAGTGAAATTTCCAACAGCCCGTTCTACCCATTAACACCAAAATCTCAGATTTGAGAGGATAGTTTTCTAAAAAAACCAAAAAATTTCAAAAAAGGTTAAAAAAAATCGAAGAATTGACTTTTCCGAGAGTCATTATTTTTTGTATAAAAAAGGGCGTAGTCGCTTATGCAGGGTAACTTCCCACACCCCTTTCTACCCATTAAAACCAAATCTCAGATTTGGGAGGGTCGTTTTCGAGAACAGCCAAAAAGTTTCAAAAAACAGTCGAAAAATGGACTTTTCGGAGTCAGTATTTTTGTATTATAAAAATGGGCGTAGTCGCATATTCAGGGGAGCTTCCCACAACCCGTTCTACCTATTGAAACTATAATCTCAGATTTGGGAGAGTAGTTTTTGAGAAAGGCCAAAAAGTTTTAAAAACCGGTCAAAAATCGAAAATTTGACTTTTCTGAGGGCCATAAGTTTTAGTATACATAAATTTGGTCGTAGCCGCTGATGCAGGGGAGCTTCCTACAACCTGTTCTATCCGTTGAATCCAAAATTTCAGATTTGGGAGGGAAGTTTGCTGGTATTTGTATTATCTCAGTAATCTGTGATTTGGCTTAAACACATTAAACCCAAGCAGATAAACTTACAAAATCGATAACCTTTTTTGGTTCAACAATAGAAGAGGGTCTCTCCCATTTTAGCCCCCTCACACTATACCAATGAAGAAAATCAGTGAGGGGTATAGAACTTTTGTATAGAGATCCTTTTTTCGAACCAACAAAAACATATTAATTCTGCAAACGTATAATTAGTAGCAAAAAGTTCGGACAGACAGAATTAATTAAAATGAGCAATCAGTGCTTTTCGACGCTTTTTTGCATGCAAAATCTGAAGCCGGACAACCTTGAACTTTTTGTCAGACCAAATTCGAAAAGCAAGATCGTCGATTATCCGATGATTATGCTAGCCTAATTTTTAAATACTGCGATCAACATCCAGATTTACTAAAAAATAGTTAGCGAAATTAGTTTAAAAATCAAAATCTAGAGTTATTTTGAACAAAAAAAAAACAGGTTAGGGCGCTCCTAAACGGAAACAATGATCGAATCATTCAAAATTTAGAAAAACTTTAGCCACTTTTGCAATAATTTTCCTGTTTCAAGGCATACTATTCGCCGCTTCTGAAACAGTTGCCCGCCGTGGTTATAAGTTTTGAGTGATACTCTGCTTTATAAACTTTCGACGTTATGTATATTTCAGTTTTTATTTCCGCTGATGTCTAGGCAGTTGCTCTTTTTAATTAATTCTGTCTGTCCGAACTTTTTGCAACTCTCTATATCAGCTTGGTTTAAATGTGTTTAATAGAAAAAGCAACCAACCACCAGGCTTTACAATTTCTATACCTCACTTAATGTCCACCTGGGAAAAATAAATCAATCACCTTTCACCAAGGGAAACGCGCAGTCTTGAATTTCCATCACGACACCCTCGAGAACACCCATCATCGGTTGTATATCAAGTAGTATAAGATTGATTGGCTGATCTTTTCCGAAAACCTCTCCTTTTGCGACTATATAAATCAAAGAGTACGCGATCTGGCCGGCCGCACCGGTTACACAGACATTCAATGGCTCAGTTGACATCTTAACTATAATAAACATGAGGAATCATTTATGATACATTGAACATAATTTGAAAGAAGAATTATATCGTTAGCAATTGAAAACAAGGATAGCCGGTTACCGTGCAATGGAGAATCGGAATTAATCAACAAGCGATATTTACAAAAATATAAAAATATATCCGACTTTATACAATAATGATCTGTTCTTGGGAGCGAGGAAGGTGTTGAAAACATGAGGAAACGCTTGAATTATCTCAACAAATAAAAAAGTTCGTCGGGTCCGTCACTAGCTTCTAGTGTTTAAGTCCTTTTCAATTAAAATCGATACGGGTTACGTTTCTTCAATAGAACACGCAACTCGACACGAGATAATGTGTCATGTGTGCCCAGAACAGAAGCACTGTTACCAACCTGTAGAGGCACAGAGATACGCTGCTTAATGTAAAGTGTCGACTTAGGTTCTTGTGTAGCAGCCGATAGACATTTACCAAGCGCGCGTAGGAAACTGTACGTGACAGGTCCACAACGACCTTGTACTTCAAAGGCCACCAGAGCAAAGATACAACCTCTGTTAATAAATTCCGAGTATTTAGAGGTTTTTTTCACTTCTGCTTCGGTAGCTGCTGAGAACTGGCAAGGGTTGTTAGAAATCCTGCTCGGGGTGATCGCGTCCACAACCGTCGCGTCCCAGATAAGACATGCTTTGTAACATTAGCCCGGAAGTACATATCGACGGAAAATAAAGCTAGGTTCAAAAACGACTGGCTAGCGTCTAAACGCAGCTCTACAGGCTTTTCACCGTCTCTGCCGAAGCCAGTTCCTTTGGTGGTCTTTCTAACATCGGGTCGACAAAACGTTACTGTTTCCGGCTTCGTTCAAAACACTCAAATTAACTTGATTATACGCAAAAATAGTGAGCTCATGGCTGGGTCTCAGTGTCCCCATACCACGAGGTCACTCCTAAAAACAGGTCCACTACTATTAATTATATTACTATTGTTTTTATTCAGTAGATAAAAATCGTCATCTCCATCGAAGATGGATCAACCCTATCCCTCAATCCTAGCTTCTCATTCTCTGAAAATGAATCGGGATGTTAATTAAATTCAACTCAGGACATGACCAGGAAGCTAAAAATTAATTTATAACAGTTTGAGTCTTGGGCCCGAGACCCCTCCGGATTCTGGAATCCGGGAAAAAACGTCCTTATTTCTTTAAGGAAGGCTGGACACGCCATCCCAACACCCTTCATTGTTCTCGGGTTCTACGTTGTAACGATTGTAGCGGCACAATCGTTACAACTTGGAATGGTTCCCGACAAATTCCAATCACAGTTTCAATCTGTTGTCGTTTTCTCTTAGTTGTTTTCACTGCTACTATTGTTGTTCTGTTTCGCCGTTTCAGTGTGTGCGAAATTTAAAAAGGTTACGTTTCATTCACGTCCAAATCGAAATTTTTAAAAATAGCATGTCAGTTAAAACCAATCCTTCCCGATTCGTCTAATTGCTCAAATAACGCTGCTAAGCTATTAAAACCATCAATCTTCCAGGTCAGATGTTCTTTGTCTGGTCGATAAAAATTCGAATGCGAAACTGCATTTTTTCGTACATTCTGGTCGAATGTCACATACTCCCCGGACAGCCCGGTCAACGTCCCTATTTAGTCTCGTAGTCTTCATCAAAATAGTACAGTGTCATCGAACAGAATTTACAAAATGCATAAAGTTACTTTTATCCACGTGATATCGACTCGCTGCTAAATATACATGGCATCATACTACACTAATATAGCCTTCCAAATTCTTTCACCAATCTGCACTTTTCGAGGATATATTTAAGATAAAACATCTTTTCTGACTTCCAATGTCTGTGTCCCGATTGAAAACTTTTTCTTCCTAGACTTAAAAAGTGTAGGAACGCAGGACAGTCCTGCCAACCCACAACCTAAAATTATCCTACTATGCTTCTTCGCTTCGGAAATTTAGTTGTTACTGGCCCTGAATATTAAAAATAAGAAACTCGGTGGTTAGAAGGAACAATGAAACAATCTCCCTCTTCAAGAGATTACCCAAGCCCTTAATGTCACCACAAAGTGATCAGTCGTCCTAGTTGATTAAAAACATTCATGCACGATGGAATGTTTCAATATACTCTTCACTCAAGCCTTTCCAAATAAATAGTAAGTGCCACTAAAGCCACTAACTAAAATCAAAATGCAAATTTATAAATGCAACAAATTCTTTAACCTTTAAAACTCAATTAAATTTTTTCTTTTCAGTTTCAATTGGAAACTCACTTGCTTTGTTTGTCATTTGAGTTTTTTGTCACATACAAAACAATTTTGAGTTTTAACATCTTCTCTTTCGTCGCTTCTTTGTTACCTTCTTTGCTCGTCGTTTAGAAGTTCTAAAACTTCTAAATTCTTCTAATTTTTTTCTTTTTGGTTATTGTTTTTCGGCCATTTGTCAATGCTCCATCTCCTACTCCTGCGACTTTGACTCCGCACTTTCAGTCTCTGTGTCTTGCAGTCCTCCAAGTCTTCGGCTCTTCTACTCTTTGCTTACAACAAGGCAGAGCATCAACGTTAGATTCTCTATTTCGGCACAACGTCACGTGGTTACAGTATTCCGATGAGTTAAAAAAGCTCGCTTAAAAGCTCCTGCTCCGATGTCCAGCTGATACGCAGTGTACACTCTGCTGTGCTTCGACATATGCTTCTTAGCATACTCGTACAACCAAGCAGTCATATTGGCTCTAAACCATGGCATCAGTCGTGCTGTGGCCCATATCTTTTGCACTTCCATCGTAACGTTCAAGATTTTGCACATTGTCTCAAAAAATCTAAATCTTAAAGACAATCCAATTCCTGAAATTGTTCTTTCGTTGGCGCCTCCTGTCTGTTGTTCTCTTTTACATGAGCTTCCAGCCATCGCATCACCATCATAATTCCTACTATCATTATCGTTATGGGCTGTGATGAATCTGGTAAACCCATGGAGAGCAGCTCTCCACAGTCCCAGATCAAAACCAGATTACTACGCCCGACGTGCCACCATGTTTGTAGCAAGCAATGGCAGGAGAACTCATCATGTGTTGACATGATGCTCCTCCAATTACGTTTTCCCGAGGCTTCCAGTAGTGGTTCAACTTCCATTATCACTCGGTGGACTTCATCATTCTCATCTACTGCATTGTAATCCGTGACTGTTCATCCTTTCTGCTTTTGTCTTTCAAAGTCACTGAAGTTCCCGCTGGCGTATCCCATGAACTTCTTTCCCAGTATCGATTCTAACTCCTCTTTGGGGCTCTCTGGAACTGCTGAGAACATTTTGCACAAAAACTCGTAAGATTTTTCTGACAATCTAGCTAGTCTTACGAATTTCGGCACTGAGAAGGCTTGATCCACGATCGTTCTCGTACTTTTCACATCCACCGCTACGAAATGCACTGGGTATCTGCTCTTGCATATTGGAGCCAATGTTGAACCCACCAAATATCGTGCTCCTGATGGTCTACAATAAGTCTCACTGTGTCTGATGTTCATTTCCGTCTCGATTGCTTCCCTCCATTTCCCTATGTATTTCTGCTCAGTCTGCAGAACTCCTGGGAATACTTCTACACTGATGGCTGTGACCATCTCATGTTTCTGTTCTAGATTCAATAGTGACCCTAAAGAACCAAACATGCTGTAGAATCCTAGTGCAGTCACTAGATTCACCTCGGTTCCTCCATGGCAATCTGCTATCAGTTCCGTCTCTGTTCTTGCTTTCATCACTACGTTTCCAAACAATACCGTCAATTTCTTGTGTTGTTTCTCCAGGGTATTCACACAGTCCAGACCTCCACAAACGTGACCCTCCAGTCCACAGACTTCCGCCAGACAGCTACCAGTTTTGACCCAGTCCTCTGATCCCCAGCCAGGCAATTCTACCTTGTCTTCTCCGTTGCTCTTAGAGGCTATCGTCATCAAATTATAGATGAAGTTCAGGTCACGCAAGTTACAGTCTGAGTTCAGTTCCTTCTGCACATCTTGTTTCGCACGTAATATCGAATCACCGTTGGGACTCGGACACCAGGGTGGTTTCATTAGTTCCCACACTACCATCAAACTCGTTCTCAGCAATTCGTCCGAGAATCCCAATCCCAACTCCACTATGTTGTCAGATTTTGGCACTGAAGATGCAGTCATCTTTTCCTCCAAGACTAGTCCCAGCTTGGTCTGCTGATTAGCAGCGCTTCCTATCGTTGCGATTCTTGACGTCCAGAATCTTAGCAAAACTGCTTGCTCGTAATCAAAGAAGCAATCGCGTATGTCTTCATTTAGGAAAGGGTTGTACGCCATCCCTATGATTCCGGATACGTAACTGTATGATTTCTTTACTGATCGGTCCAGAGTATTCACTGGATCGCGGCAGTGCTCCCATGGATTCCTTAGTGAGCCTCAATTCCTTGTTTGAGAACCTCCTTATTTCGTCTATTTTCTTCATCGGTTCTAGTTCCACGGGTTCTTTCATGTTTGTTTGCATGGGTTTGCTCTGATTTATGTCTAAAAGTGCTAGCAAGAGCGAGGTTTTCGCTCGTTCACGGCCTTCCCTTAGCATCTTGACACAAATGTTCAATGCTGGCACTGAAATTTGTTCTATCATAAATCGAACGAAACAGAGAGCGTCTCTCCGCTTCGTGCACGCTACTGTTGCTCCTTCTTGGGTCATCAGATCTCTCACACTCGTCATTATGAACACTTTTTCCCGTCACGATCTTTTTCTTTCTTCCGAATCATATTCCCCGCGAGTCAGTCCAATCATGCACCGAGCGAACTTTAGTGGTAACTCTGTTCTCACATAGGGTATTGCTATCAGAGCGTGTATCCTCGGCGTGGTTCTCATTTCTTCTTCAAAGTATCGTAACACTACTGCTCTCCATGTAAGGCTCACCAACTGCTAGATCGTTTCCGCGTGCATTTCAGACGATACCAGAGTCCCGTATGCCTCCTGCTTCAGGGTGGTGCCTGGCATTATCGTCTCCAAATAACCTTCCATGGCACTTTTGTCTTCCAGAGCCATTAAGTGTCCTCTGGCCAAATTTCTGTACTCTAACATCTCCATGTATCCACCGGCGGGTTCATCAATCGATACAGTTTCCGACACTGTTAGTCGGTTATATTCCACTGGGACTAGCTGTCCTACGACCCTTCTTTTTTCGGAATTAATGGAAGACGGTTTGAAGTCTTTAAGAGTACTCTCTCTAATTGAATGAGTATCACCATTTCTAACGTTGCTCCAGTCAGAGTGCGGTCACTCTTCTTAGTTTTGTAACTGGCTGATTTTATTCCTGCCATGAGAACGGGTGGAACCATCGCTACGTCAGTCAACATCCTGTCTGTGCCAGGCAATCGATCATCACCCTGTCCCAAGTCCAAGCTTCTTCGACGCGGTTTCTTTTAGCTGAGTTGACAGCTTTCATCGAGATTTCGGAATCCACCTCTGTCTTTCCCGTTTTCCTCAATGTCACCTGGCTGCCCAGTTTCATCTTCATTTCATTAATTCTGTCAATCACCATTTTTGATCGCATCGTTCCCTTTCGGGTTCTCGGCAGATATACCACTTCTCCGTTGTCTTCTTGCGCCGTCATCTTGATAGGAGACTTTGCCTCACTTTCGTCAGTGGCCCATTCGATCAATAACTCGCTCAATCTCCCTTCACACTCGTCGAGTTTGTCAGGGACTTTCCGCATTAGTGGTCGGTTGAGACCTAGTTTGAAAATAGACTGTGTTCCGTAGCTCTGAACTACTGCCCAGACTTCTTCCATGAAGGCCACTCTGTCCATTCTGCATCCCGTCCTATTTTCATGGTTTCTATGATGCACCTCCCACTCTTCTTCGGGCAACGTTCCCAAGAAAGGTACTCTGGCAGTGCCTTCTATCCTTTTTCTCCTTGGTGATGCCATTAAGAGTTTCTGTTGGGCCTTTTTAGAATTGCTCGGAGAGCTGCTCTCCGGCAAGTTTCGGTTCGTTCTCATGACGGCCGACGGAGGTTCCAGCGTGGAAGTTCCCTCGTCTGCAGGCTCAGTTTTCGCTTCCAACGTGTCAGTGCCGTCTTCGAAATCGCTGAGTGCTAGCATGGTTCGAAGGGTGCTAGCATGGTTCTAGTCTGTAGGGTTCCTCCCACCGCTAACCCTGGTTTTACACTCATTATGATTAGGGACGCTTCTGGTAAGTCAGCCTTGCCTCTCATAACCATAAGCGCTAGATCCAGTTTCGCCCATTCCTCGTCAAACCTCTCAGGGTTCGGAGTCGCTGCATTGCTCATTCGTCTCCTCGTTGCTTCATCAGTGTAAATAAATTGCGTATATTGCAGCACTGCGACTTTTCTGCCAATGAAACACGGATCCATCATTTCAAAGAATTTCGCCATTCTCCTTTCGTTAGTCTCAAAAGCTTCCATTCTAGGGGTTTGCACTACGGAGACTGCTCCGAGCAGAATCCTCCTTATCAGAGGGAATTCAGGGATTTCCTCCGGCAGTTTCTTGTAGTCACCCCAGCCTTTCGTCTCTTCTCTTACCTTATGGTACGCGGTCATTAGACCAGGAGTTCATGTGATCTCGCCATTCGTTTTATCATGCGGCCTTAAGTTCCTGAGCTTTGGCAACACCTCGATGTGTCGTCTATCCACTTCTCCCATACGATCACGGAAGTGATCGTCAAATTAATGACTGTCATCTCTGACTCCGATATCCTTGCAAACAATAGGTCTTTGCTCATGAGCTCTCGCACTACATGCTGCTCACACCAATTCCGCGCACTTCCGTTCACTGCTGATATGAGGTTCAGGAGCAGCACCGACCTCCTGTATGCTTCCACCTTAACATCAGGGAACGCAAAAGTGACTGCAGGTCCATAAATGACCGTCACAAACTCCGTGGCTCCTCTGATCAATGCTAAGGGATCGGTCCTCATAGCTAAGCTCAGATCAGTTAGTAGGGGCATGCCCCCAACATGACGTCGCACGTCTTCCTCCCTCTGAATCGTTTCGTCCTCTTCTGTTCCAAAGCGATTCTGATGCAGGAGGTACTGGATATGAGTATGTCGCAAATCTCTTATCTTATTGCAGGAATCTGTGGATCGCTTCACATCGAATTTCCTCACTGTCTCTTTCATCTGCTCCGGAAAGCGTGTCAAGTTCATCAATCCTCCCAAGTTTCCATGCGTTATCGCGATCAACGTTAGAAGTCCGTCCAATCGCAAACTCTGCACTCCTTCGATGAGAGGTATCGCTGGTCCTTTCACAAAGTTCTCTGCTCCAAACGTCACGAACAGGGCTAGTAATTCAATGAACGATACTTCTACGACTACTTGGAGGAATTCTTTTATCAGATATCGAGAAAGTGAAGGGTATATTTTCGCCAAGAAGGACGCGGTCCATCCGGCTATAGCCCTTCCAACATGCTGTCAGTCCGGTCAAAGCCTCCTTCTCCCTTCACATTCTGTGTCCAGAAAGCTTCCAGAGTCACTTGGCACACTCTGTTCACGAACTCGGCTGGTTTCTCTTCAGCATTCTCAGCGAGGTTTACCTCTTTCACTAAGTAGGCATGGATCTTCCTGATCATCACTGGGCCTCGCTCGAAAGCATCCGCTCCTAATGCTGCTATCCGAGAGGTCAAGTGCAGCCACTTGTTAGCCTCTGGTTTCGTTCTCAAAACAATCGCTTCCAAATGAGCTCTGGTCTCCTTGGAGTTCTTCCTTCTCTCTCATTCCTCTTTTATTTCCATTCCTCAGAACCATAAATCGTTTGACATTGCCACGATCACTCTGGTCATCGTCAATTCCTGGCTTCAATTTGAGCTTTCGGCTGAAGTTGGACAGTTCCAACCCCAGTACCTCGTCTAACACTAGCATGTGTAGTGAATGGTCCTGAAATCCTCGCATCGCATTTGAGATGTCAGACCACACCGCAGGTAATTCAGCCCTGAGTGGCCTCAGATTCTCCATCTTTATTCCGCGATTTGGGGCAGATATGATCACGTCATATTTCCCTTCTGAGAGCAAAGCCACCATCGCATATACAAACCTCAGTCCGTCCGGGAGCTGTGCATATTCCGGAGACGGTGCAAACACGGCTCTCGGTGTTATCTTGGTGAAGGTACCTTCTTTCAGGGTGTCCACTACTTCACCCATTGACTCCAGGAGATCCTTTATAGTTGGCCATGAAGCGTCTTCGGCTGTCGTAGGCTCTCTGAGTCTGCTCAGGAAACCCCTACTGTGTAAATGGTTGTTCATGCCAGCAAATACGATTGTGATTGGGTTCATTTCTGTCAGTCGTTGTACCCCGATTGCCATCGACACAGATTGCATTAGGTCCAGGTCGATCGCTGCCAACATTAAAACATCAGGCCAAAACAGAGAAGACTTGGAGGTATACACGAAGTCTGAGCTCGCGACTTCCATGATCTTTGCCTTCCTCATTTCTGCTTCGTCGTACGCAGCAAAGATGGTCTCAGCTTTCTTGATCGCCTTCAATCCACCGTATCTCTGAACATCACCTTCTTTGTTTACTTGTTTCGGGTATGCTCTTTCTTTTACATGACCTTGGGGTGCTTTTATCTGTCTGAACATTTTTACTTGTTGTCCTATTGGTGCCCTCGTCGTCAAGAATCTTCCGGGTCTTTCTTCTCGATTTCCTTCATCGTGATTTAACTTCACATTCTGCAACGGTCTCGCATTTACTGGACCCATTGTATTGTTTGAGGGCAGTCCCTCTAAGTCGGCAAATCTCAAGGCGGTTGTAGAGCTGAAGTTTATGCCAGCGGCTGTCAACCAGTCCACGCCTGTTATTGAATACAGTCCGTTGACAGACAATCTCGCTCCATTTAACATCCTCATGGCATCTGCTGCAAAGCTCACCGTCTGAACGTTCAATTTCATCAGATCCTGTTTGTATGTATGCCAGGGAGAATGTATGGGCCTCGACCACATCAAAAAGCTCTTTCCTGGACGTCGCTCCTCTCGGCTGGTACTCGTAGTCTCTGATCTTTAGGTGCTGGTTTTCTCCGCGGTCGGATTGTCAGGTTCTAATCTTCGTCTTGGATGGACGGTTCTTCTAATTGGCGCTTCCCCCAATCGATCTTGTATATCTGTCCTTTGCCCTGGCTCGCTAGAGCTTTGCGGCCTGTAGGTCACGGCTGGGACCGTTACCAAAGGTGTTTCTAAGTTAGGGGGCACAAAGGCTGAAATTGCTGGCTCATTCATGGTTTCTTCCTTCTTCAGCACTCCCGTGTCAAAGAGCTCGACTTCCAATTTATCCAGTCGCTCTTGGAAAACTCTGTTCAACCAAGCGTGTCCTTCAATGTTATCAAAGTGGGTTCTATCGGGGGTTAATCTGGCCTGATCCATATTTCTCTCAGCTCATATTTAGTATCCATAAGGATCATCCGTCCAGCGTTCCGACTCACCAAGTTCCTTATTATTTTGTTCCAACTGATGACTCCTTCATTATGTCTTCTTCCTGTCGTTGTCAACGTTTCCGTGCTCATGGGTACGGTGCAGACGGTCAGTACCGCGCACTTGAATTTATGCCAGAGAGTAGTAAATAGGCACACCATCATCGACTCCCATTGTGCCTCCTCCTCATCTGATCCTCTTGATACGTTATTCGTCTCTATTAGGATCACTATGTTAGGGATTCTCCCTGGGTTCATCAGCTCAACCAACCAAAACAGCTGGGCTATCGTTGCACCTCCAAAGGCCATCACCGAATTGATCCAGGAGGTCCTCATATTCTGGAGCACTCTGACTAAGCTGTCACCCAGTATCAGATGTGATGTCCCAAGTGGCGATTGCTGCAGGTTTACTGCTGTGCTCCAAGTGGATCGATTGAAGCAGGCTCGCGAATCCGTGTCCGGAACTCCTGTGAAGCTATACTTCAACTGGTTGTTCTTCTGCGCGTTAATCACTCGGGACACTTTCTTCATCGGCATTTCTCGTATCTCTCTGTCTGGAACCTTAGAGCTCTTTGTCGGTAACGTTGTATCACTAACTTGTACTCTGCCCGTGTCATCTATTGTTCCATAGGGTGCAGTCACCCCGGAACCTGGCGCTTTCCTATTAGCGACAAATCGTCCAGCTGTTTCTATCAACTTCCTCACCGTTTGCTCCACGACTGGATCACCTAGGGGGTCACTCGGGTCCGGGATTGTCACTCGACCGCTCCGATCGCTCTTTGTACTCTCGCCTCAAGCGCTCTATTTCTTCACCCTGTTTCTTGTTACACTCTTCAAACAGTTTCTTCTACATGCCTCTATCTTCTTCTATACTGAGCATGGTCTTGGTCACTTCGTCCTGCTCCCTTCTGGTCTTCTCCAGTTCTTCTACCGTTCCGCTGAGGCCTTGCATGTTTTCGTTTGTCTGAACCTCTTCCTCTAATATCGCCCTCTTTGGTGGCACAGCTGCTCTCAGTTGTGAACTAGACGAGGCAGCCTCGCTGTTCATTTTCTGATGCATTTTCTTCAATCCAGGCATAGGCTTGGTGGGCAAATGCATCTCACCTGGTTGGTACGTCCTCGAACTTCCCAATCCAGGTTCGTTCGCCAAGTCACTTCCCGAGAGAGCCCCATTTCTCCACCTCATCATTCTCATGTTCGAGCGGTCTAATACTCCTCTTTCTCCATATGCTTCCATCAATAGACTTCCGTGGGGCGGTCCCCACGGTTATCATGCCCCAAGATGTTTATTAAGGCGGTCAGCATCATGTCTTTATATTCTCTCTTAAAATCCGCTGCTAACGCTGTCTTAAAACTCATGTCTGCTGTGATCGCTATCGCACATGTTCTATTTGTGAGCAAAAAATTGCTATCTGTCAATATTATGCTACTTGAGTATTCATTTGGCAAGTTAAAATATGACTCAACTAATCTCCCTATGTCCGGTTTCTTAGGCTCCTTGCCTGTTTCTGCTTCTAGATCACCTGTCTCTCTTGCTATTCTTAATTTTTTTATTAATAACTTTGCAGTGTGGGTAAATCCTACCCCCACTCCCCGGACAAAAATATCCCCGTCGATCGTATACTGGATATTAAATCGAGGTTGGAAGCAGGAATGAGTAATTGCCCTTCCTGGGCAGCCCACGAAGGATCATCCCTTTAGGTTTTTATGTATTTTATGCTTTGACGATCTACATCTTGAATCGTGACACTGGTCTCCTTTGGGTCCGACGTCATTTCGTTCAGCCAATCCAGGACACGCAGATTAGTCAAGTCTTGTTCATAAGATTGCTGTTGCTCGTCGTCGAATTCTAATTCGGGCTTGGGCCGGTCATCGACCCGCTCCTCGTCGTGATCGTCGACTATGTCGATGTACTGTGACACAGTTAATTCCTCTAGACCCACTACTTCTTCCACTATCTTCTTCATATCTATCCTGTCCACTTCGAAGTCATCTCCGTAAGGATTATATTTCTTCGTGAGTCTTTTCCTGTCAGTCTGTCGAGTTTGTATCGTAAATGGAAGATTTGGTTCCAAATTCTTGGGGACCTCCATTTGCTCGGGGTCTTGACAGTCCTCCTCCGCGTAGGGTAAGGTTTTATTCATTTGCTTCAATCACCTCGTTGAGATCCAGATCTAGTGGTGGACTTGATCCTTCCTCTACGACCTCATTTCCATCATTCTTTTTCCTGGTGCCCTTCTCGTTGACTTCACAAGCAGGTTCCATCATCAGATAATCCCCCTCTTCCATGTCTGCAGGTATACACCAGTCTTCTGTCGATGGGTTGTGTGGCTTAATGTTCTCGTAGTGAGCGGCTCTGCCAGTACTCAGTCTATAAAATGACCCTAATGGTGCACTTCCGTAATCGTGAAGGGTCCCTTCCATTTTTAGGAGCTTTTTCGTTCCTTTTGGTGGTATAACGTTCTGAAATACCCACACGTAGTCTCCTACCGAGTAAGCTTTTGCACCGGCTGCTTTTTTATCGAATCTTTTCCTCTGCCTTGCCTGTGCCTGCTGAGTGTTCCGTCTACACAAGTCGTTTATTTCTTGTTGACGTCTAATCACATCCCTTACGTAGACTTTTGGTGATGTTTTCTTCCCCTAATACTCTGTGTCAAATAAAGTCAAGTGCAAAGACTTCTCGTATCCTGTTAACATCATATGTGGACTAACTCCGGAGGTGGAGTGTTGCGTGCTGTTGTAAGCTACCATCACCTGTGGAAGAAATCTGTCCCAATCGGTCATGTACCTGGAGCAATATACCCTCATCATCGACACTAATGTTCGATTTTGCCTTTGCACTAAGCCATTTGTCTGGGGATGGTATGTCGTGGAGTGAACTTGAGCCACTACTTGTGAACACCTCATGAGCTCTTTCGTAAGTTCTCCCACGAAAGTTGTTCCGTTATCCGATTGAAACGTCATCGGACAACCATGTCTCGCTATCCACGTGTTGATTAGGTGATCGCAAGTCTCTTGTGCTCAGGCAGTTATGCGGGGCACGGCCTCTGCATACTTTGTGAAGTGGTCTATCATGACCAAGACTTGATTGTAACCACTGTCTGTCATGCATATCTTTTGATGATCAACCTGCACCGACTCGTTAAATTCAGATGACTCGATCGACTGCGAGAGAAATCGCAACTTCCTTGGATCCTTGACCTGTTGGCATGACAGACATGATGTTACCCACTTCTCGCGTACCTTTTTCATTCCAGGCCACTCAAAGCGTTTCAGAATCCTCTGGTATACTTTGTCGATTCCCTGATGGCACATCTGATCATGTGACCTGAATAAAAGTTCTGTTTGATAGAGTTGCGGCAACACTATCGCATTATATTTGTACAGGACTTTGTCTTCTTTTCTTCTCGTGCAAGCCACGATCCCGTCTTTGTTCAGATATAACCTTCCCTCTTTCTGCAAGAAGAAGTGTCTCAGGATACGGTAACTGTCTTCCTCGAGGTCTCCTTTATCCGGAGAACCATTCTCGATCCACTTTTCCAGGTTGCTCGTAATGCGATCATTTCTCTGCGCCCTTAGAAGATCCGAGAGTCTGTATCTCGCCTTCAAGTACGTCTTCATGACCCTCATCTGGCTATTTATTTCATCTGGCTGATGCGTATCATCTTCCATTTTAACGCACCAAATCTTCACCAATGGTTGTGTTTCTTGTTTGAACGGTTGAAAATCAGTCCTGACCACCTCGTTTTGCGGCAAGAAGCTTATCAAAACTTTTGGTACTGCTATTGTTTCCAGATCATATGCTGTGTTATCAAAGACTCTTTCACATGGTATGAGGTAGCGATCACTGTCAGGGTCTTCATATACCTCCATGTCCAGATTCCTTGCTCGAGTCTCCACCAGTAGTGTGTGGATCGCTAGCTCTGACAGTTCTGATCCTGAGCTCGAGTTCCTGTCGGAGTAGGTGTCGATTCCTGAATTCCGGGAATTATCATCAATTGAAGAGTCCGCGATGGAGCAAGTTCCCTCCTCCGGATCAATTTTTGTGTTCTGTTCATCCATCTGAAATCCCCGGACGAAATTTTATCCTCCAGGTCATGTTCCTCATCCGGAACTTTTTCATCTACATCAGACTCCCCGGACAAACTATCTCTTTCCGGGTGTTGATCCTGAACTCGCCTGCTCTCCTCGCCATTCGTCTCCCCGGACAAATTTCCTTCCCCTTGGTTCTGTTCAACCTCTTTGCCACTCTGATCCTGATCCTCAAAGGTGACGGTTTTCTTTTATGTCCCGTTCCCCTGTTCTTTCCGTTTGTACGAAGTACTTGTTAAAACGTTTTGGGCTATCCAGGACACTAGTTGCTGAACTATAGTCCTACAACCCCTTTCATTTTCTTTGTGTTGTCGTCTTGACGGCATGATTTTCACCTTCTCGCTGACTGTCAGTGATGCCATGGCTGCTGCCATTGGGGGTCATCTCTGGTCACTTCTCTCTCCAACAATCCACCCGGTATCCGCATCACTTGCGGTGTGACCTGCACCGTTTTGTCCAATAATGAGAAGCGGTTTATGTTCATGCGAGAGAGTTCTAGCTGGACCAGGTTTGAGCGCAGCAACACATCCATGGGCACCGGGTCCTTCTTCGATAGATAGAATCTTTATCGCGGCTGCCTTCTCTATAGGTAATTTAGAATGTCCTGGAATCGGATGTCCAGACTTGTCTAACCATCTTGTCAAAAGAAGCGCTTCATAAGTTTCATTGTCCAGAAACGAGACCCCTTCCTTGATTTCTGCCTGATTGGCTTGCTTCTGTTCCAATCTTTCATAGAAGTCGGTCTTCTCGCTGAGGTTGTCAGCATTTCGGTGTTTATCACGCATCCTGTACTCGATTATCATGTGGTAGCCATCTAATCTTACTATCCATCTACCAATATAACTCTGATCCATCGAGTATACGCAAACATTTGACTACTGCAAACATTTCTGCTTTCGGTGCACCATATTTCATCTCAGTGCCACTTAACACCTTGCTACCATATCCAATGGGACGGAGAATTGTTCTTCCATTCCATTCCTGCTCATGATGCAGTATTCCTGAGATGGCTACTACCAATGCCTCTGTGTCACGAACATACATGCCCCTCTCTGTAGGCATGCCTAGCACTGGCGCTTCGCACAGTTCTCGCCTTATGTTCTCGAAGGCAGCTTGTGCTTCTTCGTTCCATTCGAACTTCTTTCCTTTGTTGCGCATCAGCTTCTGCATTGGATACACCTTGTCTGCATATCCTTTTATGAACTCACGGTAATAATTGGCGAATCCTAGGAAGCTCATGAGTTGTGTGTCCGTTCTGGGAGCCTTCCATGTCAACACAGCCTCTACTGCTTCTGGGTCCGGCCTCACACCATGCCTGTCCACCATTCTTCCTAGATACTTGATTGAATCCCTGAGGATCTCACATTTCGATGGTTTGCATTTTAAGCCTGCTCTTTTCATGCAGCCAAAGACCTCCTCGAGCCGATCAATGTGGTCTCCCAGGGTGGGTGTTGCTATGAACACGTCATCCACGTAACACATCACAAGGTTCCCGTACTTCTTTGTCACTCTGGTCACAGCCTGAGCCATCAGTCTTTGAAAAGTGGCCGTTGCGTTGCACAAGCCGACGGGCATCCGCTTCCACTGGTACAAACCCAATTCACATGCGAATCCGGTCTTCTCTCTGTCCTTCTTCCGCAGAGGGACCTGTCAGAAGGCAGAAACCGAGTCCAGTGTGGTGAAAAATTAGGCGTCTCCAAGTTTCGAGAGGCTCTCGTCTATTCGTGGTATCGGGTACGCACCTTTTATTTTCACCGCGTTCAAGTAGCAAAAATCGCAACAGAATCTAAGCTGCCCCCTTCTTTTTTGCCATGACTACCACGCAAGCCCACGGCGGTTTCGAGGGTTCTATCATGTCGTTTTCGAGCAGCATTTCTATTTCAGCACGGCATGCTTCCAATTTATGTGGTGTCATTCGTTTTGCGCTGTTCCTATGGGGAACGGCGCCTTCCTCTGGTTCGAACTCGTGTTTGACGAAGTTGCAACAACCGATATCCGCCTTATGTTTTGAAAATACATCCGCGTTCCGATTTAAAACCGCCCGCAATGGTTCAAAATCTCCCTCGCCTATTTTCCCTTTCAAGTGTTCTATTTCTGGCAAAACCGGTTTGTCAGATTCCAATTCATATGACGAGGGACGTTCCGGAAAATTCGAGCAGCTCGACTAGCCGTCGTCCGTTTCGGATTTCATTGAAAACAGTTTACTAATAGATTTAAATTCATTAATTCTTTTTAAAATTATATCTTTATTGACATGATAAGGGCAGTCTTTCACGCTATATCTCTTCAAGTTTTGTGTCTCTTCATAGTCGGTCCTCATCGGCAAAGCGTAACCACGCTGGATTGAAACCGTGCTGTCCAGTGTGTTCAATAACACACTGACACACATTCCGTTTCGAGTTACCGAGAAGCTCCCGCCTAAAATCACTGAACTCTGACTATTTGGGTTTGGTACCAACAAACCTGTTTACTATCACTTAACGAATTTAAACTTCTCATTCTAAAAATTGCTACTACAGCTTGTACCGGCTGTAGTTTTTCCTTTCTATCTAAGAAGATTGGTACCTCGTTTTCATCTCCAATTTTTCTATTAGTTGGTTTCTTAACATACTTCCGGTCCGGGTTTCTAATCCTCATTAGGCCGTTGTTCAAGTCAATCATCACGCCGAAAATCCTGACAAAATTTCTGCCCGAGTTGAACTGGTCGGAGTCATCCAAAGATCCCGTCCGCCCATGTGGAGGACCATTATTGGTGTTTTTCCGGCTACGTAAATTGCTCCTCGATTGGCTGCCGCTAGTCTGAGATTCGTCGGAATTAGGTCTTCAATCGTGAAGCCCATTCTTTCCCAAGCTTTTATCGGCATCAAGCTCACTACCGCTCCTGTGTCCAGAAGCCCTGTGTCTCCGATTTTCTCCCCGTTGGCGTCGAGCAGATGTGCAGTCACATCTGCTTCGTATCCAACGTGATCCGCGTCTTGCTCCATCATGGCGTCAAGGCCAATTCTGTGGAGTTCTTCTTCACCCAAATAGATTTGCCCTATTTAGTCACTGTCTGTCGTCACGTAGGTCCTAGTGTAGATACTGATCCCGTCCACGTTCAGCCTCACTTGATACGGTCCATAGACCTCCACGTAGAGCCCGTGAAACTTCTTTATTCGAGGGCCACCCATTGTTAGTAGCGCTCGCACAGCTCTTGACTCAGTGCGTGGCTCTACCTGTCTCAGATAATCTGCTTATGTATCCAAATGCATCAAAGTGAGTTCTGATGGTTCACTCAGATTTCTGATTACCTGGTGTGCCGCTACCGAGATTATCGATTGTATTTTGCTTCCCTGTGGCACCATACCGAACGCCTGCCCAGACATCACATTTAGTTTCATGCTCAAACTACTCAGTGCTTTCGTTGCTTCGACTTCTGATGCCTCGAAGGCGTTTAGCCTTTCCCGAATTTTCTCATTCTTTAGTTCGAGCTTCACCAATTCCTGCTGAACTCTATTAGAGCATCCCTCGCGGCTGCCCTATAGTCGATCTTGAAGTCATCCACTGCAGTCCTTGGTTCCGGTTCAAGCATCTCTTCCGTTACCACCTGCATCTTCTTCGTTGCCAGCTCTTGTCGTTTTTATTTTCTGCGTGCCTCCTCTTCACTCAACAGGCCAAATTTGCTGGCTTTCACACCCGATAAAGCTTCCTCAAGCCTTGGATGCTTGATGTCTGCTACAGCATCCCGGAATTGTGGACAATCCGATTTAAATTGACCTTCCAAGTTACAGAAGAAATACCTTGGGCCGAATTTTGCAATTACTCCCCTCATGAAATCTTCATGATTGACCTCTGACGCATCTTCATCCTCGAGGCTAAAGCCTATTGCTTTCATGCCCTGTTTGTAAGTTGGACATGCTGACACATGATGGTCCGTCAAACTGCAATTTGCACAAGAGCGTCTCTTGTCCATATCGTTCCTTGGTTTGTACCAGTTGTTTACTTGGTTTAGTGGTCCATTTTTAAAATTACCATAATTGTTTTTGTAATATCCAGATCTCGATGGAGGCTCCAGCAAAAGATATTCTCTTGACTTGAGTCTCAACTCCTCTGGTGTTGGCGCATTGGTTGCGAATGGTGTGTAATGTGTCGCTAACATTGTTCGAAGCTCATCATTCTTCACACCATCGATGAATTTTGAGGCTACTGCCAGGTTCATCCATCTGTTCGACTCATATGGTTGGCTATGCCTTCTCAGCATCTCCAAATCATCTAGAAACTTGTCTATCGTCTCGACTTCATGTTGCCTCCGTTTCTCGAAGCGCATCATTGCTTGGTGTCGTTGCACCCCTGAGCCAAAACGACTTAAAAGGATTTCAAAGATTTTCTCAGCAGTATCCCGCTGGTATTGCTTTTTGGGCACCACACAGTTTAGGGCTGTCCCTTCGAAGTTGCCGGTAAGAGCACTGCATTCTTGTCTTTCTGACAAGTCCTCTTCTTCAAAATTCAGTTTCATAACATCAATCCAGGTGTCAATACAGCCATCAGATTTGTCTTTAAAGCATCTTGGTTTCTTGAAAACCCTTCTGGACTTTTCACTACGTTCATTGGTTCTAAATAACTTCTTAAGAAATGTTTCCAAAGACTTGTTTAGAGTTTCAAAGGCTGTGGCCATTGATGTAGCGTCTCTTGAATGCCCCGCCTGAGTATCATTGCCGCCTGATAAGGGCTCTGGATTTTCCTTCCTGTCCTGGTCGCTGGGATTATTTCTTCCTTGACTAGCATGACTCCGGTTTCTGGAATCACATCTCCCAGTCGCATGTGTATCTTGCGTCGGTCGTTCGTTTGAGGTCTGTCTGTTGCCAGTTGAACTTCCTTTGATGTTTGGGTCCCGTGTTCTATTGTCCCCTGGCATAGCCTGATGAACTGCCCCTTCCTCTAGTGGATCCATATGTCCTTCTCCTATTCTGCTGTTCATTGAAGTTCACCCTCGGCTCCCTGTTGGGTTCTCCCGAGTTCGATTCCCCATTTTTTTTGATCCACTCATGCTGCCTAGTAGACCGTCCAACCTATCCGTGATAGCCTGAGTTCGCCTCTCCATCATCGCATCTATCTTCGTGTCAAGAGTCCCAAGAGTCTGCTCTTGTTGAATTGACAAATTCTCCATGTCGTCTCTCAATCGTAACTCTCTTTGCTCTGCTTCCCTCGTCATTCGCGACAGGTTCTTCGCCAAGTGTTCATCCGTTCTCTCTTTTATGCGTTTTTCGCTTCTACTAACTTTTTGTCTGTTGCGGTTGATCTGTTCCCGCAGATTTTCTCTCTCGACGTGGACTGCACTTTCTGTTCACTCATTCTTAAGGACATCTGTTCATTCTGTTCTCCTATGCTGCCCACTATGTTGGTCAAGGCTTCTTCAATTGGTGCTCCGTTGTCCACTATTGTTGTCACCAGTGCCGGTGTCGCCCTGTCAATCCCAGGTAGCTTGGTGCTGGTCAAGATTCGAGCTTTGATTCTCTGCCTCGACGTCTTCTCGTGATCCACATCTGGATCCGCAGGTGCGTCACATAGCCCTGTGTTTCTATTCTTCGAAGTTCGCATTTCCCAATTCGTCATGTTGACTGGCCTGATCCATTTGTGGTCTTGATTATTGTCCTCACCACACCAAATTTGTCTATGATACCAACTTCTCTATCGGTGTATGCGTCATTCTCCTGAGTTGAGCTATTGAGGCTGACTTGAGATCCAAAGTCATCTTGCCCGTCGTCGTCCTCTTCTTCCTCCTGAGTTTTTGCTTCATCGCCTGTACCAGTTCCCATGGTAATTGAAAAGAAGTTTCCGAAAGTGTTCTTCACTCTTTGTGAAAACGATGGGGACGTTGCCGGTTTCTCCGTCACGCCAAGCATCATGGTGTTGTCTGTGTGTGATCTTGTAGTCGCCAAATTTTCAGTAGAGATGTCGGACAATTCCGACATCTCTTCTCGGTCCAGGGTCCCGGTGGCACTGGCAAAACCTTGGCCTTGTTCTACCGGAGTAGATTCACTCGCCAATCTTCTGTTTCCTCTCCCTTCCGGTCGATGTCCCCTTGGTTCTCATCCATGGCAGGGTCCGAATGGACCTCTACCTCTAACCTTGCCTTCTGTCCTTCTGAGGACTTTTGACTCCTGGTTTCAATCATTATGCCTGAAACTTTCTTCCCTTTGTCGGTCCGGGTTCTGTGATCCTTTCCACAAAAGGGTCGTTCATTGCTTTTCTCTGTTTCTCTGGTATGAATTTCCTGGAGCTATCACTTACTTTGGGTATCCTTGGCCTGTCTAGACTCATTTTCAATATATCACTTCTTACTGCCTATACACTCAATTCGATTGCTAGTGTCCTTTTAGTCTGACTCCTGATAACAATAACACAACACAATAATTTCCAAAAATTTCACTAAAATAGTGACCACGAATCCTTGTAAGTTATCACAGTACAACGTGTATAGAATTTATTCACTATACTCGATTATTAGTTGTAAGATATGAAACTAGCACAGTGTGATGATATCAATTTATTTAAGAGATAGTGTTCTCACTACCCAATCAGGGACAGGTTTTATTGATTTAAAACCAAAAAAAGAAGAAAAATAAGAATTTTTCAATGAAATACGTATGTGTTTTGTACTTCAGTCAGTCGCAATGTAATAAACGAACTTGTTTCTGAAGAGAAAGCTTTCGCTGCTTGGTGCTGCACCAAACAGAATAAACTTAAAAGCAGTAATTTTCTCTAGTGGGCGTCCATTGCAACCACCGAGTCCTGTGTTACCTATCTGCCTTCGGACTGCCCGAGCTAGACCAAGTAAAATACTCAGGGCAATCACTTTTCCGAAAAACGATTTGGGTTTCAATCCACGCAAACCAGTTATAAACTCTTTTTCGATTTAGACTTAGTGTCGCGACTATCCGAGTTTAGACCTGTTTTGTTTTGGTCTGGTCTTTTATAAAAGGCAAGTTACCAGTGCAGTCACTGGTTCCTAATTTGTCTCTTAATAACCTAATACCTTTCACTATTTTCTTTTCTTCTGTCTAATTAAGTCTTAACAAAATAGTACCCCTCCGGATTGACTAAAACAGGAACCCTCCGGATTGGCAGAAACAGTACCCCTCCGGATTGGTAAAAACAAAACCCCTCCGGATTGACAAAATTGGGACCCTTCCGGATTGGCAAAATTGGGACCCTTCCGGATTGGCAAAATTGGGACCCTTCCGGATTGGCAAAATTGGGACCCTTCTGGATTGGCAAAATTGGGACCCTTCCGGATTGGGACCCCTCCGGGTTTGTAAAAATAGCTTTTCAGAGACTTTCAAAATTTTCACGCGATACCCTTCCGGATACGTTCTCCGATGCTATTATGCTGTTGGAACTAACTAAGAAGGGTCTATTTTTTTCCCAAGACCCTTCCAGATTGAGGCTAAGCCTTTTATTTGACAATTCACCTTAACTGTGAAGGGTCTTACCACTAGCCTAGTTTCGACTCGACTATGGTTACCTGGTTTCCTTAGCCTTCCCTTTTAGTCTAGAACAGCGTAAACAGGTAGGGATGTAAGGGCTTTCCAAAAAAATTTTATAAAACGTGAAGGCTCTACCTTCTCGAATTAGTGAGTTTGCAAAAAACAATCATAAAAAATTTTCATACTTGTTTTTAAATATTTTATTGTTCTATGAGTAAGTTCACTTTGTTTCTGACCTAATGATACCAAGATTAACTGGATCTGTCCAGTAGTTCTAAAGTTATTAACCAAAACGTCTTTTTTCTAAAATCAAAAAACTTTCTCTCTTATAGGTTCCGCCTAACTTTTTTTCGCAATTCTGTTTTTTTCGACCTAAACATTAGTGATCCGATCTTACAAGGCCTATATTTTTCTAGTTCAATGCAAAAAATCTGATCTAAAACGTTCCAGTTGAAAAAATTTGCCAAAAACAATGCTATTTGGACCCCTCCGGATTGATGAATCCACTAAATCAAACACGTTAAGTTCAATTTCACTGTAACCCGGAAGGTTATCGCTAAACGGGTTTTAAAACCTGTCGATTTATATGAATGTTGACGGAACAAAATTTTTACTGTCCTAACTCAAAAATTTCAAAAAAATTTCTTATTTTGTAGCGTTTTGTTTCTTCAAAAATCAAGAAAATTCGGATTTTGGTACCCAATTAGTTCCAACCACTTCCGAATTACTCACTAATTTAGCGCTTTTTTCCGTTTCAAAAAATATCGATATATGTAAAAATCGCGATTTGTGAGGTGATCAAAATATCGCTATTTAGACCCTAAAAACCGGTCTGATTAGTGTGTTTTTTTACTGAAAAACGGTATAGGAGTATTAATATAGGCTGTATAAATAATAATACTAGTAATACTATTTACCTCCGGGTTTGTTCAATCTCCGAATCAAGGTGCTTAACTCGGAAAATCGCAGTTCGGTGAAGGGTCACTACAGTGCAGTCACTGTCGAGCCCACCACGGAGTAATATCTTACTTTTTGTACCAAAAGGATAGAAAACTTTCAAGGATACCCAACAGTCGATTGTTGTTGTCCTTGAGCCCCTTCTTGTTGCTGGTCATTTAATTAACCTTTATTTAATTTAAATAACATTTAAATGTTAATGACATTTAGTTCACGTCCCGATTCAATTTCAGAGAATGAGAAGCTAGGAATGAGGGATAGGGTAAATCCATCTTCGATGGAGATGATGATTTTTAATTAAATTCAACTCAAGACCTGACCAGGAAGCTAAAAATTAATATATAACAGTTTGAGTCTTGGGCCCGAGACCCCTCCGGATTCTGGAATCCGGCGAAATAACGTCCTTATTTCTTTCAGGAAGGCTGGACACGCCGTCCCAACACCCTTCCTTGTTCTCGGGTTCTACGTTGTAACGATTGTAGCGGCACAATCGCTACAACTCGGAATGGTTCCTGACAAATTCCAATCACAGTTTTAATCTGTGGTCGTTTTCTCGTAGTTGTTTTCACTGCTACTATTGTTGTTCTGTTTCGCCGTTTCAGTGTGTGCGAAATATAAAAAGGTTACGTGTCGTTCACGTCCAAATCGAAATTTCAAAAAATAGCATTTCAGGCCAAAAAAAACCAACCCGTCACGATTCGTCTAATTGTTCAAATAACGATGCTAATCCGTTAAAAAAATCAATCTTCCAGGTCAGATGTTCTTTTTCTGGTCGATAAAAATTCGAATGCGAAACTGCATTTTCGTACATTCTGGTCGAATGTCACACTTCTTTCCCATGGAATCCAAGTCAGTCCAACTGGCTTCTTGTTGTCTGACGTAGCAAGCCCTGGGGGTTCTAAGACTGACGGGATGTTCGCCGAACCTAAAGCACGTTTAGTTACATCGTTTATCATAGCATGACTCTGAATCCGGCCCGCACTTCTTCTACACGACAAATCTTGGGTACCGAACTTGTCAACTGGCTGACCGCATTTACAAGTATGCGGTTCACATATCGGCAGACCCAACCGCAAAGCTATGGAAATTTTTAGATGTACATCCGTCAACATGAGACCAAGCGAACGACAAGGAAGCGCGTTATTCCAACCAGCCTGAACTTTGCCTTCTGCTGAGATGATACGTAACTTGTTAGTGTCATCAGATTCAGTAACTAGCATGTCGAATATGGATTCATTGATAGGATCAGACCAAGACTTGAAAAACAGTATCGTCTCAATAGCAGATGAAAGTAACTGAAACTCGTCTTTTATAACGAATTTCTGTTCTTCCGAAGTGTCACCGAAGAAAAATAGCTCACTTTCGTCAAGACGGACTTCCAATCCAATAGCTGCAGCTTCCGTGATGATCGTAGCGAAACCTTTCAACACGGTACCGTAGTTTCCGCCTAGATTACCGTCTTCAAGGAACCAGAAGTTTAATTCTGACTTCATATTATTGACGCTGTCGCAAAAAAATGGGCGGACCTTCGGGATCCCCTTGCTGAACTCCTTCGTCTGAAGATATGATTGCTTGTCCGTATAAAAGATTGCATTTAGTACTATATGCGCTATCCGAGTAGGAATCGAGATCAGGACATTTCTCACGTATCGTTTCTAGGAACTTGTCTCTAAGTGATCTTGAAATTAATTTTGAGGAGAATTTTATTGACGGAAAACTTGATGGCGTCTATAAAACTCCGCGTAGCGTGGACGGCGCCCTCAGCGCTTTTGGCGTGCCAAAACCAAACCGGAGCGAGCCAAAGGAGCTTTTCCGATCACTGTAGAATCGGCGACCTTCATACTTGGACGCAAGTCTCAGAAACACGTTTCCTGCTGCGATAGGACGCACACCGCCGTCTTTTTTACCTAAAGCGAAAAGCGAGGCACCAAAAAAGAATGGACGAACCTTCTCAGGGACATGACCACTCACTACGACGTTGGTGAAGGCGGTAAGGCTACTGAGTAGGTAAGTTCCTACCTCCTTTTTGACGTTAACTAGGTCCTTCAGAACTTGCGGACTTATACGGTCTGGCCCGCCTGCGGAACCAGAAGGGAAAGAAAGATTAGCTTCTTTGATCTCGCGCGCACTACAGTTAACTGGCGTTATCTCACTGTTTAGTTGCTTAGACCGCTTGGCTTTCCTAGGCGGATGTTTTTCCTTGAGCTCTTGTATAACTCGGTCGCTACATTCAGCCATCTTTTCGTCAGAGGCGGCCAATCGTATAGCTCCCCTGATGTTAAATTCATGCAATTTCTGGCTAAAACAAAAAGTGAGCCCCAATTAGCGAGCTCACTGGGAGCAGCTATTACTTTATTCAATACATCAATGAGAGCACGTGCTAAATTGTTTCTTGAAGCTTTTGGAACCCGTTTCAAGCACTGTATATTGTCAATAAAAAAAACTTAGCTTTTCATCTAAGCACACTGGTTCAATTGATGGGGTGGTAATGTTTTGAAAATTATTAGTGCCCGAGCCACTGCATTTCATGTTTTTAGTTTTTTGAGTCCGCAGAATACCCGCTTGGGAGAGTCATACATGTTGTGAACAGGTGATGCGTTTCCGAACTTGTACGCCTGCAGACTTGCACTCATCGCATAGGTAGGATTCCAGTGCGCTGGCTTCGTCAACCGTAATGTTGACACGCATTCCGTGGAACCAAGTATTGCAGCCATCACAAGCAATCATCAGGCCAGAATTCTCATCTGTTGGATTGAATTTGCCGCATAAACACGTTTTGTTTGGTTGTTGTGAGGATCCGACTCTTCCTCGTGTAGCCATGTAGATGTCATATTACTTTACAGGACGGCTCATCGTGCCATCTGAAATCTATTTAATAAGTTTATCACAACAATTAGGCTGTTGTGCTTATTTTGATTAAGAACTGTACGTTTTAAATGAAATACCAAAAACATTTAGGGACTAAAATTTCAGTGTTAACTCCCTGCTCCTAAACTCATTGCGCGTGTTCGAGCCCGGTTTCTCTTTCCTGATATCTTTGTTTCGCAACTAAAATCTGCGCTATTTCCCTCAAATTGGCATTGCTAAAGGTGGAGGCCTACCGGTGAGTCTGCTTTCTTATGTTCCTCAATTCTAGTGGTCAAATGTCGAACAGTTTGTCCGACATAGGTGGAAGTGCATCCACTACATGACAGTTTATAAACCACTGTTGACTTGAGGTCATTAGAAAATGCTGGCTTCAGTGATGGTAAACATGGTTTTAGTTTTCTTGTGGTGAAAACCACTTGAACGTTAGTTAATTTTCGTAGCCTGTTAGCAAAGTATTGGCTCTGGTTACCTCTATTTTGCACCATGAGCATTGGGGGCTTCCCATCCTTTGGTGATTGAACTGACAAACACCTCTCACTATCCAGGGGCTTGCCCTTACCCTCGATGATCTTGCACAAGGCATCTGAAGCCACCTTTGTGGACCAATTTTCAGGGTACTGATTTGTCAGCCATTGCGCCCGATTAGTTTCCATAGCCTTATCAAAGTGCTCCCAGTTAGATGTACTCCTAAAAATCCTGTGTACAGTGCCTTGGATAACACTACGCTTATACTGAGTTGGGGCGCAGCTTCTATAGTTCAGTATAGTCTCTGTATCTGTTGGTTTTTGATACCAACTGCAAGTCACACGCCTACCCTGCGATACATTTATGTTCAAATCCAGGAGCGGCGAATTCCCCTCCTAATTAGTTTTCTCTAGAGTGCACTGCATATTTGGATGAAGAGAATTGGCGGCATCGAGAAGACAACTCGTTTCCCCTCTGACTGTTCTAACAATGTCATCCAAATACCTGAGGAACAATTTCACCTGGGGAGTATCCTTCTCCTTGTTCTTAGCTCGGCAGCCTATCACCCAGACTATCTCGGTTATTGATGCAAATACGTCATCGGATCTTTTTCTGCATTTTAGATGATACCCGTTTCGGCAACTCTCGCATTCAACCCCCTTTGATCTATATGTGACTTTCCTGCTGCAACATGGGCACAAGCCGTTTTTGTCATTAATTTGCTGTATCTCCGTTCCCACCGGTATTTTTTGTCTTAGAGCAAACTCGTTACAGCGAGGAACGCGCCCATTGCTAAACCATCAACTTGTACATACCATGAAACATTACACTTGAAATATACTTGATGACCGCCATTTTCAAAATCATTTTCATGTTTGTTCTTTGAATTTCAGGAGGAGACTCCCGGCTGTACAGCTTCTGTAAAGCAATTTCAATTGCCTCCTTCAGGGGAACGTTCGTGTACAAACTTTTCTCATCAAGAGATATTATGGTTTCATCCGGATCTAGAGCGGTGTTTTCATTTGTTTCTCTGTTCTTTTTAGTATTGGTTTCTATATTGGCTCCATCGATGTTGTCAAAAAACTTTGCAAGTATTTGGTAAAGATTCTCATACGAGCTGCCTGGAAGTGATAGTACTGGTCATAGGTGTGTCTCAGCTTTGTGTACCTTAGCTAAACCGTACAAACGGGCGGGTTGCCCTCTGTTGAACTCATCTTAGAATATAATTGATCACTTATCTCGTCTCTTTTGTTCATGGCTAGCAATTCTTTGTTAAGTTCCTTCTCAATTTTCAGTATAACATCATCAGTGGTTATATCTTTTCTCACAAACTGAGCAAATTGCAACAAGGATTCCAGCTTTGATTCAAACTTTTGTTTCCTCATTATGCAAAAGCCAACCCCCTTATCAAAAGGCACAGCCAGCAACCCATTATTTTTGAGATATTTCCTCGTTTTTTCAACGGCTTTTGCCTTACGTTTTTTGCATAAGCCTTTGCCGCGGCTTCTATTTCACATAACGTTTAACCAGATGTTTTTTTATTTTTCAATTGTGAGAAGAAAATGTCGATATCCGCGAAAAAGTGTGTTTCATTCCCCAAGAGGTTTATTTTGTCTCTCGGACAGTTTTTCTAATTTTTTTCTGTGGTTTTCTGATGTTGTCTTTAAGCTTGCTTCAACTTGACGCCTCTCGAAGTGGAAAATGGGTGCCCACCACTGATCGTCAATTTCTTCTTTCATCACTGATCTTGCTTTCATTAGCATCTCTACGTGACTTTTTTTATCCTCGTTTGCCCCAGAAACTTCAGTCCTTAGTAATTTCAATTGAAAATTATGCACAGCTTGATCCGAAAAAACCCCGTTCTCGGGGAACCTAAACTTCAAAAATTCCGGTATTCGATCGTTTTTCAGACTTTTTCTCAGTTGTCTTAAAAAGATAAAAAATACATGAAAATAGAGGAAGTATATAAGGGCGAAAATGAGGTAAGTTTTTGTAACATTAACGATTGGCTTGCATCAAGAAAAAGTTCACGTGCTGTTATCCGTTTATACCAGAGCCACGTCAACGTGTTTTTTTTGCTACACTCATAACTACATGTAAGCTTGTACACCACTTTGGATCTCAGTTCACGAGCAAAGGAAGTTTTGAGGGATGGCAAGCATGTTTTCAATTTTCTTGTTGTTTGAAACTATTTGTGCCCCAGTATTTAGCCGAACCTTTGCAGCTAAGAGTTGAGTTGGATTGCCTCGATATTGTATTGTAAGAAGCGGGTTGAGTCTTTCAACCATTTGTCATTTCTCGATTCTGATGCCTTCACCTCTAAATGTTTCTGTCCCTCAATGATCTTGTTAAGAGTTTCAAACACTATCCTCGATATTGCATTGTTAGAAGGGTGTGAGTCTTTCAATCATTTGTCATTTCTCGGTTCTGATGCCTTCACCTCTAAATGTTTCCTTCCCTCAATGATCTTGTTGAGAGTTTCTAACACTATATGATTTTTTAAACAGTTTTTGGGTTTTTCCTGGTAAAATAATTTTTTTTTGATTTCTTTAAAATTTTCATCTATTTTTCTTCCTATACCGCTCAAGGAAATGTAAAAACTGCCAGTTCCGCCAATTTTCACTGCACGGAAATTTTTGGTGATAAAAAGATCAAAAGTACCTGAAATTAGAGGAAAATATATAAGGACGAAAATGAGGTAATTTATCGTCATTTAGATTATTTTATTGTAAAAATCCTGACGATGCACATAGTTGCGAAAACGTTCGAAATTTACTTTTTAGCAAAAATTTCTTCAATTTTACTTGTAAATTCGTGATAAACCAAAAAGCGAAGAGCTTAAAATTCCAACTTTGTCCCATTAAAGGGCCAGTATAAAATTTTTTAATGATTTTCACCAATGTATAGGGAATTTTTATAGTGTTTTTTTAATCGTACGTAAAATATGGCCGATTTTTTTTTGAGTTACCGAAATGTTTCATATTGTAGCAGCTAGCTCCCTGTTCCACAGCATCAACGCCCTTAACACATGCGAGAAAAAGCAATACGAGAGCTTTGTTACAGCAATTCCTGGCCTATCCCTTAATATCCCTTAACTTGCTGAACCAAAGAAAGAACCTCGGACGATTACTGGAAGACAGTCCACTGAATGAGAAAAAAGTGGCTGTGTGGCACGACGTGGTGAACAACACCATTAGCAGCCATAGAACAAACAACTATCGCCCAGCCGGTGTCGAGGAGCTGACAAACTATTTGAAGTCGAAGAAGCAGCAGATATTGGCGATCGTTTATTGCAGATGGGAAGGAACGCCCGACTTGTTTAGTCAGCTTCTCGGCTCAGGAGTGCTCATTATTCCAGCTACAAAATGGCTACTCTCCAAGAGCAAGTAAAACGACCCGGAGCAGCTTAAGGAATATTTAAAGCTGCACCAGAGTGCTGAATTGGAGCTGAAATCTCTGCGATTGGTAGTGGCACACAAAAAAATTCTGTCAGAGCTGATTGGCAAAATTAGGGGCAAACAACAGAGACCATCACAAGACAAGGAGGAAGGCGAAAGCAAGACGTGAGCAGAAGCTGAAGGCAGAGGAAGTGTCTGCGCTTCAAAGACAGGGGTGAGAAGAGTTTGATTTGTTTTGCTTCGTGCCTAGTGAGTTTCATTACTCATATCCTGCAATACAATGACCACAGTACTTTTGCCTGCTGTTTTAAAAAGAAAACTAACTTGGAAAATTGTGTTAGACTATTTAAAATTCTTTTAAAAAGTTCAAGTATCTGTACATAGACTGAAGTTTTTGAGAAAATGTTTGAAAAACGATCTAATACCGGACTTTTTGAAGTTTAGGGCCAAGCTGTGCATCATTTTCAATTAAAACTACTAAGGACTGAAACCTCTTGGGCAAATGAGGATAGGAAAAAGTACGAGGAGATGCTAATGAAAGCAAGATCACTGGTGCAAAAAGAAATTGACGAACAGTGGTGGGCATCCATTTTCCGCTTCGTGAGGCGTCAAGATGAGGCAAGCTTAAAGACAACATCAGAAACCAAAGAAAAAAGTTAGAAAAACTGTCCGAGAGACAAGATAAACCTCTTGGGGGGAGAAATGAGCGATCAGTTAAGGTACTTGATTACATTGAACTGCCTGAATGGGTATATGAAGTGCTATCAATGGGCCCGAAGCATCCCATTAGAGACAAATTTAACGAAACACATTTTTTGGCGGATATTGACATTTTCCTCTCACAATTAAAAATCAAAAAACATCTGGTAAAACGTTATGTGAAATAGAAGCCGCGGCAAAGGCATATGCAAAAAACGTAAGGCAAACCCCAAGAGACAAAGCCTTTAAAAAAACGAGGAAATATCTCAAAGATAATGGGTTGCTGGCTGTGCCTTTTGATAAGGGGGTTGCTTTTTGCCTAATGAGGAAACAAACGTATGAATCAAAGCTGGAATCCTTGTTGCAATCTGCTCAGTTTGTGAAAAAAGATGCAACCACTAGTGAAGTGATACTGAAAATTGAGCTCAGTATAAGCGTAGTGTTATCCAAGGCACTGTATACGGGATTTTTAGGAGTACATCTAGCTGGGAGCAATTTGATAAGGCTATGGAAACTAATAGGGCGCAATGGCTGACAAATCAGTACCCTGAAATTTGGTCCGCAAAGGTGGCTTCAGACGCCTTGTGCAAGATCATCGAGGGTAAGGGCAAGCCCCTGGATAGTGAGAGGTGTTTGTCAGTTCAATCACCAAAAGATGGGAAGCCCTCAATGCTGATGGTGCAATATAGAGGTAACCAGAGCCAATATTATGCTAACAGGTTACGAAAATTAACTAACGTTCAAGTGGTTTTCACCACAAGAAAACTAAAATCATGTTTACCATCACTGAAGCCTGCATTTTTTATTGAACTCAAGTCAAGAGTGGTTTATAAACTGTCATGTAGTGGATGCACTTCCACCTATGTCGGACAAACTGTTCGACATTTGACCACTAGAATTAAGGAACATAAGAAAGCAGACTCACCGGTTGGCCTCCACCTTCAGCAATGCCAACTTGAGGGAAATAGCGCAGATCTTAGTTGGGAAACTATAGATAGGTCAAACAACCAAACAAAATTGCTAACACTAGAGGCCATACATATCAGGAAAGAGAAACCGGGCTTGAACACGCGCGATGAGTTTAGGAGCACGGAGTTAACACTGAAATTTTAGTCCCAAAATGTTTTTGGTTTTTTATTTAAAACGTGCATGTCTAAACCGAAATTATGACTCAGAAATTTCCAGACAAATCAATCAAAAATATTTAATTAATTTTAAAGGTTAAAAGTATTTTAGTCTTAATAGTAAATTAGAGGTCAACTGTGATTGGCTAATTTTTTATCATGATGATTTAGAACCAAATTGTATGTGATTTATTGTAAATAACTTTTGTAAATTGATGTTTTATCGTCATTTAGATTAGTTTTTTGTAAAAATCCTGACAATGCACATAGTTGCGAAAACGTTCGAAATTTACTTTTAAGCAAAAATTTCTTCAAAATGAGGTAAGTGTTTGTAACAATAACGATTGGCTTGCATCAAGATAGTGTTCACGTGCTTTTATCCGTCTATACCAGAGCCACTTCAACGTGTTTTTTTTTGCGAAATTGTGTCAATGAACCTGTTAAGGCTTAAAAACTATCGGAAAAACCATGCTTTTGGCCGAACCATGAAAATGGTAATCTCAAGGCTCACTCATAACAACAGTACTACTACGATTTTACATTATTTAATTGCTTTTGTTGTGTAGAGAAAACTCACCCGATCCATCGTAAGTGGATTGACTTTTCTCCTAACTCCTCGTATCCTGAAAAGGAATTTGAATAATACTAAACCAAAATTTGAGTATTCCAGGAAGCTAAGATTTAGTAAAAATACACTTCTGGAGCACAACTCTGGACCTTTCCAACTGTTTCGAGCTCACTGAAGAAGCGCCTTCTTCGCTAATAGAAAGGTTTTTTTCTCGTCTTCAAACTTTTTTATTGGTAAAACAGGTCCCGTAACGATTGTAGCTGCACATTCCCTACAACTTGGAAGTGTAACATTCGCCCAAATACTACACATCGACGGAGCGTAGAAAAAGTACCTATTAACGAATGGCAGGCGTCATCTACCTTAATCCTACTCGTTTTTCACCGTCTCGACCTTGCCAGTTGATTTTCTGGTCTGTTTAGGGCTAAGTAAAAAGATACTATTTTTAGGCCATCAGTCAAACGACTTTTGATCAGCTTTCGTTTACATGCGAACACAACCACATAGCTGAGTCTCGGATCCTCAGACTACGTGATTGCCATTAAAAACACGGATCGAACAACCTATTTTAACATGTTTTTGTGTGACAGTTCTATATTAAATCCAATGGAGATGGATTGACCCTTTCCTCTTTTAGCTACTCATATTCTAAAACATCAAATAATACCGGTGTTAATTCAGACTTCTACGACATCCAAGTAGCTACAAAGTTAGTTTTATATAGTCCCTTCACGTAAAACAGTCTCTGGGGGACCAAGCCTCCGCTCCCGTAATCTTCCTGAGATAAAGTTCTTATCTCTCCCAATTTTTGGCACGGGAGGGTTCCGTGGAATATTCCTTCCCCACTGAAGCTTCCTTCTCCACCAAATTCCACTGCTAAGAGTCTTATCGTGTGTTGTTGCCACGATAAGAGGCTTCGTGTTTTTCGTCTCTTGTGCGACCGTTTTCCACAATATTTGTCGTTGATCTGTTTTTTCGTCCTTTTTCGTCAAAATGGTTGTCTTTTTTTCTATTTCTCAGAAATATTCACTCTTCAATCGAAATTTTAAAAATAAAAATTCTAGAATATTCCTACCCTCCTTCGCAATACTTTTTCGTTCCTAAGGCCTTTATTCGTGTTTTTTTCGTGTCGCCGGAAGGTTGCGCTGTGCCATCTGGCAGAATGGCACATACTCCCCGGACAAGTCCCCATCAATGTCCCTATTGATCGCATAACACCGGGTTATCGTCAAGCGCTGTTCCAGTTCTCTGTAATCAATCTTACAAATCGCATAAGAAAATGAAATTTATCTACTCCACCTCAACTCACTACGTGTTCACAAGTGGCATCATACTACATTTCACTGCCTTTCAACATTTTCACAAAATTTGCACCATGAGGAGTGTCCTAGATAAAATTTCTTTTCTGACTACTTCCGTCGTCTTGCCATAAAACTTCTTTTTGCTCTTTAAGATTAAAAAATGGGACGTGGCACGGCCACGCACCCGTTAAAATTAACTTAACATCACTCACCAAGTATAATCAGTTATTTCTGCGGTCCTTTTAATATTAAAATTAAGAAACTCTGTGGCTAGGAAAGTTATTGAGTTACTCACCCTTCTCGAGCGAGTTTACTCAAACTTACCATGTCGCCACAGAGTGAAATTGTGTCTTACACGGGTTAAAAACTTCAGTCATGTTTAAATAGGTAAATATACTCACCTATTTTCTATATATACATAAGTAGTATAACTAAAATTCTCTTTCAACAATTTTAACAATTGTTACAATTTTCAAAGTTTGGTTTGACCAAACTAACTCAAAACAAAAAGTTCAACAAGTTCAATAATCAAAACTTGGTTGATTGGTTCAAGTTTTAACACACAAAGACAATCAAGTTTTTTCTCCTTCTCTTCTTTTCTTGCTCACGTCTTCACTTGTTCTCTTCGTTCATAATCTTCATTCCATCGCTTCTCCATCCTGATCTTCAGCTTCGCTGTCTTCTAGGACTTTCTCCAGCATGTCCATGGAGTTGCGGGCCGTGTCCCAACTCTCCTGTTCCAACAGCCTCGGTTTGCAACAAGGTAGGAAATCCACATTCACCTTTTGCTCCCGGTTCCTGCAAAAGCTGTTGTGAAGACATCGGCTCACATTTCGTTCTAGGTCAGCTCTTAAGACCTCTTTCTTCTCATCTTCAGTTACACAAGGCGCTCCAGCTACTCGCTTCACCGCCGTGGTGACCGCGTTTCTGTGCGTCAGGAATGCTCTCTTATAGGCTCCCGGTCCTATATCTAGCTGGAAAGATTGATAGGCTTCCGTGTTCCTCGACATGTGACGCTTCGCGCGTTCATACATCCATGATGTCATCACTGCACGGAACCAAGGCATCAATCTTTGCCTTGACCACATTCTTTCAATGGCTTTGGGTATTCTCAGAACCTTGCAGGTGGTTCTGAAAAGATCCAATTCATGACTCATCTTCACGTTGCTCAGCTGCTCAGGAGTCGGCACGACCGTCTCCTGTTCACTTGTGTCCGCGTTAGCCTCCAACCATCTCACTGCCAGCATGGCACTAACCACCACGATTGACACCTGTTGATTCTGATCGGGCAACCCCGTAGAGTATAACTCCTCCACGTCCCATACTAGCATCAGATTCCCGCGTTTGGGGTACCACAACGTCTGCGCCAAGCAGTGGCAAGGATACTCCCCATGGGTTCTCACTATGTTCCTTCGGGTTCGATACCCTGAGGCTCCCAGCAACGGTTCCACCTCCATCAGAATTTTGTGTAAATGGTCTTTCTCTTCTATGGTGGGGAATTCAGTGGGTAACGCTCCACTCGCTTTCTGCTTCTGGAATTCACTCACATTACCTTCGTTCAATCTCAGGAAATCTTCACCCACTACGTCTTACAACTCGCCTTCAGATCTCATCGGGACTGCCCGAAAGATCTTCGCCAACAAATCATATGACCTCTCCGACATTCTGGCCAACCTCACGCACTTTGGCACAGAGAAAAGTTGGTCAATCAACACCTGCTGTGTCCTCGCATCCATCACCACCATGTGTGTAGGATACCTACTACTGCAATATGGTGCGGAGCTTGAACCCACCAGATATTTTGAACCAGTAGGTTTATGATAGGCTTCACTATCTTTCAGATTCATTTCGTTCTCCAGAGCTTCTCGCCAGCCTCCGATCTTCTGCTCTGTCTGCAATGCTCCAGGGAACACTTCCACACTGAGGGACGTCACTAGCTCATGGGCACGCTCCAGGCGCTCAAGCGATTCTATCGAACTCGTCATGCTACAAAATCCCAAGGCTGTGGTCAAGTTTACATCCGTCACCCCATGACAGTCCGCGACCAACTCCATGCCACTCTTATCCGACATGCTCAATCTTCCGTACAATCGTGCCAGTTCTCGATGCTGCTCGCTCAGCGTAATCAGGCAGTGCCCCAAGTTACAAACATGTCCTTCCATCCCACTATGTTGAGCCAAGCATGTGCCTTGCTTCAACCAATTGCCCGATGGACCTTCCTCGGACAGCTCCGTGGATGGGTTGCTCTTCCGCTTCGTCAACCTCATGGCCAGCAGATGGTGTATCATGGCCAGATCATGTAGACTCGCGGCATCATCAAGGTCTAACGTGATATCCGCCGTCATGTCCCAGATTAAACCGGCGTTAGGATGAGGACACCAAGAAGGCATCATGAGTTCCCACATCGTTACTAGACTGGTTTTCAAGGGACCGTCCCAAGAACCACAATCAAAACTCACTTGCCCCTTTAGCTCGGGAACCGAGGGTTCGACCACCCGTTCTTCCAAGATAATTCCCAGCTTGGGTTGTTCCACCATCAGCATTCCAGTTTCTTTAATCCGTTCAACCCAGAAATTGAGTACTATGACTTGCTCATAGTCGAAGTACGCTTCCCTGGCTTCTTCATTCACGAAGGGATTATACGCCATCCCCGGTATGCCAGACACATATTGGAACGACTTCAGTTTCCCTAGTGTTGCAAAGTCTTTTTGTCCCTTGACTGCTTCAATCAACTCCCGGCTCACTTTCAATTCTTTGTTGGAATATCTTCTCACTTCTTCCAACTTGCGATAGCTCTCCATGTCATTCGACTCCTCATTTGGTACAGTCAACGGCATATCCTGATATAGTTCCAGGAGTGCCCTAAGGAAGTTTCTTTCGCAATCAACTCCCTTTTGCCGAATGATCTTTATACATTATCCCAAAACAGGAGTGGGGATACGATCCACCACGAACCTGACAAAGCAAAGGGCATCCTTACACTTAGCCCATGCTATCGCAGAATCGTCTTTTGAAATCAACGCTCGCAGAGCTTCCATCAACTCCAGCTCCTGTTCCCGTGATTTCGAATCATTACTGGCTTCATATTTCGCCTTCTTGATGCCCATCAAGCACCAAGCCAACCGTACTTGCAGATCAGTTCTCGTGCAAGGATGATCCAGGTAAGCTGCCACCGTCGCAGGTGCATGCATCGTCTCGTCGAAGTATCTCTGGAGGGCCGCCCTCCAAGAAATTTCTAGTAGTTTTTCCAATCCGATTTCGTTCGCTTCAGAGGACATTACCGTGCCGAATTCTTTCCGATTTAAGTTTGAATTCTCCGTAAGCTCTTTCAGATATTCCTGCAGGGCTCGCTTCTCGCTCCAAGCCATCAGGTGCCCTCTCGCGGAGTTCCTCGCTTTCAACATCTCCACATAACCCCCTGCTGGATCTCCCATGTGGACTGATTCCGGCACAGTGACTCGACTGTACTCGACCACGTCGAGTTGTCCTTCCAGTTTCAACTTGGCCATGTTGGTTCGCGAGGGCCTGTAATCTTCAAGTCCTCCAGATCCACATTGACTGATGATCTCCATCTCTATCTTAGTGTCTGCCAGGGTTCGCGCTGTCTTCTTTGATTTCATGGCTCTCGTGGTCAGACCTGCCAAGAGCATAGGGGGTATCAGGTTTTCTTTTTCTCCCCCGGTCAGCGTCGCACCATCTCCTTGCCCGCTCTCGCCTGAACGACCTGCGCTCGTCAGAGAGGCCACCACTGCGCTGGCTTTCGACTTCACCACTCTCGGGTTCACGGCTCGACTTCCTGTCTTCCCTTTTAGTCGCTTCAGCCCCTTTCTGGCTCGTCTAACGTGTAATTTCTTTGTGACCTGCTGATCATCGGCACTGTCTTCTGTAACTGACTCGGTCAGAACATCCGACTCCATGGAGTTCACTATTTTCTCCTGGACCTCACGCATGATGGGTTGGTTCAATCTCACCTTCGTTATGGACTGCGTCCCATATCGTCGTATCACGTCCCATGACCTTTCCATGAAATTCACTCGGCTCCAGCTTGCCCCTGTCTTGCCTTCTAACTCACTTTGATACCTCTCCCATTCCTCTTCCGGTAGCGTACTCAGGAAGGATACCCTCATTGATTTTTCGATTTTTCTCCTCCTCGGTGACTCATGGAGCAATCTTTATGGATCCCTGTCTCGGCATTCTCTCGCCTGGCTTATTGGGTCCATCGGGGATAAGTCGGCCGACGCCTCCTTTGCAGGGGACATGAAAGACGATGGCGTCATCAGCAATAGACTCCCATCGACTTCCCCATCGTCGTCTTCACTGAACCGGTATTCTAGCAAGTCTCTCTCCAACGCTCCTAGATCCGTCTCACCCGGTTTTCCCGTCTTTCCCTCGATGTCATTATCGTTATCGTCCTGATCCATCAATTCATCGTCATCTGCATCAGGTTGCGGCTTGGATCCTGAAGGGCCTTGTCGTGAGTCTATGCCCGAGTCCGGCCGAGCCGGTACGGTCATGTCTCCTGCGTGATAAAACAATTCATCGCTCACCAGAAATTCTACAGACTCCTCACCATGTGGTGCCAGGTCCTCTATTGTTATGTATGAGCCTCCTCTGCTCTCCTTTGCCACTTCCAGCATCACTACTTTCACTTCTCCTGACCACTTCAGTCTTGATAAGTCATCTGTGGGAGCATACACTTCGTTCCACATTTCAGCCGAGACCTCTGGTCTCCTGGAAGGTAGTGCCTTGATCTTTTTCCTACTCCAAGCATCAGGAAATGAGAAGTCAAACGTGTGCGCGGCTGCAACATTCCAGCTGATGAAGCGCGGCTCCATCCCTTCGCTCCACTTCAGGATTCTCTTCTCTGCATCACGAGCGGCTCCGATGCGAGGGGCAATGACGGGAGATGTGACTCCCAACAACATCCTCCTTATCGGTGGATATCGAGGGCATTGGTCCGGCAGCGGCCTGGACCCAGAAAGCCACGCTTGCTGGTTCTCGTTCGCGTGTGCGTAGGCTTCTGGCAAGAGTGGGACTCTCATAGCCGCTCCTGTATCCTTCACTACTGGTCTCAAATTCCAAAGCTTCGGGTTAAACTGGATGTGGGAAAGGTCCTCACAGCCCATTCGGTACTTGAAGTGGTTGTTGAAATCCATCAACACCCAACCTGGCTCCGCTATTCTTCCGAACAGCCTATCGTCGCTGGCCAGCCCTCTCAGCTCCCTCTACTCTAACCAATTCAGCTCGGAACAGTCCACGACTGAGACCAGGTTGACATACAACACAGAATTCCTGTATGCCTTGACTTGCACGTCCGGGAACGCGAAAGACATCAGCGGTCCATACACCACCGTGACGAATTCCCGCAGTCCGTGAATCAGAGCCAACGGATCGATCCGCATCATGACAGCCAAATCTGTCAGCAAGGGTATGCCACAATACTGCTTACACTCACCCGCATCCGTCGCCACCTTATCTTCTCCCGTGACGCTTCTATTCTGTTGCAAGAGATATTGGAGCAGGAGAGTCCTCCAGTCTTTCATCTTCCTGAGCGAGGCGGTTTCCAACTGCGCGTTGAACTCACGACTTGTTCCCTGGAGTTGTTCAGGGTAACGCAACAGCACAAGCAAATCACCCAGTCGACCGTAGGTCATGGCAATCAGAGTCAGGAGTCCATCCAATCTCAAATCTGCCAACGCTTGGGTGAAGAGGTTCGCCGGTCCCTTCACGAAATTTTCATGACCAAATGTCACGTATAGGGCTAATATCAGGCCAATCGAAAACTTCACGATGTCCTTGACAAAACTCGCGATCAGGTTCCGAGATGCCCTCGGATAGCACGTCGACAGGAAGGATGGCGTCCATCCCACTCCCATTCCACCCACGATGGCATCCGATCGTTCATAGTGTGCCCTCGTGGCTAGCACGTCAGCTTGGAACTTGTCCAGTGACATCGTGTTTACGTCCTGCATCAATTTCAACATCATGCCCCCAGCTAACTCCCGGGCATCAAACAAGTTCTTCAGATACACGTGTATCTCTTTTATCACAGCCGGCGCATGCTCGAATGCGTCCTCGCCCAAGGTGCTCAGCCTTGGTGACAAGTACAACCATACGTTGTTGTGCGGCTTCGTGCGCAAAGCCATTGCCATGAGATCTTCTTCCGCTGACGTCATGTTCTTCCTGACTGTCCTGCCCTGCTCATTCTCGGCATGATCCATCTGTCTGAACCAGAGATCATCAGCCACCTGTTGTACTAACAGATGATTGTCATCTACCCCTGGTCTTAACTTCAGCAATCTGGCAAAGTTGGACAGGTCCAACCCCAAAAACTCATCCAGCACCAACCGAGTTGTGCTACAATCTATGAGTCCCTGTATGGTATTGGAAATGTCAGCCCAAATGGCGGGAAGCTCAGATCGGGACGGGTAGTAATTGTCTGGGTCTACCACTCTTTTCGGGGCAGGAATTATCACGTTGAACCGTCCCTCTGCTATCGTTGTGACCATCGTGTACACAAACTGAAGGGGTTCTGGCAATGCAGCGTACCCTGGTGACAACACAAAGACCACCTTCACTACATTTTGGGTGAAACGTTGTTTTGCTGCGGTTTCTACCTCAGCCATCGCCGAGAGCAATGTCATTATCGCCTCCCCTATGACCTCGTTGCTCGAGATCGACCCATCCGTCAGACGTGTCAACAAGCCCCTGCTTTGCAGATGATCATTTGAGCCTGCAACCACTATCACCTGCGGCTCCATGCTGACCACCCTTCGTACACTTACCATCATGCCTATTGCCTGTCCCCAGTCCAATTTAGGCGCCGTCAAGAAAATCACGTCGGGTCAAAAGAGAGAACGGGGCGTATAGAGATAATCGGAACTGGCCACAATCAGATACTTGGCAGCTTTCATATCTAAGGGATCATAAGCTGCAAACAGGCCGTCGCCTATTGGGGCCTTCAGTTTCCCATATCTCTTGTCATCTCCATCCACCGTGGTCGTTCGGGGGTAGTCCCTCGAATACTCGCCAGGGGTCTGACCGGGTGGTTTAGCAAACTGCCTGTACATCTTGTGATGCTTGTTATTGGGCTTGTTATCTGCCTGAAACTTGCCCTTGCGAGCAGGTGGCGTCAGTTCCCGGGCTCTCTGTCGGACGTCCGTAAGAGACCGGGTATTCAAAGGTCCAAAGGTATTGTTCTGAGGCAACCCATTCAAGTCTGCGTGTCGGAGCGTAGTCGTAGAACTGAACTGAATCCAGGCCCGGTATCCGATATAGTCGCGACACTGTGGGAGTTTCTCCGCCAATCATTTTCATTGCGTCCTCCCGACACGTCAGGGTATTCATGTTCAACTTCGTGGACATGTCCGTCTTGTACTGTCCCCAATGACTAGGGTCTGATCGGTTCCAAAGCAGTACGCTGCCTGGTTCAACTCCCTCCGCTGGCACGGCGCTCGTAGACGGTCCTGCTGCTGAAGTAGGGTTTACCGTGGCGGGCGGATCGTTCCTCCTAGACACGGTCTGGGAGTTATTCCTGTTCTGAACCACTGATCTCCCGAGTCGGCTTTCAAGCGGTTGTGTTCTGGGAGGAGGAGCAGTCCCTAGCCTCTCTCTTACCTTTGAGCTCGGAGCGATGGGTGTGGCTGCAGCCGTCTCCATTGCCAAGGGCCCTAGGCGGTTGACGAGGGATTCGGGCACACTTGCCCTTATTCTACTTCCTCCGGTCGAGCTGGTCCGAGCCAGAGAACTGGTCGCCCTCGACTCCTGCTCCACTTCCCTCAACTGCGTCTGAAATACATCATTCACCCAGTGTCTCCCTCGTTGGGTGTTGAAATGTATTCCATCTCTGGTAAGCGCGATGTGATCAATCATGCGCAGCATGTTTTCGAGATCCAGAAGTCGCAGCTCGCCAGGGTTGTTTCTCATCAGATTACGGATCATTTCGTTCCACCGTGTCAGGTTGCCATTCATAAAATCTGCCACTGTGGTGCCCACCAGCGGGTTTTGTGGTATCGTGCACAGCACCACAAGCCTGGGCCTGTACTTCTCCTTCAGTTCATTCAGGAGGCATACCAACAGAGGCTCCCACTTGCTCTCCGGAGTCACTGGGGCTCTCGAGACGTCGTTGGTTCCCAGCATTATCACCAGCGTATCCAGGTGATCCTCGCTCTGGAATTCCATCATCTTGATGAACTGAGCCACTGAGGCTCCTCCAAAGGACAGAGTGGTAGTCTGACCATAGACGAAGATCTCATTCAGATCCCTCACCAAACTGTCTCCTATGATCAAGTGGCGACTCCCTGGGGGAATTACCTGGTCGCTCGTAGCGGGGTTCCAGCTCATGTCATTCAGGCAGGCTCGAGGATGCTCCGCAGCCACTTGCGTGAACTGGTGACGTGTCATCAGATTCTTCCTAATGTCTACCACGCGGGACTTTTGGAAGGTTCCGCCATGCGCAGTCCCCGAGGACGCTACCGTGCGGGGTGCTCGCTCCGAGCTATTAGATGAATGATCACGACGTTGGGAAGGAACGATCCTACCCAATGTCCGCCCAGTGGTTCTGTTGATCTCATCCATTGTTGCTCTGGCCACTTGATTGAATGATTCTTGGAACTGAGGAGCGAGATAGGTGTCAGAAGGGTCTGGTATCGTGTTCCTCTGACTGGAAGCAGACTGTTGTGTCTGCTGAGGAGCATCGGGCCCTCTCGATGCACACAGCTCCTGTACTCTTGTCTTGGGGCGTGTGTCGCTGGATCCCTCCGAGGATTTCATTGTCGCCAGAACTTCCTGGGACACTTGGCTCACCTTTGCCATATACAGCTCCTTCAGGTGCTTAATTTCATCCTCCTTGTAGGCCACCTGTAGATTTTCATTTTTCTTCTTGCATTGGTATCTTTCTCGAGCTATCGCCCTATACTCCTTGAGTTTGGCACACAGCTCGCTCTGATCTCTCTCCTTCTTCTCCATCGTCTCGATCGTCTCCGACGTCTGGATCTCTATTTCACTCACCCTCACTCTCTTCGGAGGAGGAGCAGCTGTTGGAGAGTCGACCGAATGTGACGGGCCTGGCCCATCACGTTGTCTCTTCGCTCCGATGAGTGGCTGCGTAGGTTGGACGGGTAAGAGCATCTCACCTAGCCGGTGGTCCCTCTGTTCACCTAGTCCTGGCTCACGAGCCAGGTCGTGGCCAGACATTTCTCCACGCCGCCATCTCATCAGTCGGTTTCGACCTCTCTCGGCGGTCCCGGACTCACCGAAGGCCAACATCAACACGACTTCTGTAGGGCGATTCCCTCGACCCTCTCGTCCTAATGCATTGAGGAGCGCGACCACAAACATCGCCAGCCCCGGGTCTTCTCGTGTAAAATCACAATCAATCAGCCGCTGATATATCTCGTCTAGAGTCGCTCCTAGACTCGCTGAGAGGAATTCCATAAGTTTGTTCGTGTCACCCATTTCTTATTGTGTTGATTCTTGCTGTCGTGTAGTTTTTTCCTGGTTCGTTCGATTCAATCAATTCAATAAACAATTTCCGATCAATCAAGATCTAAAAAACAAGTCGCGACTGAAAACCATCATTTTTGGATTAAACATCATTCAACTCTTTAAAACTCTTCTTTGAAATTCTCTTCTCATTCCTGATTTAAAAATTTAGCACCAAGGTGGATCGTCCACCTGTATCTGCGTCAGGGTAGCACAAATGAGCGCTGTCACCTTGATGACCTGGAGTACTCCAGGTCTTTTATGACACAAAACATAAAACATATCATAACAATAACATAACACATAAACACAAAAACATCACATATCTATATTATCACATAAAAACATAATCCCTAAAATTGTACCTAAAACCTAACCTAATCTAAAACCTGACACTAATTCTTATCAAGTAACTTAATAAAAACCACTTATCGCCAAACGCAATTCCTAGCATATGCTCAGATAGTATTTTTTATGTAAGTAAACCTCTATGTCAGTTTCTGAAAATATCACATGTACAAGTGCGTACAACTCTCTCGGATGTAGCTTTCCCTGTTAGGATCATATACTGGTAACGAGAGAGAGGTCACTCCTCTCTCAACCAAAAAATCCCTAAGTCGAGTCAAGGCCAATACCAAGCTCTTTGGATCTACGTGTTGCCTATCAGTGGCCTTGGTAACCAGGAAACACAAATGTTTCCCTGGTATCTGTGATGCAACAGGGGGCAGCGCTATCATCCCTCCCACACCAGGCCTCTGTTTCCATAAAGATTCGATGTTCTTATACTCTCATTTGAAATCAGCCGCTAGTGCTGTTTTGAAGCTTACGTCCGCGGTTATCGCTATAGCGCACGTGCGTTCCGTGAGTATGAAATCGCTGTCCGTTATGACGATATTGTTTGAGTAATGGTTCGGTAGATCAAAATACGATTCAAAAATTCGTCCAAAAGGTGGTTCTTTAGCATTCTCGCCCTCTGTCTCTAGTTCTCCGGTTTCTCTTGCCGATTTCAATTTTTTTATTATCAGATTTTCGGTGTGGGTGAGTCTTACCCCCACTCCCCGAACAAAAATATCCATCGACGTCTCCGTCGATCGCCCTAAGTCTAGGAGATCGAGGTTTGATTGTGGAACACGTAGAGGACCATCTGGTGCGACCCAATTGGACTCGGTATTGTCATGACTGATGTATTTGATGCCGTCTTTATCGACGTCCTGAATCGTCAGGATTGTCTCTTTTGGATCTGTCGGCAGATCATGGAGCCATTCGAGCACGCGCAAGTTCGTTAGTTCTTGCTCATGAGTCTGTTCCGCTTCTGGTTCGAACTCCACTTCCGGTTCTGATCCATCGTCGATCCAATCCTGATCCATATCATTCACCAAGTCGATTTCGTCGAGCACCGCCACTTCGTCCAGTCCCACTAGCGAGTCCATGACATCACTTACAACTATCCTGTCTAGAACGAAATCCTCGCCGTACGGATTGTATTTCTTCTTGTTTTTTCCTCTCTTGCTCTGGCGTGTTTCCATGGTGAGAGGAAAGTCAGGCTGTATTCCTTTGTCAATTTCGATTTGTTCCGGGTAGTCCCAGTCTTCCTCGGCATAAGGTAGAGTTTCTTCGTCCACCTCTACTCGCTCGGTCAACTCCAGATCCAGTGGTAGGTGGCAATCGTCCACCACCTCATTCCCATCGTTTTTGTCGCGAGTACCCCTTTCATTCAATTCACAAGCAGGATCCACTATCAAATAATCTCCCTCTTGCATGTCCGATGGGATGCACCAGTCCTCTGACGAGGCATTGTGTGTTTTGATATTTTCGTAATGAGCTGCTCTTCCAGTGCTCAACCGATAAAAGCGACCTCCTTGGTGCACCTCTGTTATCTGAAAAGGACCACGCCATTTTTTTAATAATTTCTTGGTTCCTTTTGGTGGAACCACTTCCTGGAACACCCAGACGTAGTCGCCAACTGAGTAGGCTTTCGCATCGGCTGTCCTTTTGTCAAACCTCCTTTTTTGTCTAATTTGCGCCTGTTGCGTGTTTCTCCTGCATAAGTCATTGAGGTCCTGCTGTCTTCTAATAACATCCCGCACGTACGTTTGCGGTGCTGTCCTCTTCCCCTCATATTCAGGGTAGAAAACGTCAACGGGAGCGCTTTTTCGTGACCCGTTAGCATCATGTGCGGACTTATTCCCGTGGTGGAGTGCTCCATGCTGTTGTAAGCACCCATCACTTGCGGCAAGTGCTTGTCCCAGTCATCCATGTAATGCGAGCAATAGACTCTCAGCATGGATACCAGTGTGCGATTTTGCCTCTCGACTAGGCCATTAGTTTGCGGGTGATAAGTGGTCGAGTGGGCCTGCGCTACCTGCGACCTTTTCATTAACTCCTTCGTGAGATCACCCACGAATGCTTTGCCATTGTCCGATTGGAATGTGATGGGGCAGCCATGCCTCGCTATCCACACATTTATCAAACGATCGCATGTTTCTACCGCCGATGTTGTCATGCAGGGTGCTGCCTCCGCATACTTCGTAAAATGGTCGATCATTACCAGCACCTGATTATAGCCCGTTGCTGTCATGCAGATTTTCTGATGATCAATTTGCACCACTTCGTTGAAACCCGACGACTCTATTGACTGTAGGGGGAACCTTAGTTTCCTGGGATCCTTCGCCTGCTGACATGACAGGCATGCGGCGATCCACTTCTCACAAGCCTTTTTCAATCCCGGCCATTCGAATCGTTTCTGTATACTGTTGTACACTTTGTCCACGCCTTGATGGCCCATCTGATCATGTTAGCGAAAGAGCAATTCGGTCTGGTACAACTGTGGTAACACTATTGAATTGTATTTATAAAGGGTCTTGTCCTCCTCTTTACGTTTACAGGCTACGATTCCGTCCTTGTTCAGGTACAACAAGTCGTTTCACTTCAGGTAGAATTGCTTCAAGATCTTGTAGCTGTCTTCTTCCAAGTCTCCCTTGTCTGGTCCTCCATTCTCGATCCATCTCTTCAGACTGCTCGTCATTCTATCATTTCGTTGAGCCCTTAGGAGATCCGACAGCCTGTACCTGGCTTTCAAATACGTCTTTACCACGTTCATTTGCCCACTCATTATCTCCGGAGCATGAGCATCGTCCATCAACTTGACACACCATATCTTTTTCAAAGGCGTCGCTTCCTGCACAGATGGTTCCAGATTGGTACGGACGACCGCACCATGTGGCAGCAATCTGGTTGGGCGTTTCGAAACTGCTATCAGCTCGAGCTCGTCTGCGGCATTATCTACCACAGTGCCCTTTTCATCTGAGGTGTATCTGTCCCTGTCTGGATCCTGATGCGTTTCTCGGTCCAGCCCGCGCTGCTTCCAGTCTACCAATAAGGAGTAGATTGCGATCTCTGACACGTCGGAATTGGAAGTTGTTTCAGATGTGTTGTCCCAGGACTGGGGCCTCGAGTCAACACTTGAGTTGACTGATTCCCCAACATCATATTCCAAGTTGTCTGAGATATTTCTCGACTCCCCGGACAAAACTCTGTCCATTGGTCGCTTTGAACCCGACTGCCCGGACAAAATTCTGCCCCTAGGTGGTCTCGTCAACCTCTCCCCGGACAAGTCGTCCTGCACGGGCTCAAAGGTGTCTGACTCCTCAGACAAGTCGTCCTTCCTTGACTGGCTCGAATGTATCAGACTCCCCGGACATTGTCTCGTCCCCGGACGAACAATCTGGGCTCGGCTCGTACTCTTCTTTTGCATCCGTGAAATGCACTCTCCTAGCGAAGCTAGATTTCGACTTGGTCCTGACTTCCTCAGTGGCTTGGGTCTGATTCAGTGTCCCATATTCAGTGAACGAAGTTCTCAACAAGACCTCCTTCGGCATCGAGCTCACCAGCTGGTTGACTATCGACCTGCAATCCCGTTCAACGCTTCGGCTGCGAATGGACACCGGCCTCTTCTCTGTCCTCTCGGTGACAGTCAACCGCTGCATGGTCTCCATCCACTCACAATCACGCCTATCCACTTCCCTGTGCAACAAGTCACGGAGCTTTCCCATGACGTCCGGCGCCACGTTCAACGTCATGTTCAATAGAGCCATGCTGTTTATACCCAGCCTGGTAAGTTCTTGCTGTACCAAATCGGATCGGACTAGCAGATCCAACGGAACGGGCTCGCCTCTGGCTAAAAGCTTTATCTCCGCGGCCGTTTCCACTGGAAGGTCAGGGTGTCCGGGTATAGGATGCCCTGACTTGTCTAACCACCTAGTAAGTGGCAGTTTGTCGTAGGTTTCCTTGTCCAGAAATGAAAACCCGTCTTTGATTTCTGATTGGTTGGCCTGCTTCTCCTCGAGGCGCTCATAAAATTTTGTCTTTTTACTGAGGCTGTCTGCGTTCTGGTGCTCTATGATCATGTGGTATCCATCCAGGCGCACGATCCAACGACCAATATAACTTTGGTCCATCGATTAGGTTTTCAGCCAGGCAAGGGCACGATTATCCACACGTAACTTGAAGGCAGCACTCCCCAAGTAGGCCCTGTATTTTTCCACGAAAGTGATCACCGCAAACATCTCCGCTTTTGGTGCGCCGTACTTCATCTCAGTATCACTCAGGACTTTACTCCCGTAAGCTATCGGACAAAGAACCGTCCTCCCGTTCCACTCCTGCTCCTGGTGCAGTATGCCCGATATCGCAACCACTGATGCATCCGTGTCCAGCACGAACATCCCCTTCTCTGTTGGCATGCCGAGGACCGGTGCCTCGCAAAGTTCACGTTTGATGTTCTCAAATGAAACTTGTGCCTCATCAGTCCAAGTGAACTTTTTGCCCTTGTTTCTCATCAACCGCTGCATGGGGTATATTTTGTCACAATACCCCTTGATGAACTCTCGATAATATTAAGCGAATCCCAAAAAACTCATCAGCTGTGTATCTGTTTTAGGTGCCTTCCAGGTCAGCACCGCTTCAACCGCTTCAGGATCTGATCTCACTCCATGTTTGTCCACCAGGCGGCCCAGATACTTTATGGAATCTCTGAAGATATCACACTTAGAGGGTTTACATTTCAGACCCGCCTGCTTCATGCAAGAAAACACCTCCTCCAACCTCTCTATGTGGTCTTCTAAGGTTGGTGTTGCAATCACGACATCATCAACATAACACATGATGAGATTCCCGTATTTCTTAGTGACGCTCGTGAGTGCCTGGGCCATCAGTCGCTGGAATGTGGCCGTCGCGTTGCACAATCCGAACGGCATCCTCTTCCACTGGAACAATCCCAGCTCGCACGCAAAGCCTGTTTTCTCTCGATCTTGCTTTCTGAGTGGCACTTGCCAGAACGCAGAGCCCAAATCCAACGTCGTGAAGAACTTCGCGTCTCCCAGCTTGGATAGGCTCTCATCGATGCGGGGAATCGGGTATGCGTCCTTTATAGTCACTGCGTTCAGATAACGGAAATCACAACAAAATCTGAGTTGTCCCCCTTTCTTTTTCGCCATGACCACGCCACAAGCCCACGGGGACTTCGACGGCTCGATCATGTCGTACTCCATTAACATCTCGATTTCCTTCCTACACGCTTCTGACTTGTTTGGGGTCATTCTTCTCGCCCCTTCCCTATGAGGTACCGGGCCCTCTTCTATCTCAATCTCGTGTTCTACAAAATTACAGCAACCTATGTCGGCCTTATGTTTCGAAAAAACGTCTGCGTTCCGATTTAGCACCGCTCTGAGCGAATCTAGTTCCTTGTCTGATATTTTACCCTTCAAATGTTCTATCTCAGGTAGGACTGGTTTATTCGCTGCTAACTCTGCTTCTGTCGGTCTCTCAGGAAAGTTGGAACAACTAGACAGCCCATCATCTGTTTCCGACTTCATTGAAAACAATTTCCTAGAAGATTTCAAATCATTCACTCTCCCCATTATACATTCTTGGTTCGCATGCAATGGACATTTAGTTACATCAAACTTTTTCAAGTTCTCGACACTCTGAAAGTCTGTGTTCAGAGGCAAAGCATAGCCAACTTTCTTTCCCCTCTGTATTGTCACTGTTGTTGCTTCTGTGTTCAATAACACACTCACACACAGTCCGCTCTGAGTGAGTGAAAAGCTTCTTCCTAAAATAGCCGAGCTTTTACTGTTTGGATTTGGTACCAGACACACCTGTCTGTCATTGCTGAGTTCATTCAAGTTCCTCATCCTAAACGTCGCTACTACGGCTTGGTTTGGTTTTAATCTAACTTTTCGATCCAGAAAAGTCGGCACCTTGGCCTGGTTAAAAAAGATCTTATTAGGGGTCTCTTTTCATACTTTCTCTCAGGATCCTTGATCCTAATCAACCCGTCATTGAGATCGATCGTGACATCAAAGTTGCGCACGAAATCCCTTCCTAAGATGAACTGATCGGATTCGTCCAAATTCTCCACTACTAGGAAGCTCATACAAAGATGTCTTCCTCCGAGCTGCAGTGAAATGATCGGGGTTCGTCCAGTCACATAGATCGCTCCCTGATTGGCAGCTGCCAACCTGATGTTTGTCGGTATGAGATCCGACCTTTCGAAACCCATGTCGGTCCAAGTTTTGACTGGCATGACACTGACCACTGCTCCCGTGTCTAGCAGTCCCTTTACTGAAAGTTGTCTGCCTTGCACGTCCAGCACGTGTGCGGCCAGATTGGCCTCGCAACCTATGTGCACCGCATCTTGTTCGAGCATCGCGTTGTGTCCGATTCGTCTAACGTTCAGCTCCTCTTGACCAATGTATATCCGGCCAATCTGATCGTTCGCATCAGTTATGTGAGCTTTTGTGTAGATATTGATGCCATCCACATTCATTAGAATCGGGTAAGGGCCATGGACATCGATATAATGTCCATCCACTTCCATCAGCCTCGGACCTCCTGTTGTGAGCAGCGCTCGCACTGCCCTGGAGTCCAGTTTGGGATCTTTCTCCTTCAGGTAGTCGGCATAGATGTCCAGGTGGACTAGTGTAAACTCGGATGGTTCACTCAATTTCTTGACCACCTGGTGCCCTGCGACTCAGATAATGGACATTATTTTTGTCCCCTCCTTCGTCATGCCGAAAGTTCTCCCAGATATAACGTTCAGTTTTAGTCCCTGTTTCCTGGGTTCCTCTTTGTCTTCTACTTTCGTCGTTTTACCCAGAATATTAAAACTTTTCCAAAGATCTGTGCTCTCCAGCTCCGACCTCACCCATTGCTCCACTTCTTTCGTGGCTAGGTCCTGTTTGACATTCTGCAGCGCTGTCCTTGCCGCCAGGCCATAATCCACCTTGAGTGGGCTAGACGACTCTGCCTCCAGGTTCGAGGCTACCACCTCATCAGGCAGTGTCTTTACCTTTATGGTCGTGAAGGTGCTCGGTATCGTCTCCTTTCTCCGAGACTCGGCCTCGTTCATCAGACGTGCTCGACTGGCCTTGACACCCGAAAGCGCCTCTTCGTAGCGGGGATGTTTCGCGTCCGCCACTGCATCACAAAGTTGAGTACAATCCGACTTGAAGTGTCCCTCCAAATTACAGAAGAAACACCTCGGACCATATTTCATGATGAGCCCTCTGACGTACTCTTCGTGATCCTCGTCGGTCGCGTCGGCGTCCTCGAGAAAGTAGCCTATTGCCTTCATGTTCTGTTTGTATGCAGAACAAGCGGAAACGTGATGGTCCATCGAACCACAATTCGCACACGACCTACTCTGATCCATGTCATCGCGAGGTTTGTACCAACTGGAATTCGTACCAGTGTTTGTCCCGCTATAGTTACCATAATTGCTGTAACGGTTCGGCGCCCTTGGTTTTATGAGTAAATATTCGCGTGACTTCATACGCAAATCATCGGGCGTGGGTACCTGGTCAAGTGAAAGGGTGAAGTGTGTGGCCAACATCGTCTTCAACTCCTCACTCTTTACTCCGTCCATGAACTTCGAAGCAATTGCCAAGTTTCGCTCGGATATTCTCTCATCGGGATTGCTTCTCCTCCTAAGCAATTCAAGGTCGTCCAAAAATTTGTCTATGGATTCGTCATCTCTTTGACGCCTCTTTTCGAACTTCACCATAGCCTGGTGCCCTTGTACTCCAGAGCCGAAACGATTCAGCAGGATGTCGAATATCTTGCGAGCGCTGTCTCTCTCATTGGCTCTTTTCGCCATTACACAATTTAGTGCAGTACCCTCCAGGTTGCTCGTTAGCGCGCTGCATTCTTGTTTCTTGGAGAGACTCTCTTCCTCAAAGTGTAAATTCATCACCTCTATCCAAGAATCAATGCAGCCGTCTGACTCGTCTTTATATGACTTAGGCTTTTTCAGTGTCCTTCTTGACCTCTCTCCTCTCTCGGTTGACTTCGAGAGTTTGGTGATGAATGTTTCGAGAGATCTGTTCAGAGGCTCAAACATCGAGGCATACATCGTTGTGTCCTGTGAGACTGTAGTCAGATCTGGTACTGAACTGACTTGTGGCACAGTTGGCAACCTTGTCTCCGGGGTAGCATCTGCCTCCGGCGGGACTGGGTTCGTCCAGCCAGGCCTCTACGGGGCTGCCCTTGGCCGCTCCTTGTTTCTAGGTTCGTAGTTCGTTCTCGAGCTTTGCTGGGCTCTGGCATTGCTGCCCGTACCATCTCCATCATTCGCATGGCGTGAGCGCTCCCTTGGGTTGGAACGCTCCTGCCAAGTGCTCCCATTCAGGATCGCGTCAAGCTTCCGCATCATTAAGTCAGACTTGGCATCTAACCTTTTCTCCAGGCTAGTCATCGTGTGGGCGTAGGTACTATCATGATCGTTCAACAATCTCTCGATCTCCCTCGTCATCCTAGCTTCTCTTTCGTACTACTCCTTGTTTGCCTGTGCCAGGCTCTCCGCCAGGCATTGATCGGTGTTGCGAATCAACTGAGCCTGATCAACCCTCGCCTGCGACGTCACGTGCGTTAGTTCATCTCTCAGATTCTCTCGACCTTGGTGAGCTCTCTCATCAACTTGATCTATTCTCTTAGTCATGTCCCGTCTCAGTTCATCCAGACCATTCATCACGCCAGCGAATATGTCACTTATGTCGCCAGTGGCCCCAAATGACGGGGTTAGTCCCAAAGAAGATGAGGTCAACTGCGGCTGCAGCCTGGTGCTTGATGACGCACCGCCTTTTTGCTTGCTCATCGACGTCATCAATCTGTCGAACGTTGATGACGCTCCCATCGTTATCCCATCTGACATGGGTCTGGTCGGCGAGGCGGACGACGCCTTCCTGCTCATGTCGTTCCTTGGGCACGGTGTGAAGTTCACATCCGGATGGGTTATCTCCGGGTAGTCATAACTGTAAGATAAACCTTCAGTTCGTAGTGGCGCCATGCGCTCAACGTACAAAGACTTCCAGCTCTTCTTGGCCTTCGAACCCGGTTGTTCTTCACCCGGGCTTATACTCGACATCATCGCGTTGTTGCTCTGCTTGGCCAGAGATGAGTGGGTATTAGCCGAATGTGAATTTTCTCTCCTCCACCTATGACTCTTGGTCTCCGATTTGGACATTCCCTTGAATAACACTTCCTCTCGCGGCTCGACCTCGGAACGCTCCGATGTCTCCTCCGTCCTCTCAACTTCCTCCTGCTCGAGGTCCTCGCTTGGCTCAAAGTCGGGTCGAATGAGCGTCTGTTCTCCCTCGTCAAAGGAGTCCACAAGCGTTTCGCTCGCGGTTCCGGCCTCGGCGCTCCGCCCTTGATCGCCATCGAGGTTTTTCTTGCTCCTTAGTTTCATTTCGCTCACTGAAAGATCAGGTTGACCTTTAGTCGATTCGGTTTCGGCAAATACGTCGGAGGCGCTGCTAAACGAGGACTGGCTACGCCTAGTTTTACATTTTCGCGTGCTGCCCTTGCTCAGCCTGGGAATCTTAGTAGTCGATCCTAACGAGTCCCTGCGCTGCATGCTTTGTGACAAAAAACAATATTTGTATATTTTAATGGCGATGCACACGTACCGCAAACAAGTTCAAGTTAAATTACTTAACGCTGCCTCTTCGATCTCGTAAGTATCAAGAGTGTCTCTTAAGTTTCTCAATAACAATCTTAGTGACTCAGCTAGAGTTACACAGACAGGGCCTGCTCAGTATTGATATAATGCTAACTCAACCCTGTTGTATAGTATAACAGTATCACAAAATTTTCACAAGATATAATCAACACACAAAACACAATGGATAATCAGATAAGAATATCCTACAGGTGACAGCGACTTTTCGTCAGTATCAATTTATCGCCACACAATTTATTAAGTCACTGCTCTGTTAAAGTCAAACAATCTTTGATAAAAAACAGTGATAGTTCAGAAACAGATCAATAAAATCTAGTCTTAAAGAAAAAGACTTCCCTCAATCGGAACGATCCGAAAGAACAAAGCCCAGGACACAGTCTTCTCAAGTGGGTGTGTATTTGCCTAATACACCCACCGAGGTCTTCTTTTAGGTGCCCTGCGATTGCCCGAGCTGTCCTACTAAGTAGCTCAAGGCAACCTCTGATCGAAAATTTCTATAGTCTAAGAAAAAGCTCTCCCACACCCGGACTGCTCCAAGTGCACGAGAGTAGGGAACAAATTTTCTTCTCAAGTGAGTGTGTATTTGCCTAATACACTCAACAAGGTCTTCCTTTATTTGTTCCCGGATTGCCCGAACTTTCCTATTAAGTAGCTCAAGGCAACCACACAACCAAAATCACAATCAAAAAAAATTTTGTTCGGGTGCTTCTGATACACCCGATCTAGAATCCAAAGTTGATCACGAATTTCCGGGTCAAAATGGGCTCCTATGATCCTAATAAGCACGCCTAATGTCCTAATATGATCTTTATTAAATGGATATTTCCCGTCTCCCAAATTGCCACAGAAGGTTTCCTCAAGTTTCTAACAATGAGGGTTGCTAAGATGTTTAAGTCACTCCGGTTGGTTACTTCGGAGGGTTGTTAAGACACTTAGCCTACCTCGGAGGGTTACTTCGGAGGGTACCTTAATCACCCAAGTTACTTCGGAGGGTCTCTTAAATTTATCAAGGAGGGTCAATAAGATGCTTAATATGCTCCGGAGGGTTACTTCGGAGGGTACATCCAAAATTTTCAAATTTCTGAACCTCACTTAGAAGGGCCTTCAATTAACTTCACGAAGCGTCAAAACAAGCTAAATTTTCTATGGGGGGCTGTTTTAACTTCTTTGGATGATCTCGTGGAAGTTTTCCACTAAGAAGGGTTGCTAAGGGGTTTAGCTGACTCCGGAGGGTTACCTCGGAGGGTTCCCCAAAAATCAAGAAAAAAGGTTATGTTACCGCGATAAAGTCTCCAAAAGCGGCCCACCTGACTTAAAACTAGGTTGGCTGACACGGTCAACCTTCCCAGTAGGATAAAAAGGTGTTTTGATAAAATTTTCTGCCGCTCGGAGGGTTACCTGTAATTTGGACCCTCCGAACCAACAAATTCTAAAAAAATTTTCTTTTCCGAGATTATCAACCCAAAAACGGTTGCGGTCCGGAAAACTGATCCAAAACGTCGACTTATGGTACCAAAATTATCCCGATCGGTTGGCTAGTCTTTGAGAAATTGCCAAAAACGTGTTTGTCCAAACGGCCTTTTTTCACCACCTATATAGGTTCTTAGAAACTTTTTCCGCAATTCCTATTGAAAGTGCCTGAAAATAATTGAAACGAGCGTAGTAGCCCTGTACGGCACTGGAATAGTGAAAAAAAAACCAGATCAAAATTGGTTTGGAGACAAAAATTTGGCCAATAACTATCAAATTTGGACCCTCCGATTCCTTCCTTTTCCAATCCTTAAGTCGTTAGCTCTATCCAAGGAGCCAATCGGAGGGTTACTCAAGAATTTCTCTAATAACCGAGCACGTTATGCTAGCACGCTCCTAACACAAAAAATTTTATTGCTCTAACTCTAAAAACTCAAAAACTCAATCCCCAAAACAGATTGACAAAATTCAGAAAATTGTCGAAATTTTGATCGAAAAATTTTGGTTTTTTCCAACTTCTACTGAGTATTCTCTCACGCGGTTTCTTTAGTTAGGGGATCGAACTACGTAGCTACTCCCTATATAAAAGCTTTTTGCTGTTCGGAAAAACTCGGATATCCAAAAATTTGGGGGTCTGCAGTTTGGTCGAAAATCGATAATTTTCGACAAAATTTGGGTATTTCTTGGGTCCAATTAGGAGATAAGTAAAATATAATAAGGGTAATAACCTATTAGTAGTCGTTAATGAATAGTACTATACCCTCCTTTGCACCAAAATACCCGAATTAAGACCCTTAACTCGGAAATTTGTAATCGATGGAGGGTACAATCGGACCGCGCCAATCGTACCCCCCACCACTTAAGTTTTGGTGAAATAGTACCCGAACGATACCAAAATTGTTTCAACGATACCCAACAGTCGTTGTGGATGTTGTCCTTGATGTCCTTGTTGAGTGTGGAACACGTCGGTCAGCTTGCCACTCTACCCTCCGGTCACCGGCAAAATCACCATTAACGTGCTTAAATACTCAAATTACACTCAAGGGAGGGTATCCAACCCTTCACCAAAACGCACAATCTTTCTATCAGAAATGATATAGATCAATCTGAAACAACAACAAATAGGAAGGTCAGATCACATCTCGTCCGGAAACAACATATAAACTGTCACTTTATGTTTTTTACTGTTTTTGGTCTTTTTTGGATTTTTTACTGTTTTTTGTACTTTTTTGTTTTCAAATAAATTTATTTTTTGGCTTTTTCTTGGTTATACACTGTTTTTGTTTGGTTTTACGCTTTCTCTTTAATTGTTTTTGGTCCCGGGACCTTGGGACAAGCGGGCTCATGACTTCCCACCTAACCCTCCGGCCCCCGGAATTTTCGGTGTTAACTAAGTTAAAAAGCTAAATAGTACTAGACGGAGGGTACGCACCTTCCCCCTAGTACAATAACGGTCATTAAGGCCTCTAACTTGGGCATACGCCCGGAGCGGAGGGTTCGTCGCTGAAACGCTTGCTGATCATGATGGTCTTATGCCTTTGACAGGCCCACCCAAGAGCGCCATAAAAAAGTCTATTTAACATTCGCCCAAATACTACACAGCGACGGAGCGTAGAAAAAGTACCTATTAACGACTGGCAGGCGTCAGTTACCTTAATCCTACTCGTTTTTGACCGTCTCAACCTTGCCAGTTGATTTTCTGGTCTGTTTAGGGCTAAGTAAAAAGTTGATGTTTTTAGGCCATCAGTCAAACGACTTTTGATCAGCTTTCGTTTACATGCGAACACAACCACATAGCTGATTCTCGGATCCTCAGACGGCTCGAACAACACGGCTCGAACAACCTATTAAAAACACGGCTCGAACAACCTATTTTAACATGTTTTTGTGTGACAGTTCTATATTAAATCCATTGGAGATGGATTGACCCTTTCCTCTTTCTAGCTACTCATATTCTAAAATATCAAATAATACCGGTGTTATTTCAGACTTCTACGACATCCAAGTAGCTACAAAGTTAGTTTTATATAGTCCCTTCACATAAAACAGTCTCTGGGGGACCAAGCCTCCGCTCCCGTAATCTTCCTGAGATAACGTTCTTATCTCTCCCAATTTGTGGCACGGGAGGGTTCCGTGGAATATTCAATATTCCTTCCCCACTGAAGCTTCCTTCTCCACCAATTTCCACTGCTAATAGTCTTATCGTGTGTTGTTGCCACGATAAGAGGCTTCGTGTTTTTCGTCTCTTGTGCGACCGTTTTCACAATATTTGTCGTGGTTCTGTTTTTTCGTCCTTTTTCGTCAAAATGGCCGTCTTTTTTTCTATTTCTCAGAAATATTCACTCTTCAATCGAAATTTTAAAAATAAAAATTCTAGAATATTCCTACCCTCCTTCGCAATACTTTTTCGTTCCTAAGGCCTTTATTCGTTTTTTTTTCGTGTCGCCGGAAGGTTGCGCTGTGCCATCTGGCAGAATGGCACAAAGGCTTCTTTCCTTCTAAAAGCGATCAGTTGTTCTTCTTGATTACAGTCGCTCTCCCAGTTGTTGTCGTGTTATTCTGACACGCAAAAAAAATAATTGTTCTGTTTTTCGCGTTTTTCAGTTGCCGCGAAAACCAGATTTTTTTCGTCAACCACTCCAAAAATCGGAACTTTTTTCCTTCAAAGTTTCCACCCTAAAGATTAGATTTTTTTCAGATAACATCAGTAATTGCTGAATTCATCTGATCGCTTGCTCATGTTTTCTTCAAATAAAAAAAGACCGCATTCTGGTTGAATGGAAGATACTGAGTCTACCTTCGAAAAAAATTTTCATATAAGACTAGTTTTTTTGTCGGTTCCTATGAGAGCGACCAATTCTTGGTTTCACTTGATATGAGAGCGACCAATTTTTCTCGGTTTCACTTGAAATCGATTTAAACTGCTGGAAGTTTAAATGTTCTCATATGCCTAAGTTTGTGTCAAAAAATTCATAATTTCCAGGAAGTTTTCTGCTATTTTGATTTGCTGTCTTTTGGAATTTGTTTCTGGTTGGTGGCAAGTTAATTGTGGCAAATGTTTGAAACTTTTGCAGTTGTTCTATTTTTTTCTTTCATCTTTGGATCAACATCGAGATCTTTCCTGGCAATTAAACTGTTAAATGACTGTTCCTCCTGTCTAGGAATATGTAATAAAGACTCCTCGCCGTAACCACTGTTAAATAAGATACTTTTGACTCTTGCAACAAATTTTTCTTATACCTTTGGCAATTAAAGGTTTTTTCTTTAATATACTAAATGACTTTTTCTAATTATTTTTGTAAGATTTGAAAAGTTTTATCATATATTCAGCTAGGCTGCAGAATGAAACGAGGTTACTCCTAAAGGAAATTTTTCAGCCGAGGAAACTTTACAGCCGAATAAAATTAGTAGAATTTTTGCCCTGTAAGAGGGCGGCAAATGATGAGGCAGTCTGTGTTTGGATTGTGGGATTTCTTTTTCTGCCATACGATATTGTATAAGCTTGCGGTTAGCAGGCGTTATCAAACTGGAATATAGTCTTGTTTTTTTTTGTTAACAACACTTGAAACTGCAACTGAAAATTGAAAAGTGGTTATAGGTGCACAAAATGCAACCAAACATCGCAAAATCAACGCTTTTAAGCATCAAAGGTGATCTAAAAGCAACCCTACCCAATAAAAAACGGGCCTCAGTAAACTCAAGCGTGACTTGGGACTCAATGTACTTAGCAGGCTCACATGGAACGAAAATTGCACTCGTTCGACATATGAAGCCTTTAGTGCAATTTTTTCGGTACTAGTATGATAGAGTGGTCCCTCGAAAAAGCAACTATGATAAACAGGTCCCGCATGCATTTCGCATGTTATAAGTTTGAAAACTAATTTGTGTATAATGTATGCAAAATATGTTCAGCCAGAAACTTTTCAGATTGGAAATTGTAACCACTATTGTTTATATATTGAAATTTGCTCGCTTTACTTTATTTTAGGGTTTAACAACCATATAATTGGGTTGACTTATTTGTCATCAAAACTCACTATTGGCGTTTTTTTTTGACATTTCAACCCTAAAATGGTAAGGGGGAGATTTTAAGAGGTAACAAAACATGAAATTTGTTTGAAAATATACTACGACATCTTTCTGAATGGCGTAATCATAATTATTAAACGATTTAAGGAGCTCTTGGTGTCAAGGGACCTGGTTATTTTCAAGTGACCACTCTATCATAGCAGTACCATTTTTGCAAATCATACGCAGGCCTGTTGCCACCAAACTAAACGCTTAGTGGTTTTGTAGTACCCATAATAACCGGGTGCCGGACATCAAGCCGACGAGACTTCAAGCTGAATTTTAAAATTAGGGACTTCAAGCCGAATAGTTTTTATAAAGTCGTGAAATATGATTAATTTGAAGATTTTGAAGATTTTCTGAAATTCATGATCTTTCTTTACTAGTTATCGGCGTTTTCATAAAATTTAAGCCTTTAAAGGATGTTTGGGAAAGTTGGAAAGTAAAACATGGTTGAAGGCATTTTTCATGCTTATAATTTATGAATTTCAAAAACCGGCTGATGTTATTAACGGATGCCAATCACAAATGGTGCATTGTCATGAAAAACGCTTATTATGGAGTAAACTTGCCAAAAAACTTGGAAAAGCAACGTTTTACAGATGATAAAATTGTGTTTTGAGGTGCCTGTAAAGTTTAAATTTCGGCTTCAAGTCCCTTCAGCTTGTTGTCCTAGACCCATAATAACCTACGCAACCTAAGCATGGGCCCCTAGCAGATCGAATATGGAACAATTCGAAAGAGTTCAAAAACTGAAACAGTTTCGGTGAGTGAAATATCTCTACGACTCTCTAATTAGCGCCTGCCCAACGTTCAGTCTTAGACCGAACAAAGCAACTTTGACCAACTTATCACAGAACTTTTTCAAGAAAATGTACAACCAAGTCAACAAATGCACATGGAAACTTGTGCAGATGTGGACATGGAAGTATATACAACAAACAGATAAGTTTAGGACTGAAAAGGAGGAAATTCGTGAGACCAATCGCTCTGAAGCCTATTCTTATTACTACTTCTGCTAGTTTAAAGAAATCATTTGCTGTCTATGCAGCTTACTTCTTTTCACTTTTTTCTCTTAACATCTTTTTGGTTGCTCCCCTTCGACCTGGAAGTAAATCAATTGCCTTTTAACCCGTAAGTTTTGCGTTCGAGTCGTGGCCGGCCTTGTTTTCTCAGTATCGAAGAAATCGAGAAAAATGTATTGTTTGTTTTTCGTTTGTTCGCTGAAATTACAACGGTTTCTGCTTGTGATGTAGAAAAATTTCTCGTTGTTGCAAGTGTTTTTTAGTTTAGTTTCAGGGGGCTTGAAAGATTTTTAATTTTTTCATAAAACCTTTTTCGGTTCAGTTGGTGCCTGCTCGAAGATTGTCGGCTTAGTTGCCGCATCACTGAATTTTTTGCTGTAAGCAACTATCAATTTACATGCAAGTGCCAGTGCTGTGAAATTTCGTTTTTTTTTGTTTCTTCGAATATTTTTTTCGGTTCACGTGGTGTCAGCTTAAAGGCTTAGTTGCCACATCAATGATTTTTTTTGTGCTGTAAACAACTCTTATTGTAGATGCAAGTGTTGTCCATTGTTGTTTAAGGTGAGACTTCACTTTTTCTTATAAACTCATATTTTTTTTCGGCTCAACTTGCGTGTGTTGAAAGGTTGTTGGCTTTGTTTCTTTTGGTACATTTTGTTCCGTTGTTGCTGTTTCAAAATTCAATTGTCTGGCATGTTTGCCTGGATTGAACTTCTATCGGGACTTAGATTGAAATTTTATATGACCTAGTTTTTTTCAAATGTTTTCATTTTTTCGTCTTTTAATGTTTGTGTTGTATCGCAAGTGGTGTGAGTTAGCGAGTGAGTTAAAGTAACAATTTCATCCTTAAAACGTTGTACTGCTCTACATAAAACGGTTGTCAATGTATATTTAAAAATTTTCAACAGGCATTTGAAAATATTACATTCGTCTGAAAATTACAACCGAAAGTAACGCATGAGCCCGGCATAGCCATTTGCTCCCCAATTTCCTGTAACCAAGCTATATCCATTGTGCACTGATACTGTTCGAGATGGATAGTAATGTTGAACCGTGAACGGACGATTTTCGCCAGTGTATATTGTCTGAGCTAAGTTGTAAACTGAAGCTCTGGCATCTCCGTGATGACATTCTCCTCCTTGTTGCGATTCTGGTGCGGTTTGTTGCTCCAATCCGTCCTGGAAAATACCGGCAGGCATAGGAGCCGCTTGATTGTTAATTCTATGAGTTTCAATTTTTTCTTCCATTTCGTCTAAGCGTTTCTGAATTGACTCCAGTTGTTGCTTAATAGTGTTCGTATCTTCTTCGCTCTGTTGCCTTGATTTGAAACGTCTCTTGTCTTTGTAATATCTTGTTCGTCCTCTCGGAGAGCCGTGAGACGAGGAAAGATGCCTTTCTCGATACTCTTCATAGTTGTCATTTCTTCGCGGACTGCGGTATCTAATGCAAATCAAAAAAGCGTGGCATCATTAAAGAGAATTGCTTATGTTACTTAATGTTTGAACATGATTTTTCTACCTTCGGTAATCTCTGTCGTATCTACTTGTTGGACTGAGAAGTCGACCATATCTATCGCGCCGATTTCTGCGGACGAGTGGAGAAAGGCTCCGCTGTCTTCTATCTCTTCTTGTAGGACTTGATGTAGACTTCTTTTTTAGATCTGATGATAATCGATCCGTCCCTGAAACAACCATTTTTTCCCTGAAACAACCCTTGTTTCAACCATTTGTTTTTTTTTTGCCACAACGACTAACGGGTTCTAGAACTAGTCCGTTTGTCAGCTTTTGATGATTTACTGACTGATGGACTTGTCATCGTAGTCTGGTGGGCGGTAGGTCGACGGTTGTCAGTCCCGCTTCGCGTCGCATGCTTATTAGGGTAATGTGAGCTGCTAGTTGTAAGGTTGGTCTTAGATGATCGTGCATAGTTTGCACTTGGCCTTAAATTATGCACAGATTATTTTATAAACGAAGATATATTATCGTCGATTTTTAGAAAAACTTTAACATACAAGCTTTTAAGTTCGGGATCAAGCTTTTGCTTCTCAGATTGCCTATCTTGCTCAATCAGATCTACTTCTCTTTCGGACTGAACTGTCTGTGGTGTACTTGTTCTAAAGTTTTGGTCCTCTTTCTCTTGGACTCCTACGAATTCCTGTGGCGTTGAGTCTTCTTCGTAATCGGGAAGCTCTGGAGGCTCTCGCTTAGAATTTACGGTTTCTTCCGCTGGTACTGGATCGTGATTTTCGTCTGGAGTTGCCGGATCTTCTTGCTGAGCTGGATTTTCTTTCTCTTCTGCAGCATCAGCTCTCTCCTCAAGTTCCCGTGACATCTCGCGGTGTTCGTTAGCTTCTGGATCCTTAAATTGCTCTTCCTCGGGCGTATCGGGCTCTTAAACATATCAGAGTCGTTGTACAAAATTCCTACATTTGACGCTTAATTGTAAATACAATGATTTGAAACATCAATTTTGTACCTTTATCTACCTCGTACGGATCTTTTTCTGTTTTCAGATCGTTTTCGTCAAATTTTTCTGGCTCATAATTGGTCTCTAACTTTCTTTCAATTGATTCATCCGTGGCTGATAATCGTGTCTCGTTTTCGGCCACTGTCTGAGATTTGACATCATTGAGAGTCTTAGAAGGATGCCACAATTCGCTTCTTTTGCGTGTTTTATGTGGCTTAGGTGCTTTTCCCAAATAATGCATGTGCTCATTCGTGTCTGCTCTTTCCAACGGCAGTTCTATCTCCTGGTCTAACAATGGACCCTCAGTAGGATCTGCAGCGGTGTCCACAAACTTGCTGTTCTCGTTGGTTTTACTTTCTCGTAGCTGAGTCGAAGATTTCCTTTGAAAAACGTGGAAAATGATTTCATCTTAGCTGTGTTGAAATGCAAATTTTCATCGCAATAACTAAAATCTGACTTTAATTGCACCCACCGCAAAATGAACCAGTTGTATAAGAAACTGAAATGCGGTTATTTGTCTGTTTACCTTGATGTAATTGGCTCTCCTTTATCTTGATCCGGGTCTAGCTGGATATCCTCTACGTTTTCTTCAGCTTCTTCCTCGCCCACATCACCCGCTGCATGACCCTCCCCTTCAAAGCCATCTCCCCTTTGGTCTCCAATACCATACCGAACAGTGCCGCCCCCTTTTGGGGACCCTTCATTACGAAGGTCGCCATCAGCTTCTTGGTCCTCCGATTCGGGCTCCAATGCCTCCTTTTCGGCATCGTCGGCGTTGGAGTCCCGCGGCTTCTCATCTTCGTCAGCCTCCTCAGGGTTAACCAGAGGTGTTTTTCCTCCCGCTTCGGGTGGAGCTTTTGCTGTCGGAGCACCTTTGACTGTATCGTTTGGGTCTGCATTCTTGGCGTTTTGCGTCGTCGCTGTCGCCTTTCTGCTGTCATTTCTAAGTATTACAGCTCTTATCATTTTTCAGGCATTTAAAAAATAGAAAAATAGTGCTGAAAAATGGCTGATTATCTGGCAACGGAAACAAAATACATACTGAGAAGTGGGTGACGCACTCTTTTTTGAGTCTGTCTTGGTTGCTAAAGACTTCTTAGACCTAGAAAATTCACGTGAAAAGAAAATAGTGGCTATGAATTATTTCCAGGGTTGAATCAACGTACTTTTTTGATACGAGGGATTTATTCGACTTCTTTTTCCTGTAAAAAGTTATATCAAGTTATTTAAAACCCAATCTATAAAAGGTTGAAATCCAATCTGCTGTTCTTACGCATTTAGAAGTGGGTCTTCTTTCCCTGCAGACGAGGCTCTGAAATTGAAGCCCTTAAGTTAGAACTAGCAATTTGTTCTTTGATGATAGAGAAGTTAGGGTGTGACTATGGGTCTTGTTAACTCACACGTCACTGATTCTCGCTTGCCCGCCTCCGTCTGTTGTTAGTGGCATGACCCAAGGGACCGATCTTCAATTATCTTTCGATCTTCTATAAAACTGGATAATCAACTGCAATTTCTGATCGTGATTGCATGAAAAATGAGATCCCGGTGACTTTTATGTTTAAAATAAGACATGGGTGAGGCTCTATCGTGACATGTAACATTATCAACAATTTTTGAGTGAGAATTCAGTTTGTCTATTATAATGCAGCTATTTTCGCCTGATCGGGTGACTCAAACCTCAAATTATTTTTTGCTTTTTTTTTTAATTTTCAGAAAGAATTACCGATGCTTCGTTATCGATTTGAATGTATCTTATTTTATTTTGGTTTCAGATCTAGAGTGGTCTTATGGAATGTCCTGTTGGCTTTACAATAATTGAAATGGCACAATGAAGCGTAAAAGAGCTTGGATTGACGCTGATTTCAGCGTCGATGATGTGAAAGTAGTCCCCAAAACATCTTTGAAAGCTCCTGTATTACTGTCCTCAAATAGTTCGAAATCAACGAACGATTGCAATGCAAAACAAGTGCGGAAAGATGTGAACAAATGGACTACTAGTGGCTTATGGCACGAGATTCACCAACCGGAAACCGTTCAAGAATTGTGCCTGCACACAAAAAAAGTTCATGAAGTGTCCGAAAAACTAGATACCTGTACTCGAAGTAGAAGTAATTGTGGAAAAGCCGTCGTCCTAAAAGGGCCCAGTGGTTGCGGGAAAAGCAGCGTTGTTAGAGCCGTGGCCAAAAAATTAAATCTAGAGTTGAAAAGTTTCAAAACAGCCTCTGGGTGTAATTTGTTCTCAGATCAACTAACAGATGATTCAGAGCTGAAAGAATTTAGAAGCTTTGTTTTATCGTCTGCTAACAGCGCATTGTGCCTAAAGACCGCATGTCGATCCTCAATTTTGTGGATTCCGGAATTACCGAATGTGTTTGTGATGTCTATGTATAAGTTGGAGTGTCTCCTAGACGAATATCTTAAGAGCGAAAGTGCGTGCCCAATTGTGTTCGAGTTTCCCGAGTCCTCAAATCGGGTCATATCATTTTCAAATAAGTTTGTGATGCTGAATCGTGTCATTGAAATATCTATGAACGCAGTAGCTCCGACGTTTATGAGTAAAAGTTTGCAATTGATTGGTTGCAAATTACCAGTCAATTTGAAAAAATATTTATCCTCCAGTATGATCAGGAGAATAGTCGACAGTTCTGCTGGGGACTTAAGGCTAGCGGTCAACATGGCACAGATGTTATTATTGTCTAAAAGGACGAAGTTTCAGAATTCCGGATCTAGTACGAAAGATTTCACGCTTGGATTTTTCCATGCTGTTGGAAAAGTTTTGAACCCAAAACGCCTGGAGGTTTCAGAGTCGGTTTGCCGCCGATGCAATGTTAACCCGTTATCCTTTAGTTTAGTTGATTTAGTTGACTGTTTAGCGGCAGGATCCCAATTTTTTGTATCACTTGTAGAAGAAAACTTTTGTGATTTCGCTGGTTCAGTGGAGACATTTTCCAAGTGTTTTGATGACTTTGTTGTTTGTGATTTAATTAATGCAAACAAGTTTGTATCAACAACTGGAGCTGTGAATTATTTTGAAACTTGTGTACATTTTGTATGCTGTGCATCTGTAGCCTTTTGGCTTTCGCAAAATATTAATGAAAGGCCTAAAAAGTCATTCGCTCCGGTCAGAAAGCCAACAACTGTACATAAAAATGGCATGTCTACTTTTGGTCAAATAAATCAAATTTCACTGAGCAGGAATTGTTTATTTGAAATAGATGCGTATTCTGAATTAATGCAGTCAAAAAAAATGGTTAAAGAAAATCTGAGGTCCTTTTTTGAAGATGGAGCGATCTCCAGTAGTTCTAATTTCTTTGATAATTCTATTGAAATTGAAGATTACGATTATTATACTGAATTTTCCAAAGTGAATTTTCGTACTGAAATTTATTAAATGAATTTTTTCATAACATGGAACTGTTTTTCAGATATATGAACTGACCCTGCAAATGAACAAGTTGTGTCTGGTTTGTAGCCGGTCCTTGACTTTATCAAGTCGTCTAGGAAACTCTCAAGCTGCCACGAAGAAATTAAAACGATTCTACAGAGATGTCTCGATCAAAAAGAACACCTCCGAATCAGAATCACTAAATGATGATTTTAGTCCGAGTTTCAATATTTACCTGGACAAAAGATGTTTGAAAACTCCTGGAGGAAAACAACTGGATGTTGGAAATGAGTCACTTGCAGTTGGAATTGCAGACGAATGGACCTCTCAGAAAGAGTTCATTTTCCCAACTAGCATGCATTTTACCTCATTAATCAACTCGTGTATTGATAATCCCCTGAATCTAACTAGAGAAGAAATAACATCTCATCTGATTAACCAATTAGATTGTGATGCTATTCTCATTTTTGAGTCAGAAAATGAAGAACTTCTGAAGATACAAAACGAATCGTTATCTCCGATTATTGCGTGGATTAACCAAGAGCTAAACACAAGTTTGAAAGCGTCTAAAGAGCTTCTGATTGTAGAAATTTCAGATGATTGCAAGTCAAAAATTGCGCATTACCTTGAGAAATTTAACTTCGAAACACTGATGGGTCTTAAATTTGCTGTAGATTCGTTGAAGTCTATGTTGTTGACGATAGCAGCTTTTGAGCAGAAAATAGACTGCGAGACGGCCATTCAGTTGTCCCGTTTGGAGGAAGAGTTTCAAATTGCGAAGTGGGGAAATGTTGAATGGGCTCACGACGTGAACAGATTGGAAGTTTTGAGTAGATTTTCATCCGCCATTCTCTTTGCAACTTTTTCGTCTGAAATGCACTATCGGATTAATGGAGCTTAATTTTGTTTTAGAAATAGAGAAATCTCGAAATAATTGTTTGAGACACCTGTTTTTTTAAATCGACAAAACCGAATTGAAGTTTTCGTGATAGGAAATTCTTCTTTTCCTTCTTTTAATTAACAGAGCATAAAGTATGAAGTTTTTAATAGGAAATTGTTCCCAGTTTTTTCACCTGCTGAGGCGATGATCTGGGGCGGAACTATGACATAGGGTTCTTCAAGCAATTACTGGTACCTCACAGATATTGTGTTAAGGTTTGAAAAAGCTGAGATTCGGATTGAAACAAAACTAAAAAGATGTTTCGAGAAAATCGGATCTGAATATCTGCTTTTTTCAAACAGATTCTCATCGGAGCGGATGCAAATATAATCTAACGTATTGAAATTTGTTTTTAATGCACTTTTGATTACGCTAGCGAGCATCTAGTGTTTTAGTACGAACCTTATTTTTATCTTATCTTATTCGCAAATGAAAGTGTTCCCTTGTGTGCTTTTCTGCTATAATCACGATCTGTAGCATTGGAAATCTCATAGCATATGTTCTCGGCTTTGTTTGTGGCTAGTGTTGGTAGTGCGTGAGACTCATAATTTCTAGGTCGCAGAGGGTCGTATGCTGGAGTCCGAGACGTGGCCGACTTTTTACTAACTCGAGGCTTATCTATCTATCTATTGTGTAATTAGCGTTTCATGTGAAGCATGTTTAAGGAATCCCTATGTTTGCATGTTTAAGTTTTTTCAACGTATTTTTTTTTTCACGTTTAACGAAAGAGTTTTTGCACGTTTATGCTATATCGTATATTGAAATGATGGCGTTTTATCTGATTTTTTAAAATTTTTTTCAAAAATTTAGGTATAAAAAAAACTAACCGTAAATGAGAGTTTTCAACCCTATTGTGGGTCACTGTCAAGGTAAATTCAAGGGTTGCATATCTGATGTCCAATTATGACTACTGAAATCTTTTCGATTCTCGAGATATGGCGTTTTTAATGTTATTTTTAGTTTTTCAAAAAAAAACTAATCAAACTTGAAATTCTCAACCATGTGGGGCATTGTCAGTGTACACTCAGGAGTTGCAAATCTGGTGGTAAATCATGACTGCTCAATTTTTTTGATATTCGAGATATTGCGTTCTTATGGTTTTTCCATTTTTTTTTTTCAAAAAACTTAGATATAAAAAAACGAACGGAACTTGAAACTGTCAAACCTATAGTGGGGTGCTTTCAAGGTACATTCATGGGATGCAAATCCGATATCAAGTATGACTGCTCAAGTCTTTTTGGTTTTCGAGATATAGCGTTGTTGTAATGAGATTTTCTTTTGTTCATAAACTGACTGCTCATATCCTCTTGGTTTCCGAGATGTGGCGTTTTTAATGATTTTTTTCATAGATATAAAAAATGTAATTATAAAAACAAACTAACAGAACTTGAAATTCTCAACCCCGTTGCGGGGTCATGCCAAATACACATCGGCGTTACAATTCTGCCCTCCTCTTGTGACTGTTCAAATGCTTTTGTTTCAAAGATGCGGCGATTTTTTAAATTTTTTTCAAGAAACTTGAAGTTAAAGAAACTTGAGTTAAAAAAAAAGTAACCCGTCTTGAAATTTTCAACTTTTTTCATTGTGGTTCTGTTAGGGTACATTCAGGGGGTACTGTCAAGGTACAAATCTTGCCTCTAACTTTTACAGCTCAGTTATATTTTTTTCCGAGATATGTTGCTTTCATGATTTTTTGAAATACTTTTTCTTAGATTAAAAAAAAAACCTATCTTAGATTTTAAAAAAACCAATAGAAATTGAAAATTTTAACCCTATGGTGGGATGCTATCAGAGAACAATATATGGTAGCAAAACTGCCCGCTAATTTTATCTGCTCAAATCATTTCGGATTTTGAGATATGGCGTTTTTAAGGAAATACAAATCTCTGATAGCTGAGCCCAGTTTAACTTCACAGATGCATTAAATAACGCTGTTTTAGTACATGTTTAAGGAAGCTTTTTTTCGCCTTCAACGATATATTTGAAGCACCGTAGGTGCGGTTCATGCGCTAGTTTTTACTTCTTATTGCACTTGTTAGAACTTTTGAGCTGCTTTTTGTCGTGTTCTCGCTAGTGTTTGCGAAGCACAGCTTCGCCTTTATGTCATAATTTTGCTATTATGATCTTGTTAACTGCTTGATTTCAATCCATCCCTGCTAATGAAAAAATGACCAAAAATTGTAATTTTTTGTTGCAATAATAATGATGGTCGGAATACTCGTTCCTACTACTGTTATTCTTGTAATGTTTAAAATTCCGAAATTTTGCTTTCCAGCTCCTGAGTACCTAATGCTCAGGCGTTTTAATAGCATAAAGTATTTGCAACATTTTTGATCTGAGACGTGGTTCTATCCTCGGAGATGGAAAATTTAAACAAGCCTCTAAATTTGTATTTTCAATTTAATTATTAATTACTTTTTATTATGCTGTTTTCCGTTTCAATTGTTCAAAATTCTACAAGATCTGCAGCTTCGTGGTATGCTTTATTGTTGTCAAAATCGTGAATAATTCATCAATGACAGAGCATTCACGCTGTTGGCTCTAATGCATTTTTGATTAGATGCACTTCTTTGGGGACACGTTAAATTTTTTGGCATAAAGTAATTCGTTCTCATTTCAAATGCAAGCAGGTGTTTAGTTCAAGCTCTTCTTTGCAATTGAAGCGTATGAGCAGTCCTACTCTCTACTTAAATGGTGCTTTCCCATTTGTTTGTTATCCACATTGAAAAAAATATTATGTCGTTTTCCTAAATTAAGCTGTAAAATGTGGCCAAATTGAAAGACTTAAACCCCACTTTAGCTAGAAGTATAGACAGAAAAATTAATTAAGTATGGACTTGAATCGAAAATCGATGCCTGCGCCTAAATTTGCTCACTCGACGAGAAATAAAACACAGATAGCCGGCGAAAATGAAGCAGAAACGGACGAAAGCGAAGGATTGAGTGGGCTGCGATATGAACAACTTGGAGAGCTGCGATTACAGAATGCCAATAATCAGAAGCAAACATCAAAATCAGTAGAATTAGCAGAGTTGTCACAGTTTCAATCAGTTCTGAAACGGCATGATCCGGCGAAATCCCCGCGCGATATCCAAGGAAACAAGTTCAATGTTGTGAATAAAGAAGGAAGCTCTCGACATCAGGTATCAGAGACTAGCCAGTCGCTTCCAGATAGTCTATCGGAACTGAAGATTCGACATCACGAGAAGACGAAGTTAGTTCCATCTTCTGGAGCAGTAGATGTTGGAAGTAGTAGTGGAGTGGGATCCAATGGTATGCAGAATGGAGGCGGATTCAGAAGTGGGACTCCGATATCTGGTGTGAATAATATGGCTGCTGTGAGACTCCCCTCACTGCAGAAGCAGCCAATCAGCAATGCAAACAAGGTCAATCAAGTCCAAAATAGAGTAGATATTGCTTGTTTAGTGTAGTTAAAATAGCGAATATTTTGAAAGTTAATAGACATGAAAATGTCGATGATATCATTCGATTCGTTTTCATAAGCACCCAACCTTGCTCTTAAATTAACCTAGCTTTTTTATGGTGAAATGATTATTTGTGTTCCTCGAAGTAAATCTGTTGTTAAATAGTTTTTGAAAACTTTATGTTTCAGTATTCTCGGTATTCCAGTAGCAATCTATCGAGCAGCCTCCTCAAAAACTGAACGAAGAAAGCTTCGCCGAAGAAGAATCCTAACTTACTGTTTGAGTGCTATTAGTAGTTAGTAATTTAATGATATTCATTGACGAAAGTTTGGCGCTATGATAATTTGAAGCCAGATTTGAATATGATTGAGTGAACTGTCGCGCCGCTGAATGCATGTTCAAGCTATCAGCGTTTTGAACTCTGCTCAGCGGAGAAGTTTTTTGTGTTAGTTTCCCAAAATCCTGTTTTATGTCTTCTCTGTTTCAACAGAGAAATAGTTTAATTCCAAAATTATGTGGGTTATTGCCCTTAAAATACACTTGAACTGTTTTGTAAAGAAGTTATCAATCTATATTTTTGAGCGCAATAAATGACTGAAGTTATTTAATTTCCTTGCAGCCATGTGCTGTGGCGTCGATGCAGTCTGAAGTTATTCCTGTCCTGAGGTTTGATCCGACTACTCACCCACGCTTGTCTGGACACATTTTTTAACCAGCACATTCAAGCACCCCAAAAAACAGTCAGAGATTCGATTAATATAGCATAGCCCTTGCGATTGAAAAGGTTTCAGGGTAAGATATTTTCTAATAGCAGTTATTTCGATGATTAAAGTCTAGATTGTTTTGATTATTTTAATTGGAACAATCTAGACTGAATTGTGGAATAATTGGCGATACAGCTACATTTCGCTCGTCACATGATTCAAAAGAAGCAATTAGATTTAAATCATATGGAATCTGAGAATATGGTTGCTGATGTTTCAACTGGGAATTTGGGAAAAACTAAGTGCATGCGGTTGAGGAATTAGATGTTTGCGCTTGAGTGAAGGTTTCAACAGTGCGATAAACTTTGAATGTACGTCAAATGATAATGATGCATTATCTATTATATATAAATCTTTCAATAGCAAATTATCTGCTTTTTATTTGATCATAAAGACTGTTATGATCAAATAATAACAGATGTTTTGCTATTGAAAGATTATAGCATGTTTTAGATCTTTATACTTTGATGCACATTCTAAGTTTTTTTTGCACTGTGGAAACCTTCACTCAATCGCAAACATCTGATCGCTGACATTTATTTCCCCCAAATTCCTAGTTAAAGCATCACGAACGAAATGAAGCTGTATCGCAAAATGTTTCATAACTCCTTTGTTCACATCGTTTTTCAAAAAAAATACAAGCCTGGTTGTCAGCAAACATTTTGAAATTCATTACACCAACCTGTTGCTCCTGCAGTAAACTCATGAGAATTAAACGCTCATTGCATGCTAATGAAAGTGCTTTGGCCTCGTCACTTTGGAAAGTGGTTCAGCTGTAATGAACAGCAGTTTGCAGTTCGCTAGCCCCATGAAATATTACCACTATTTTGATATATGAAGAAGCAAATCCGACTAGTACTTTGTCTAGTATCGCTGTCATCTGCCCAATCACAATCACAATCTGGCATATCAGTGGAATGACCATAATTGAGTTTATGATACTAACTGCCTTTCAAATAACGTAAAACTCTTTTTGCTGCAATCCTACACTTGTCTACTTGAAAAATGCGCTATAAATACAAGCGTTGATTCTGGTATGTATTCAACCACATTAAATTTAGAAAGTAGCTTTTTGATGAATTTCGCGAAATTTCCAAACAATGACCGTTAAAATTAATTTTTCTACCCAAAAATCAATTAAATTTTGCTGATTCACGGATATTGAACCTGCACGAAGTTTTTTGTTCAAAGTTTGAAAAACTTGCTTGTCTCATTAGAATTCTAAATGGTATCATCGACCCAAATACATTATGTCGTACGCTCATTTTTTTCATCATAAAGACAATAAAGCGAATTGACTTCAGAAAAATCAGTAAGGTATGAGACCAATTTCGCCCTGACTTTTAACCCATTATTTGACTGAGTTTACTCAAAAAATCATCGCCCCCAATGTCTTGTTGCTCCAAGTTGTTGCAGGAAGTCATTCTCGTCTTTCGGTGTTTTTAGATTTGCAGTTTTTACGTTAACTTCAAGCTATATGCAGCTGCCAAAATTAGTCTCAATATTGTCATCTTACTGTTTTTTTTAAACTCAACATCTTTGATTTGATTGCAACCGGTAGCTACATTTCTTGCCTTGTATCTCTCAATTTCGCCCTCGTTATTGTTCTTAACAGTGTATTGCCATTTACCCACAAATAGTTAAATCAGTTTTTTATACCAATTTTCAAACATCATGCTTCTCAGAGAATTGTTATCCAAGCAATTTTTTCCAAGCAAGATTATTTGGTGCATCTTTTGCAGTTTTGGGCCAACTCTCTACGTAAAAGCAGCATCTGCTAGCCAACATTCCTCAAAACTTCGATCATTTCCAAAAAATATATATATTTCAGAATATTTGTTGTTGTCTGATACGCGCACTGCAGCGTAACTGCACGCTTTCATTGCCTTCGGCATCACTATATTCATTTTTTCCGACTGAGTTATTTTCAGAAACTTTAAAGTTATGTTTTAGGTTTCTCTCTAAATCCCTCCCGTAATATTCTATTCACTTTTGAAAGGAAACTTAGTTTCGTCTAATGACACATTTCTTCCCTCCAAAAACTCATAATTTCCTTCAAGTTCTGTCCCATTCATCTAGCCTTTGCTGTTCAAACTATATCCTAAAAAATCCTACAGCCCTTAAACCATTTTTTTTGTTTTGTTGTGAAACACTCATACATGTACATGTATGCTTGACAACAAAAATTTTCATTTGTTTCAAATCCTGTTTGCTTACATTGAAAAAAACTTCGTATGGAGTTATATCAATTGCACAGTGATACGCTCAGTTTTGTAAGTAAAAGGCTGTTTTTAACGCAAAGACCAAAACATTGTTGCCAGCAGTTAGTAGAAGACAACTAGTTATAGACATACACTTCCAACGCTCTGTGTGTAAGGTGCAAAATTTCTGTCCGTTTTGTATTATCAAGACAAAACTGCTTAAATTTTCCAAAAAATTGAGTCAGCGCCAAGTCAAAATTCACCGCTTCCCCGCCCTAGGAAAAATAGCAAGCTTTCAAAAATCCAGTCAGTTTAATTTACCTTGCGGCTCGGGTTAAACACTATCTCTCTCCTCCTGCCTTATTGTCCTGTCTGACTTTGTTTTTTACCGTCGTTTAAGCAGCACTCTTTCAATTTATGATTGCGCGCTTGCTAGCAGAACTTGGGTTGAGAGGAGAACCCATTGAGTTATGACCTGGAGGGTTATACTCATAGAGTAATTTCAGATAAAGTACACCGTCTGCTCGTCACGCTATCTTATTTTCGGCCGGATAGATTCGTGCAGCTTCTTAGTATAATACCGATCTTAGGCTTACTCTTATATCTCCTAGTCTCAATAGATCTAGTGTATAATGGTTTATGCGAGTTAGTTTCCAGAAGGAGAACAACTGTATTCTAAGTTTTATTCAAATTGCTCTGGTGCTGAAACTACAAGTAGTTTCAGCACTTACAAATAAGTGTAAATGTTAGAAATGGATTATGATTGGTTAGTTGGGAATATTTTATAGGAATAGAGAATTATATTTATAACCAATTATAAATTCTAGTTTAGAACGGGTTTCACCCATCCGTGGCTTAGAGAGTTTTTAGTTTTTAAATGTTTAATGTAGTGAAGGGCGGGTGATGAAGTTTCTTTTTGAAGTTGCGAGCATTGACTTCTTGGAGAAAGGAGAAGTGTGGCTGTTCGTGTTTGACGGAGAAAGATGGTTATGTTCGTATCTCTAGATGGGTCTCGTTGATCGTGGTAGTCTTGGGTGATTGTCAAGATTTCTGATCGATGCAATGATGTATCGATTTCGTTAAGTTTAGAGTGAGACTATGTGCAGGGTGAAGTTTGATTTTTCCGTGTGAAGTGCCAAGTGAATAGGATCTGTACGTGTAGTCAACATCGAGATGGCCATTGGTCTGGTTCAATGGTTTTCCTTTGCTGCGATGTTGAGTCCATACTGTAAATCCTTTGAGGTAGTGACTTTAGGCAGCAAATCGAATAGATTTGCCATTCCGAAGTTGGAATGTGATTGGATTGTCGTCTCCTTTGCTGCTCGTCTTTTGGGCTTTACGAAATCTATACATACTGCAATTATCGTTCACATATATAATTTCCTTTGTTAGTTTAGTTTTAGTTATGATTTGTTATTAATGGTTATTGCAAAAGCGTTTTTATATTAGTTCAGTTATTTTTTAAGAGTTGCTCACCCTAGAGCAACTCTTGGTAAAAATAGAGTGTCGGTCACAAAGCGTGGTGTAGCGCGGTGGGTTAGGCCGGCTATAGAGCATGCTCAGGACGTCCCTCTTGTTGGTGAGGCCAGGAATGGGGTATATTTTTATGGTCTCTTTGTGCAGAGTCCCTTTTTGTGTTCAACCTTTTGTTTCGTTTTTATTACTTGTTTTTCTCTGTTTTATTTTGGCTGTGTCCTTTTCTCAAAAATCGAACCTTTTGGTTTTGTTTTGTCTTTCGACTTTTTTACGTTTTATTCGGTTGTGGTAAGACTTGAAAGTGGTCTTCAAAGAATAGTTTATCCAGTTTTAATCTGGTTTGGGTACCGTGGGCTTTTCTTTCTTAGTCATGCTATTAGTTTGTGGTTTTGTGACGTTAGTAAGCTGCGTTACACATGAAACAAGGAGGAAAAAATGCAATTATACGCTCATGAAAGTTAATTTCCAAAAGTTTATTTTCTCTCTAGGCTTATTTGTTTTTCTTGATATTTAATAGATCATTTTACCATTTTTTGCTGGTGTATGCGAAGTGTAGCTCTTCATCAATGTTCATCAAAGATAAATGAATTCTCTTCAACGGCCAGATCTCTTGTTGGGTTGAACTAGCTTGATAGATCATCTCTCCTTGCTTTAACTTAAAAAATATCTTACTTTATGTTTTGTCAACAGGCTACAAGGTGGGTATAAATGACATACTTGCTTATTTTAATCTAGCATAATTATAATGTTCTGAAAGCCAATCGACTATTTTTCATAGGAGTTCATTGCAATTTTCAGATCATCGAAAATGGTTGCAAAAATTGCCGTCAAGCCTGCTTTCAAGGGAAAGATCGTAAAGAAGAGGACGAAGAAGTTCATGCGACACCAGAGCGATCGATACCCCAGGAAACTGCTGACAGGATGGAGAAAACCCAAGGGAATTGACAACTGTGTGAGGCGAAGATTCAAGGGAAAACCTCTGATGCCTAACATCGGTTACGGAAGCAACAAGCGAACCAGGTGTGAATTAACATCATTTATCTGTTGGCTTAAGACTCGGTATCCACGCTATTGAGCTTTCGGAGAGTAATAGCTGTTTTTTTTTGCGATACGTAGATGTGCATAGGTCCTTATTAAATGCCAATCATTTTTCACTTAATTAATACCCGGTTCTGTTTCTTGTCATTCGCATTTTTTTTGTTGAAGTATGCTTCGCAGACGCATTGCAAAAATTCGGAAGTATGAATACTATATTTTTCGAATAAGATAAAACCTTGAATTTAAGAGCGTCCCTTTTTTCATTTTATGATTGAATGCATCTAATTGAGGGCGCCATTTTTGAACCGGGAAGTTTTTCCTTCTAAAAAATACAGTACGTGTGGTCAGCAGCGGATTTAGGGAGAGGGGGGAGGCACACTCTCCCCTTCAGGAATTCGACGTCCTAAAGGGTCCCCTTTAGTACTATTATAAGTGAGAATTTGGTCAAAATAGGGTCTTATTAGGGATTTGGAAGAGCTTTGAGAATCAATTTGGTCGACCAAAATAGTTTGCCAAAAGGGAGAGATTCGTCATTGAACACCAATGAAGCTAATATGCTAACCAGATTCATATAATCTCTTGTTCGGTGCTTTAGATACATGATGCCTAACAAGTTCTACAAAGTGCGAGTCTTCAACGCCAAGGAACTGGAACCGCTGATGATGCAGAATCAAAAGTACGCCGTCCAGATTGCGGCCAGGTGTTCAAAGAAGACGAGAAAGGCTATCGAAGAGCGAGCACAGCAGATGCAAGTGAAATTGCTCAACTGAAGTGAACTCATCTGAATTGAGACTTTGATTTCATGCTATTTTTGTCTTTTCGAAGTCTTTGGGTCTTGAGTTCCCAACTTGATGAATTTCAAGTTTATCATCATCACGTTTTGCAAAAGTTGAGTAAAAATAATTAGGGATAAAAAAAGTCTCCGATGCGTGCGTGTGTGTGTGTGTGTGTGTGTGTGTGTGTGTGTGTGTGTGTATGTGTGTGTGCGTGTGTGTTTGGGGGATTTGGAATTTCGAAGTTTTTAATGGAATTTTTTTGGCTCAACTGGTGGCTGCTTCAATATTGCCAGCTTACTTGCCGTTGTTACCCTTTGGCTAATGTTAAATCGCATATTCGTTTTGTATTGCATAGTTTCTATTGCGTTATTTTATTGTTCAGACGCTTTGGCAATTTTTTTTGCTGAAATGTTAATTTTCTCATTTTCACTGATTTTCAAAAAATGGCACCAATGAAAGACCGACTATTACATTGTATGTCTGCATACTTCCATAGGCTCTAGGAAATTGAGCTTGCGTTACTATGAATGAAGCCTCAATAGCGTCCAGGTCCTTCCCACTTAGTCTAGTGGTAAAGTGCGTGCCTTGAGATCCTGCATTTTGTTGCGTACCTGCTTTTTGCACAGCACGGACTTTGTTTTGTATAATTTCGTTTTCTTTTTTTGGTTAGATGGTTTCGGTTTATGTAAAATTGGCTGAGTATTGACATTTGATATCGTTTGAAAGGCATTTTTTTTTGCTTTTGCGTAAGGAATGGGTGGGGCGTAAAAACTTCGAACTTCCAATTTTATTGCAAAAAAAGTTTTAATGGTGTCAAAGTTGTTCTGGCCTCAACGGGCGTGTACGTGAAGCTCACTGGCTTACTTGCCCTTCGGTAAGTTTCTTTTAAGTGTTTATTACACAAGCATGCTTGTGTTATAGTATGAAATATCTTTTTTTTCAACCTAAGTCGCAAATAATGTTGCGGCGCAAATATTGTTGCGATAGAATGTGCTCATTTTAAAGTTTTCATTTTGATCATTAACCGGCTATTAAGTACGGCCAGTGCTAAGGATTTAAACAGGGTTTTTATTCAACTTTTTTGAGGGTGGATTTAATTTTTTTGTCTGCTGAAGAAATGTCGGCTTTGTTACCGCTTTCTAAGTTTTTTTTCGATGCTTAATTAACATTCAATTGGTTTAATTCGTGGCTTCTTTTCTCGAAAAGAACTCAAAACAAAATCAAGACAAATTTAGGAAAACTTTTGATCAGTTTTTTTTGAATAATTTTTCTGCGGTATTTTTTTTCTTCGTTAAGTTTGCAATGGAATGTTGCGTTTGCGCTTTATTCTAAAAAAAGAAGCTTTGCTTCGCCTTTATTTGTAAAATTTCTAGAAACGCAGGTAATTCAGTTGCAAGATAGTTTTGTTTAAAAATTTTTTTTATCTGAAGTTGTTTTTAGTTTTGATTTGTCAATTCTTCTGCAAGTGCTGATAGTGAATTTTCAGTTTTGTTTCGCAAATGATGCAAAGCTTCTGTGTTTTTTGTCATTTTAAAAGCAAAAAAAAAATTACTATTTAAAACATTGAAGATTACTTCTTAATTTTAAGTTGTTTGATTGTTTATTTCAACCATTTGTTCATTCAGTTAGATTTGTATAGAAAGATCCTATAACAGCGAGGCTTTGAATGCTGCGTCTGCCCTTTCGGGTCTTTAAAATATATTGTAGTTCATGTTTTGATTTTTAAATCTTGTTTAAAAACCCTGCTGAAGAAATGAAGTGAGTTCATATTTTAATAAAAAAGAAAACTTAATTGTAAATTGTTCTTAAAATAGTTTCTTAAAAATCCTCGCCCTATTCAAAGCACCAAGTGATATGCTTTGCGTCCATCAATTTAATATTGGAGTCAATTAGCGGTAACTTAGCCTCTCGTCAATATGGAATCATTTTTGAGCTGACAAAATTAGCCACATTTCCTCTTCGCTAATGAAAAGCTGAAAATTTTACGCATTTAAACTATACCAAGTTGGCTGCACTAGTCCCATAATCAAACCTCGATTCCTTCATGATTATTAATTACAGATGAAACGTCTTCTTTGAACTTTTTTGCGATAAAATTTAAAAAACGCATCAAAATCGATTGAAAAAATCCTAATATTTCTTAAAAAAATTATCTTCCCAAAAATGTATACTCAACCACTTTCTTCAAAATAATGCAAGTATTCCCTGTTTTTTTTTGTTTTTTAGCTTTAACATAAAAATGAAGTTAAATAAAAACTAGAAAAAAAAGTTTTCAGATTGCCGGGTGTTTCAGCTTCCGCTAATTCAAATTTATGTTAAGACTGGTATTTAGATGCTGATAGGAACACGCAAAAGCTAGACAAACAGTTTTTAATTACAACATAAATTTTCTTAAAATGTGGTTTTTTGCCAAATCCTTGGTTTTGGTTCCGTTACAACAAAATTATGAGCAAAGCGTTCCTGGTTATTTTGCTGAGATCATCAGAGAAACCCATTTGTTTAATTTTTGAGTTTTACGCCATCTGATGCTCTACAGTAAGTGCACTGATTAATGTTTTGAAATAGTTTCCCAGTAATGCATTGTTTCGCTTGCGATAAGCAAGCGTTATCAAATCGGAAAATGGACTTTTGTTCAGGTTAAAATTGTTTACTAAATCAGTGAAATAATTTGGGTTAGTTTCCGCTTATCAAACGTTCTTGAAGACTCATTTAGTGTTGAGGATTATGTTAATTGACGTATTTGCGTTATGCTGAACATCCTTTCAACCAAACTTTTGTTATTTGTTAATTCAAAACTTTGTTAACTCACTACTAGTTGCAATACCATGTTAAAATAGTATTGCGAGTAGTGATATGTTGCGGTTTGCTTTTGCTCACGCTTGCAATTAGCAAGCGTTTTTAACTCCGAATATACTTTGTATAACAAAATCCGCTAAATCATTTGATAGATTGGTATATAATAAATTCGAACTTCTATCCTTTTCCGTCAAACGTGGTCCAGAGTTATGACTACACCTGGGACGGCAATTTGTTTAGGCTTGAATCTGGCCAAGACCTTTATTCCTTTATTTAAACTGGAAATAACCCGTTTCAAAAAACTTGTCGGCCTTATGTTTGCTTATTATATGTCTGTTTAGTTGGAATGTTAATCTTTCTTGTTGTTGGCGGTTTTTACTTGTGATTAAAATTGCTGTGGAATTATTCTTATGTTTTGAATATTTACTTGATCTGGTTTTTGTAATTTCTTTTTTCGCTCGAAAAGTTTGTTTGGCTTCATTTTTTGGCATATCATTCATCGGATTATCGGCTTAGTGACCAAATTTAGCTTCGCTTAAACTTTTGCATCTTTCTAATTGGGGGCATTATAACTTCAAATTTCAGACCTGTCGAAGTTTTCTTCGACATCAATTTTGTTTCCAGCTCAACGGGGGCTTACTTTACTTTTGACGGCTCAGTTGCACATCGATAGATGTTTCTAAATACTTTGTAAACGCCGGCAGTTCTGTTTCTGGTCAAGTTTTCCTGAAAATGATTATCATTTGAGTCAAATATTTGAGTTTAAGGTAGTTGTGATTCTTAAAACAATGAATCGTTTTTCACAATTTCACATTTGAGTTTTTCAGCTTTTGCGTTTTTTTTTGGTAGATAAATTTTCAAAAAAATTATCCAAAAAATGATTAATTTTTTTTTGAAACAAAGTCATTTTTTATACATGCTACATTTAATAGAAATCTATGACTAATAGGGATTTTTGCCCGCAATTTCAAGTACATCGAAGAAAGGGTCATTGTAGCTACGTTTTTGCAGCCCTTACTGTCGTGATTTGCATTCCAAAAAAAATGAAAAGTTTTTTGTTTTCAAAATACAGAGTTGAGATTTTTTGCAATTAAGACTCAAACTAAGAGGAAAGCGAGCAAAGTAGCGAGAAGCAAAATGATCTGCTTCAAGTTTGAAAATTTTTTAATGATGAGGCTGGGTAAAAATGCCAAATTACCGGCCATTTGGCTTATTCATTTCAAAAAATGCAAGGTTTCTGAAGAAGCAAGTTTTTTGAGGAAAAATGTTTGAAACAGATTCATATTTACGCAGCAAAAAATGTGTTTGTAACTTTCTTTTTTACTTAAGCAGTGATCGGCTACCGCTTATTTGATATCGAAATTTGTTTTAGTTATATAAAGAGTCAGGGTTTTTGCTGAGCTGTCTCATTTACAAGTTACAAAAACAGCAAGGCTTAAAGTTTTTTTTAATTGCTTTAAATTATTCTCGTTTTTAGAGAGTGGTATAATTCATGAACTACAAGATCGCGTAACACATATTGGTTTAGCAATCGACATCAACTGTTTTCCAAAAATGAGTAAAAAACAAAAAAAACATAATTTTTTTTAATTTTTTTCAAACTAAATGCACAATATTTTAGCATTTTTGAACAATTTTTTTAACAATAAAAGTTAATAAATTATAATCGGTTTTTTTCCACATTACTGATATGCGAATTTCAACGCACATGAAATCTTTTCTACGTTTTAAATTTAAGTTGGTTACGTTGGTTACTTGTTGTTCAATTGAATTTTTTTCTACCTAACTTTGACATTTTTGTTACTTTTTTACATTACTCAACATTACTTCCCTAGCGTTTGCCAATTTATAACAAACTCCCCCCCCCCCCCAACGTAACGTGTTCAGGTGGGGGGTGGGATCAGGTGGGGGTTTTTCAGGCGGGGGGTGGGTTCAGGTGGGGGGGGGGGGTTCAAGTGGGGGGATGGGTTGAGGTGGGGGAATTTATGTGGGTTCAGATGGGGAGTGTATTAAGGTGGGGGGGGGGGGAGTTGTTCAGGTGGTGGGGGTGTTCAGGTGCCGTGTGCAAAGGGGCAAACGGCAAACGTTAGGGGGATTTAAGGGGAGCAAAGGGGCAAACGTTGGGGGGGGGGAGGGAGAGATCAACGGAATCTTTTTACAATTTGAGTTTAGGTTTTGAAATGGATTAGGCCAGGCCGAACACTCGCCTTGCAAAGTTTCCGCATCACTCACTTGATAAATGCTGAAATTCTTGGAAAATTTTGCACGACGCGCGAAACAAAAATAAAGTGGAAAAAAAAAACATTTTAATGTGATTTCCTACTTATTATAAAATCCATTAAAATGGATTCAAAATGAATTATAATGCATTTTGTTTTCGCGAGAAAAAATGGATTTAAATCCATTTTTGTTCTAATTTTGTTGTCTGAACATATTATCGGAATCGGTTTTACAACATTATAGACGATTACGTCTCAAATGGCATAATTCCCAAATGGTATAAAAATGAAATATTTCCCAAATGGCATAAATTTCATGCAACAGTTGCTTTGGAAAAATCGAGAACAATTTTTTCGTGAACAATGTGAGAAAATTAGTCAAATTGTCAATTCAAATGTTGATTGACATTTTATCGTGAAAAACTTGTAGAACTTTATATCAAAAGCAAGAAGCATAAGCTTGCGGTTATTAATAAGCTTCATGTGGTCAATTTTTTTCGAGAAACCTGTTGCTTAAATTTGTTTGGAAGCAATTAATTCCAAATCTTGTTCACATGCTTTCGCTCCTGACAAAATGTTAGAGTTAGAAATTGATAGAAAACGTTTAAATTACAATGAAAACTTGAAATTTATGCCATTTGGGAAAAGTTTCCATTTTTATGCCATTTGGGAATTATGCCATTTGGGAAGTTACCTTATAGACCACGAAAATCCATTATAATCGATTTGTTTTCTCTTTTCTTAAATGCGGGTAGCTACTATATTTTCTTACAAAATAAATTTTGCAAAATTGCTCAATTCAGTTCGATTAAGTTGGGTTTTGTGAATTAGTTCGAAAGCCGACTGAGAATAGGATTTGACATTGCTTCAAAATGTCTATAACAGATTAAAAGAGGTGACAGATTTAACCTGTTTGAGTTGAGGGTCTAGCAGGCCTAATCCGCTGATAAGCAGGAAAATCTGTTTAATGAACGCTATATATTATCTCTGGTACACATAATGTGCGACATTCATCGCCTGATTTGGGCTCAAGTATTTGTTTAATGCACAAAGTTACCCAAAATTCGAATAACAGCCGCGGCTGACCGTCTCAGAGTTTAGGACTTAAAAATTGACATAAGAAATCAATAAAACCATCCGTTATCAAAAATCAACTTCTGACCCGCAACTCTTTGCCACATCATTCTGTCTTGCTTCTTTTTGTCGACCAGTCGAAGCTGTTTTGACAAAATCATTTGAATTCTGCCTAGAGTTTGAATTCTTCCCATAATGTTGCGTTTTGTGACATCTTTGGCTCTTTTGGCTTCAGCCGTCTTTGGTGATGGCTACTGGGACATTCAGCTTTCACCTGACAGCGTGGCCGGTGTGCCGTATGGAGCGGGTCATATTTCAGTGTGGAAACACGCAACCAAAGACCGCTACTACGCAATGCCACTGGGTTTGCTCCTCAAAGACAGTGCTGAATGGTTTGAAAATGTGCTGACAGGCCAGAATGAAATGTCCTTTGAAGTACTTCTGTGGTCAGAGGAAGTCAAGGAAGCTGTTTTCCGGTAATTTAGTTAGCTGTTTTCCGGTAATTTAATTAGCTGTTTTCCGGTAATTCAATTAGCTGTTTTCATTTATCATCTTCACTAAGTTTTGTTTTAGTATTTAGTATTGTTTGTTAGTGTGATAATCGTTCCCTCTTTCGAAGAAGGCGGCGTGAAATATTGTTCTCGGTGTTTCCTTCCAAAAAGATGCCAATTGTGCAAAAAAACGTTTGACGGATCTTTTATAGCTTCAGATTTGACTAATATCAATGCTCTACTCTAGAACTTAAATTATATTTCACCAACAATCGTTTTTGCTAGAATATGGGCTTGAAATTTTCTAATGTTAATGTTGGATAAACTTTGCGCGCTCTAACTAATTTTTATTTTAAAATACTGGAAACTAATTCAGCTCGAAAATAAACCCAACTTGCTCCAAAAAAATGTCTAGACTCAAAATCTAAAATTTTGGCTGGGCCTTGCGGCAAAGTGTAGAAGTTAAGAACATATTCTAAGACAAAAAATGTTGTTTTTAACCAATGAAACAAACTTAACTCCAAATTTATTTTGGGAGTGGTTCACTTGTCCGCTAACAACTTTGGGCCCGGGCTTCTAGTAAGTGAAGTTTAAGTATCAGTTCAAGTTATTGAGTAAGCTCGGACGCAATTTTTTGATCCAGAAAATCAAGATTATCAATACGCGAGCCATTTTAGCCCCCTGCACATAGGAACATATATTAGCAGGGCCAGTCAAACTTTATTAAGACAGCCGAGATACGCTCATTTTTGGTCTAAACTTTTGGAAAGTCGAAACATATCTGGGTCGAATTATTAAATTTTAAAAGATTTCGGCCGAGAAATTCGAAACATATCTGAACTGAATTGGGCAAAATTAGACACTTTTTTCTTAATTTAAAAAAGAAATGTGCACAAATTTGGCCAAGGAAGCCAAAACATGCCAAAATTTAGTCAAGAAACTCAAAACATACAGAATTTTGGTCGATAAAGTCCAGGAGTACCAAATTTTGGTAAGAAAATCGAATTATACCAAAATTTAGTCGAGACGCTTGAAACTTACTAATTTTACCCGTTCGCTCTTGATGAGAGTTTTTTCGAAGAAACTTACAGAATATTCATGCCGGCTTTGTTAGTTTTTTTTTGGGCAAATTTTGACCTGCAAATTGTTGTCATCTGAAAGCTATCACTGGCGTGAAGTTATAAGATGCTCTAGTTTCAAAGGTGTTCTACTGCTTTGGGGATTGATGATTGACTATACAGGTAATCGAGACTTTATTAACAATAGGAACACAAAAACAAGCTGCAAAACATCCAATTAGCTAGTTTTCGTTCTTTGCTTAAACCCTTGGTATACAACTTAGATTAGAGGCAAAGCCTGAATAGCGCACAAAATATCTTTTGTTCCAAAAGGAAGTGAACCGAAGCAAAGCTGATTGAACAGTAGCCATATTTCGGTTTAATGATTTTTGTTCAGTGTACAATCCCAAATAGTTGTTTCAGTTGCCCTTATACTCATTTTCTGGGCCCAATTTTTCCATGTTTGTAATATATATGTATCAGAAAAAAAAACGAAAATTTCCTAGGCCTTTTTTCTAAGTTTGAAAAAAGGAAACGTGCACATATTTGGTCAAGAAAGAGAAAACATGCCAAAGTTTGACCAAAAAACTCAAAACAATTAGAATTTTGGTCGAGAAAATCAAAGTATTTTAAAATTTGGTCAAAACGCTTGAAACTAACCAATTTTTGGTCGAAAAAGTTGAAACATAAATTGAACGCCTCGACCCGCGCGCTATTGATGAGAGTTTTTTCTCAAAAAAAATTACAAAGTATTCGTGCCAGCTTAGTGTGTCTTTTCTCTGGGCAAATTTTGACCTGCGAAACTATAATTTTTTTAAACTATTTTTGTCATTTGAAAGCTATCACTGGTCTGAAGCTATAAAATGCTTTAGTTCCAAAGGTGTTCTACTGCTTTGGGGATTGATGATTGAGTATACAGGTAATCGAGACTTAATTAACATAAGGAACTCATAAACTATTTGAAAAAATTGCTATTAACTAGTTTCTGTTCTTTGCTTAAGCCCTTGGTATACAACTTAGAATAGTGGCAGAGCTTGAATAGCGCACAAAATGTCTTTTGCACCAAAAAGAAGTGAACCGGAGAAAAGCGGATTGAGCAATAGCCGTATTTTGGTTTTATGATTTTTGATCCGTGTAGCATCTCAAATAGTCCTTTCAATTGCCCGTATACTCAATATCTGGGCCCAATTTTTTCATGTTTATAATATATCTACGTATCAGAAAGACGAATTTTTTCTGAATATAATTTTTCATTGAATTTTTCTTCTGAAAAGCATGTATAACTGATATCTCGGACAAGTTTTAGAACGTAGATGACAAAAGGGCCCGGCTCGGAACTCATTGCAAATTGATTCGAGGGTCGCCAATTGGTTAATTGATTATGACTAGACTCAAAACGTATCACACTACAACTGGAAATGCATATGGGAGGAGTTAAAAAATTATTCAAAAAAAACCTGTGAAAGTTATTCCAGACACTTTAAAGGAACGTCGGAACATTCCAGGATTCCTCAGAAGAAATTGTTTTTGATTTTTAGAATTTCTACGCATTTAAAGCGATACAGTCCCAAGTCAAAGATGTTGCAACCGTTTGTTTTCAGACAATTAATTGACAATTAATTTTCAGACAAATTTTTGGGTAGTTTTTTGACGTTTCCTCACCACTTATTTAAGATACATGAATCAAATTTTGACACATGGCTGGTGGAACTGTTTAAAAAATATATCCGGTAATCAAAAATAATCTGATTGATTGAATACTCTGAAAAATTTTCATTTAAAGACCATGCTTAAGCATGAATTTGCCAGTCAATCATAAGTAGTTGGGAAAGTATGCTGGTTTTGGAAAAACTAGTTAATGCAAGTTGTCTTTTGTTGCGAGTTGTGGCATTACGGATTGGACAATACGAGGTGTTGAATATTATTAGCTCCTTCAACAACAGATTTGAACCCATATATTCAAACTCCCATATATTCAAAATAACTTCAATGCCCATGTGCCACAGTTTCACTCACAGTTTCCTAAAAAGGCTAATAAGTATGACTTTTCCCTACATTGAGTAAAGAAAAACAAATTAAATGTTTGAAAATAACTCTGTCTCAAATCATCAGCTTCTAAAAAAAACATTTTTGAATGCAGGCTATGTGCCAGTATTTTAAACCGTATATTAACTACGTGCAGAAACAACGACAAAAGTGAAAGAATTTTTTGTTCGCTTGCTTCAAACGAAAATTTGTTATTACTTTACCCCGTGTCCGTACAAAAGATATTCTTCTTCTGTGGAAGAAATTTAGAAAGTAAGCAAAAGGATTTTAAAATTCAAAAGCTATCAGAGTCAAGTCAATTCTGAAATAATTTAATTTGATTCATTTCACTTTACAGGTACATACGAGATAACATCGATCCTGAAGTTGAGAAAACAGACGTTGAGCTGAAACCAATGGAGGAAATACGGATAGTGTGGAAAGCTGAAGCTAGAAAAATATCTGACAATTTCAAGTTGGATGAAAGTTGGATAACCAACACCCATCTACCCTCACTTGTGAAATTTTCCTTTGTCTGTTCAAATTCAGAATCCTGTAAGAAACTCGAAGAATCAATGAAAACATCGCCGCACATGTTTGACTCGCTGGAGTTGCAGTATGTAATAAATGGTCAAAAGATATCGCGAAGAACTCTGAAACTTCAGGGGTCCCACTTTGAGAACAGTAAAATGTGGACACAGTTGAAAAACATGAACACTGAAGGCCCCATTAGATACCTCAACTCGGAGGACTTGAAAAACGTGTCCACGGAAACCACGCAAAACATTGTAGCGTCTGTCATAACTGATAATGACTACGCCGACAGCGGGGAGGAATTGAAACTTCACGAAGTTATTGAAAATCTGTTGCGCAAAAATGAAAAAGAAACGACAGAATTTGATGACACTCAATGGTCGTCTGTTTTTTGGAACCCCGATTGGGCTCGTCCTGACAAGATAGCGAGTTATTTGAACAAAGTTTACTCCAAAGACGAAACTGATGACTCTATTTTCAGAGTGGACGATGCAGAGGATGACCAATCTCTGAAGTTTGAATTTGGGGAATTCAACTTTGGTTTTGATAACGACAATGGTAAAAACATAAAAACTGATGAGCTGAAAAAACACCTGGAAGAAAAGCACTCTCATGTTGAATGGAATGGTGAAGTGTTCACGGTCAAGCCAATCAAATTGTTCCGAATAAATTTATCCGAGATGAGTAGTAACACTACCTTCGCAACTGCAAACATTCAAGTCCGAAACATTGAAGCAATTCATTCAGTAAAAGTTTTGTTTGACAATAGCTTGCCCGAACAAAACGCAACAATTACTCCAACCCTTATCATGCAGAGGCTGACAGAAAGAATGGACCGATTTGAACAAGAATTAAATGCCAACTTTTCCCAGCTCGTCGCAAATCAACAAACCGAATTCTCCGATGTGATAGATGGCGTCGAAGAAGCTCAAGCCGATATGATCAAAACAATTGAGCAGCATGGATTGGAACTTAAAGCGAAGTTCGACGAGCAACTGAAGTACATGATTGACCCGAGCAAAGCGGCGAACGAAACCATCGCAAAAGTGAATGGATTAGATGTCAAAGTGAAGGGACTGGAGACCAAAATTGGGTGGACTACGAAATCTTTCTGTTTGATGAAAAATGGCAACTGCCCTTCTGGATTCTCGCAAAGAGACGTTCATGCTGTTGGACTTCGGAGTTGGGGTGGTTCTGGACAAGGGGCGAAAGATACCGGCGAAATTGGCAGCTCCTATCTCTATGGAACAAAAAACAGTGTAACAATGTACTTTGCAGTCTGCTGCAAGTAAGCACGAGAGAAGTTTCGAGAATAATCTCCTTCAGTAGACAGGAATCAGTAATCAAAATGTATCTGGAGCACAAATTTAAAATCACATCGTAACTAAACTTGAAATAATTCAGTTCAAATTTCAGTGATATATTATGATATATGGAAAACAATTCGAGCTTAGATGACAAAGTTTGGCAGTTTTAGTTGATTCGCAACCAAATGAAATTGAGAAAAATTATGATAACTGACTAGATTGATTTGATTAAATCTCAATTAATTTCTTATCAGCTTGCAGCTTGTTAATAGATTTTCATACTGAACGTTTTTTTCGACAAGTAAATAAACAATCTTGAGACTCCACAAACCAACGAGGCAAGAGTTTTACACATTTGGCGCATAAGTAGTAGAAGGGTGAGGGAGAGTGGGGGGGGGGGGGTGGTGGGAGACCCCCATGTATTAAGATAGGGAATAGAACATCCGGTCTCCCAGCTATGTATTAAGATTGGGTATAGAGTCTACAATGTATAAAGGTAGGGAATAGGTTTCCCATGTATTAAGATCGTAGGTTTCAGATGGTAAGTTTCAGAAAAGTTTTCGGCGCCCGAATTTCCCATGTATAGATTTCCCTATGTATAAGAATTTCATTGTAGGTAATTCAGAACTCATTAGGGAACAGATTTCCCTATGTATTAAGATAGGGAATAGGTTTCCTATGTATTAAGATGGTAAGGTTTCAGATGGTAAGATGGTAAAGTTTCAGATGGTAAGTTTCAAAAAAATTTTGGCAACCGAGTTTTTTGAGCTCGATTTTGCCGATACTTGCGTTTCTTAGCTAGCTTCTACGGTTTAGATGTTTTGGTAATTGTTTTATAGGTTTGATTCAACGAGAAAGCTATCTAAAAGCCATATTGAAACCTAACGAAACTTCGAGAAAAAAATCATGTTTTTTGAAGAAAAAAAATTATATTCGAAAGATGAAGTATATAAATCACTGCTTCGTATAATCATTTAACCACAAGTTTACAGTTACTTAATCATTACTGAGTTGAATGCTATTACACCATCAGTTATTTACAAGTTCAAAGGTTTTGCGTGTATTCCGTCGTCCTGAACTTGTCTTTTAGGGTAAAAGTAGCTCAATCCCTTCTTTGTTTGCTCGTATGTAGCAACCATATGATTAATGGTTCTAAATCCTCTGTTTGTTGAAGTCAAGTTGATTGCTTCGTCGAGTACTTTCCTGTATTTTTCCATAGGTCCATCACCGGATTCCTCTAGAATTCTTTTATTCAATCCTTTGCTGCTAAACTTCATTTTGTCTGATTTGTTGCCATAGCAACAATAAGTCTTGCTGCAAAAACATAGCATCTCCGTACACCTAAATTCTTTTTTGAACAGACCAGGCTCTCGTTTATCGTGCTTCTTGTGAACGCTACAACATGTTCGTGGAAAAAAGTTTGTTTTTGAATCTGCTCTGAATGAATCTCTGCAATCTTTTTCTCTCAATTTTTCCCAGTCACCTTTTTTTTCCGGACGAATACAATCATACAAATTTTCCTCAGCAAGAGCTAAATACAGCCCGTGTCCGTTTCTAATTCCTCGAACTTATTTACATCACAAAATTAGTCAAAAAAATTGTAGTAAAGCTCAAGCATTCTCAGCTTTGCATACTGCAGAATGAAAAATCCGACTATTATGGGTTCTTTGTGCTCAATTGTTGACTTTAGTAACTCAATCTCGTACAAGTCTTTCTGAACAGCGTTCAATCGTTTGAAGAGAGGTTCATTAATTGCTTTGTGTGTTTTCTTATCATTCAAATACTTTGTGATCGTATGTCTCGATCTGTCCATTATCTGGTAACCGTAGGATGAATTACCTAAAAGCTTCATAGCCTCTGCAACAACACCGGATAAAGGGTTCTCATCTCCTTCCCTTCTAGCATCAACAACCGACTGAACAAATTTGTTGAAGCATTTTCGAGGGAGATACTGTACAAAGCGGTAAACTTTTGTACACTGTAAGCCAAGTTCCATGTAGAAATTGAAAAGAGGAGTAATGATGGAACCATTTTCTAGTTTGAAACTAGATATTAGCATACGCTGGGGATGCTTCAGAAGATCATTTTCAATGGCATAATTTTGCATATATACCCCAATGTTATTTCTTCCAACATCAGTGTTTTTAAAAATTGGAGGAAAATTCGAAAATTTTGCTTTCAGTTCGTCTGGAACAACTAAGTTGCACTGAATATAGCCATAAAGAGGTAAAGAATCAGTAGAGAAAGGTCTTTTGTAGGGAAAGTTTGATCGGATATGATTCTTTATTTTTTCGTTCGTTTTGAAGTTTTGCCACCACTCACATTCCCACATCTCTTCGATTTTGTATCCTTTTTCGCGAATATTTTCACATCTTAAGTCATCCATCTCTCTCCTTTTGTTGCCTCTCTCAATATCTTCATCGCTAAGTGAGGGACGAGTCTCCTGGCAAGGACAAAAATGGTAATAGCATCTCAATGCTTCAAACACTGTTTTGCAGTGATTGCAATATCCATCAACATTGAAACAGCCAATTTTCTTTTGATTTCCAGATGTGTGGAAGCTCTCAATTCTACATTCTGGTCTGGTTTCTTGGTAGTAAGACATGACCATGTTCTCAAAATTGCGAGATCGGTTATGTCTAGCTTTGAATTTTTGCATGTCGGAATCAAACTCCCATCTTGTGTACAATCCTGTTGGCATGTTTTGACACATTGAATAGGGATAGAGCTGGCTTGCATCAATTCCAACAATTGATTTGCAGACATTTGATGAATCCCGGATAAAGGTTTCATTCACAACAGCTTTTCGAGTAAACACAATTGATGGTCCACCCGTTATATCCTCTCTAATTTTCTCGCACAAATCTCTATCACTTTCGCAAAAAGGGTAGAATTTTTCATTGGTTGATTTGTGAAGAAAAATATTTGCCAGATTTGGAAGAGTACATCCAAGTTTTAACATATCAATTTCTTTCTGATGATAAAACTGAACCATTTGTTGCATTGCTTCAAGGGTTGGAACAACATCTTTGATGTTGTACTACTGCAAAAATCTTTAAATGTAGTCATTCCATGTTTCTGCCAAATCTCCTGTAAATATTTGTAATTATCCCATCCAGATGCAGGTACTGACCTGATTTGAAGTTTCTTTAGTGCTTGCTGCTCATCAAGTCCACTTGACTTCAGGTAATCCTTAAAGTCTTTATCAAGAGGGTTGTTGTTTCTCAGTTTACTGAAAAAGGCTTCGTATGGAGGTAATTCTTCACTCTCGAGCTTGTCTGGACTGTCAAACCACTCATAAGGGAAAAACCCTTCCCTTTTGTCTCACTGGCTTTGTAAGCTTTAAGAAAAGAGTCTAGAGATGTTGCTCCACCCAAAAATTTCATGATATCGAGGAACTGTATATCTCCAAACTTGAAGGATATGATATCGTTAGCCTTTTTGATAACCATAGGTTCAGCTTCTTTATCATTGATTAAGTAGGGAATCAGATAGCTCTTGATCAAGTTCAGATCATATCTTCCACTGTTAAACCCAAATACAGGTAACGTGTTAATATACCTCTCCAGATTTTGTTTCAAATCAATCAGCTGATTTTTCTGCATTCTCAAAAACTGAGTTGACATATCAGTTTCCTCTGTATCTTCTATACATTCATCTTCGTATTCAAAGTTTTCAGTTGGAAGATTTCGACATCTTTCATTCAACTCTTGGAAAATTTTCGACATCCGCTCATTCACTACTCTTTCAACATCTTGAAATTTAGTTCTCATTTTGAGCTTACTTTTCTCAGCCAAAAGTTCGAGTTTGATTACAAAATCGATAATAAGCTTTTGCGGATCCTTGATATAAAGAAACATTGGTTCATCTATCAGGTTCGAGGATATTGATGCAGAAATTGGAACGTGTTTTCCAATCCAAGTTGTTGTTTGGGTAGCTTTCAGTTCATCTGATGGAACACATATCGACTCAAAATCGAAAATGGCTAGGTTGTTGAATAGTGTGTTATCTTTCAAAACTGGGATATTGAAACCTTCCAACTTTTCAAATAGCGTTTCTCGAAGTGTATAAACATTCTTTGGATAAATGTGTCGCACTCTATCTTTACAAGACATAAGATGTCTGTTGAAGTTGTCTGATCTGTTGAAGAAACAGTCACAGCTAGGACATCGAAAACACTTGAAGAAGGAATCAATATCATTCGTGTGAATGATATGGTTGTTGAACCTTAGCAATTTCACGGTTTTTTCAAATTTTCCAATACTTCGCATCGCTAATTCTCTAACATATTCTCCTTCTTGAATGTCAAAATCGTAAATGAATATGTTTCGTTCAACTATTTCCTCTACAAGAGGTAAAACATCAATGGCAACTCCGAGAAAGTTCTTCGGATCGTATCCAAATTTTGATATAAACTCTGTAAATAGTTGAGATGTATGAGCATCGAGGTTACTATGACCAAGCAAATACATTGTTAACGCACGGAAAAGACAAAGATGCTCTTTGTATGGTTGTTTATCATTATCCGATAAAAGACAGTTTACTTGCGTATGTCGTAGTAAAGGTTCAGGCAACACAGAGTCTGGACATCCCATTGGAATGTTTTTCAGTAGTGCAGCAAAAATAGTAACATTTGTGATCAACTTGAATCTCCACTTTGTGTTCTGACGTTCTCGGGTGCATTGCTCAACGATATCAAACTTTTCAACTTTTCCCTGGATTGTAATCAAATCCGCTTTCGTACACAGTAAATGCGATTTTTCGAATAAAGTATTCTTTTTGTGTGCATAGTAAAACCAATATTCTCACGTTTCGACATTACGGAGAACAAATCCAAGAGCAATATTGATTTTTGCAGCGGAATCTAGCTTGTTGAAGACTTCTTCAAGCTTCTCGTTGATAATCTTGGTATCTAACTTTGACATTTGAAAGTTTGAAACCTTATGCCTCCCATTCTCCATCTCAGTGTCCACCAAGAAATGCTGACAAGCACTCAACTCCTCTTTGAGTTTCTCTCCATCTTCCCCTTCCTCCTCCACAATCTTGTTCAAGTCTGCCACCGTATCACTTGGTTTCCGTTGTTTCGTCCCATGTTCTTTTCTCCGATGTTGTTGGAGAGAGTAGTAACTCGGAAACTCCTGCTCACAAGACAAGCAAACTGTTGATTGCTTGGAAGTTTATTGAGCATGCTTTTTGGCCACGTGATAATTCATTTCCTGTTGATTGTAAGTGAAATACCTACAATCAGGACAAGAAATAAATCCTTTAGCACATCTTTTTTGATGTCGAGCCGCATGTTGACGAACATACATGTTTCCACAATCCCCACACTGCACTTTCTCGTTTCTATTCAGCGACGGCATCTAAAAATGGGAGAATTTTTAGGTATTAAGGGAAAGCTGTTAGTACTTGGTACATATCAAATTGGGAGATTTAAAATGTTCCAAAACAATTTAGTAAAAATAACTTTTACTTACTTTGAATTGTTAAAAACATTTGAAATTTATTTCAAGTAGTTAATCAAAGTATAGAGCAGTTGCTTTTAACGTAAAAGAAAATCAGAATGAAATAAGATTTTTTTGCTTTTTATTAGAGAAAATCAACTAATCAGAATTGAGTATTTTTTTAGTAAAACTGTTTGTTGGAAATCAACCAATCAGAATTCAGCATTTTCTAAAAGTGAATTGTTTATTATTTTTGAAAAACCTTAGTCATTATTTGAAAAATGTCTATCAAAAAACATTTGAGCTTCCTCGAGTTACTTTATAAAAAAAGAAAAAAATTCCAATTGATTTTCGTTGACTCTTACTTTGACTCTTACTTTTTTCATAATTTTTTGGACGTCTTTATTGTACAAAATAGAGTTATCCGACTAAGTAAAGGTCTCTTCAGAGAAACTTATTCAATCAAAGAGTTTATTTTTGATTCACATATTGCGTATCAAAGTTTTAAACTTACGGCTGAATTACACCTCACAAGGAAAGAAATTTTGTTTATTCTCGAGAATTTGAAATTGATCAAAAAATCGTACGATAATATATCACAAACTCTTTTTATCCCCTATCCAAAACCCAAATTTGTAAAAACACCTCAGCAAATTCTTTATTCCTTCTTTTCTTTAAAGATTTTCAAAGTTCAAAATCCTGCTTGATTCGGTTTGGAATCAGATTTCCAGAAGTCTGCTTTGAAAAATTCGTCAACGTTGAGTTATCTTCCCAAATTTACATCAAAATTAAAGAACTTGAATATCAGCAATTTCTCATTGATTACATACAAAAAATTCAATTAATTTGATGAAAAAAGTTGCAGAGATGTTACTTTTATTAATTTTCTTTCTTTTGTTACTTATATCAGCAATATTTCTTTATTTTACTGCAAACAACTTTTGGTCATTTTTTTGCAATTGCTTTTGTGTATATTTTTATTTATTTGGAAGATTTAAGTCCTTAAAAGCATCTTCTGATTGGATACGACAACTAGAACAAAAATGATCAATTTTGTGATTGGAAACGACAATACCCAAAATGGAGCTTTGTTTCCGATTGGACACGATTTTTATCCAAGATTCCCATAAGGAAGCTGAAATCTGATTGGACACGACTACAATCCAAATAAGGAAAATCAATTCTGATTGGTTAAAACCACACACTCGAGTTGAAGGTACCCCTAACTCCTAACTAAAAATCATTTTATTTTCAACTTAACTACCGTCAAGTACCTGCTCTTTCAGCTCTAAATATCTTATTTTCAACTTATCTTCCGTCAACTACCCCTCTCTCAACTCTTTCTTATTTTACTCTTGTACTCAATTTTTTGCTCAAAATGATCTTCTCTGTGCAAAACAGCATTTTCATGTACTCTGTAGAATTTTCGCCTGATCTAGTACAAATTCAAGTGCGAGAAACAGTCTCTGGAGTTTTTCTGGCACGAATGGATATCCCAATCCAAGTCTGACACATGGTGGAAGTGATGCGAAGGGATTTCAGCGAACATCATATGATGCAAGTTCCCATAAGGAAAATCAATTCTGGTTGGTTAAAACCACACACTCGAGTTGAAGGTACCCCTAACTCCTAACTAAAAATCATTTTATTTTCAACTTAACTACCGTCAAATACCTGCTCTCTCAGCTCTAAATATCTTATTTTCAACTTATCTTCCGTCAACTACCCCTCTCTCAACTCTTTCTTATTTTACTGCAAATGATGGGGGAACAATGCAAATGATGGGGGAAGTTTCTGATCATGTGGGAATGAACTATCCCGAGATTCCGGACTCAAGATTTGTGGATCAACCAGTCGACGACTTCCTCTTTCCTTGGGAGGAGGAAGGATCAGTCGAAAACTCCATCACAATAGATGAAGATGAGGGATTCTGAGAAACAATGACGCCTCCAGTTCCACAACAACCACCAGCAATGGAACCTCGTCCAGCTCTGCGTTCTATAGAGAACCTCCAGAACTCTTCTGCTGCTCGACAGCTCTTTGATTAAATATTTTTGTAAATAAAGGTTGTTTGGTTTTGACTTCGTTTTCTGTAAATAATTTCTTCAATTTCACTTTAATTATGAGAATAGATGAGAGCTTCAAGGTAAACTATTGAAAAACAATTAGAACTTAGTTAAGTGCTCCGAACTCGCACACATGTTAAAAAATTTGATTAATTTTTGCCCAAAAATTTGGAAAAACACTAAAAAAACTGTACACAAGTAAAAAGATACCTAATCGATATTGCATCTTGTACACACTTTTAGCCTTTTGTAGAAAAAATTGAAACACTTTTCTCATTTTGTCGAAAAAAAGTAAAACACTTTTCGCATTTTGTCGAAAAAATTGAAAAACTTTACGCATTTTATCGAAAAAAGTAAAACACTTTTCGCATTTTGTCGAAAAAATTGAATCACTTTTCGCATTTTGTCGAAAAAAGTGAAACAATTTTCGCATTTGTAGTGAAAAATTGAAACACTTTTCGCATCTTGTTAAAAAAAGTAAAATACTTTTCGCATCTTCTCAAAAAAGTTGAAACACTTTTTGCATTATGTCAAAAAAATTGAAACATTTTTTACAACTTGTTAAAAAAATTGAAATGTTTTTTGCAACTTTTTGAAAATCAAAACAAATATTACATCTTTCTTACATGTTTGAAAATTTTTTGTGCAAAGGTTTTTGACAACGGTGATTTTTTTTTCGGTAATTAATGGTAATTTTGTAAACATATGAGAGAAAATAGATGGAATATCAGAAGTTTTTTATTGAAAAATTGACATGATCACTATTTACAAATCCATAACCATCAAAAAAACAGTCAATTATTTTTAACAAATCATGTTCATTTTTTGAGTTTTGTACTTTACGAACTCTTTCTAGAAAAGCTGAACCAATAGTTTGTGTGGAAGCTAGTTTCTGGTTAGAACATAAATAGTGACGTTTGAATTTTTTGCGTAACAGACTTTTCTTTGCAACACTTGTCATTTTTTCTGCTCCTTTCCATTTCAATATGTGATGAACAGCGCGGTCAAGTTGATTGAAAACTTCGCCAGTTGATGAAATAACATTCGAATAAACAGAGTGTAAAGACAATCGATAATTTGGTATGGGAAATGAAAATTACCCAATCGTTGTAAAATTTGATCGAAAGATGAAGCAATCAGAAGTATGTGGAACTTACAATTTTCCAAAGAACAGTAAGAATTGTGGGTAGAGACACAAAAATTATTGGTTACTATATATTTTTCGTGAAAATCACTGGAAACGGAAATAAATAGCGATTTTTGACAATACTCTGAATAAAAGCTGGGAAGAGCTTGACACATAGCTGCAGCCATCTGGAACAATGATTTTTGCTGAAAATTGTGGATTTATATAGGAACACTAACACCTACACAATTCCATATTTGGAAATTTCCCTCAAAAATTCCAATCATAATTCTATTTCCTTTTATGGTTCAGTGAATGACTCATATTGTTTACTTTCAATTTCGTTTAATCTCAAATTCATTTCTCTCATTTCTCTTCATCTGATCAGTCTGTTCATCAAAAATGTACTCAAGAAAAGACACAAGTCCCAATTACATTGAATTCTCAAAAAATCAATCAAGAATTGGGAGATTTGCTTGGTCCCAAAAATCCTACAAAAGGAAAATTTATTTTGAACCCTGCTTTCAACTATTCAAGAAAAATGAGTTGGGACAATTTGAAAAGTCTCAACAAGTCTATCTTAGTGAAAAAGAAGGTGAAGCAATCTCAGCAATTAGAAATACTGTTATTCACGATGCTGAAAACCTTGGACTCGTACCTATGTATGAAGCCAAACCTGGCAAAGAATCAACTATGGATCAGGAGCTGGAGATCTGTAATAGAGTATATGAAATAGCAACATACAACATGAGGAGGGTGTGTGTCACAATCAAGAAGTACAGTGTGAACAAGCCACCCTACATTCAGATTCGACTCTTTACTGCAAAAGAGAATGAAGCAATGAAACAAGTTGCCTATGTCAACTATACTTTGAACGAATTCAAAGAACTGTCCCGAGTTTTGGGAGACTTTTTGTTTAATGATAATTGTAAGCCTCATTAAAAATTTGTGATGTTTTGTATGTTAGTTAATTGAAAAATTGTTGGTTCAAAACTATCTTTTGTCACTGAAGTTCACATTTAGAGCTGGGATATCTGAGGAAAAGTCAGACAAAACATGAAAATTTAATCAAAATTGACATAAAGCTCTATCCAATCATCAAAAGATTTTCCACTTTTTGTTTAGGAAATTACGGAAAAATTTGTTTAAATAATGCTTTCATCAAAAGTTGAGTAAAAAGTTGTCTTATTTGAACAACATTACAAACAAAATGTATAGTTAGTTGTAACATTATCATTATTTTTCGAAAATCTGAATTTCATTAGTTGTTTTCAATTGCCTTAATTTGAGGTTTTGATTGGCTACATGAATTAATTTAAAAATAACCAGTCTCTAAATAAGGGAAATACACTTTATGTTGATTGCAAAATAAGTAAAAAATAGTTCAACAATCGAGTTTTTTCAAGTTTCTTTGTTAATATCAGTAAGAAATATGTTTCTATCAAAAGCGTTTTCAATGTCTGAAATGAACTTTTATCAGATTTTAAGGTTGAACTACTACAAAAAACAACAAGTGTTGTGGACAGATGACGTCGATGGAGATCGTATTAGTTTTAACTTGTATAGAAACACAGAAAGTTCAATAATTTTGTTAAAAAGATGGAGAGGAGATTTCAGAAAAAAAGAGTACTGCCAGATTTATCAACAATGTTTTTATTTAGAAAAACTAACTCAAATTGAGTGGTCGATCAGTAAAAAACAAAAGAATGGAAGATTCTGTGATACAAATATTGAAGATAAGGAACATCATTTCGATTACTGTTTTGAATTTGATACAAATGCAAAATCTAGAGTTGTCAGATTATCTTTTAATCGACTATCCATATTTAAAAAACTTCCGGTTGTTTTTATTACAATATACCAGAAAGAAAACAACAAAAAACTATATTTCGGTAATTTCTCTTTTCACTGGTTAGAAATAGAACAAATCGAAAAAATTTTGATTGAAATTTCAAAATTTGAATTCAGCATCGAAAAAACAATATAAACCAGACAATAAATCTCAATTATCTCTCTAAGGTATCAAATTTTGTATCTTAGTTATGTTAGAACAATTAAATTAGATTGATTGATTGGGAAGTTTCATAAACATAGTTTGGTTCTGATCTACAAAGTATTTTAAAATCTGTGAATACTTCATTCTGATTGGTTATTATCACAAAGACTACCTGTGAAGAAATCCTTGATATCTACAAACGATATCAAAACTGTTGAAAAACCCATGAGAAGTAGAAATCAGTTTCGATTGGTTGACATAAACTTTGGATAGTTTTTGAAAATATAAATAAATATAAATTTGATAATATAAATTTTTGAAAATTCCATGGTTAGATTGGATGATTTTCATTTCAGCTAGGCTAAATAGCGTATCTATTCTGAATTTCTTTCACCTCAAAAACAAGTGAACAAGAAATTTGCTGTTTTCATTCAATTTTACTCATTTTTTGAGTCTATTCAACTTTTCTTTTCTGAAAATTTGGGACATTCTAAATCTCCCATTTTTTTTCTTTTTCTTCCTATTGAGATGCCGTTACTTAATAGAAACAAAAAAAATGCATGTCTTGAATTTGGAAGAGAATACAAACCTAAAGATGCGTCAAGACATCGAAAGCACTGTGACGTTTTAAAGTGTTCCAATTGTAAATTTTATACATTTAGC
>NC_087062.1:40339809-40573809 GCF_963678635.1 Symsagittifera roscoffensis
CCACTGGCTCGTCCAGAAAGTGACTCCACAGACATCCACTTTTGCCGCCCACCTCTCTCACCTGCAGTGCCTGTTTGACTTTAAATGACCCTGACCTTTTGAGAGTAGAACCACTGGCACCTAAGAACAAATGTCGTAATAAGTTTATGCTGCCGTATTAGCAAGATTTGTAGCTGATGGTCAGTTTTAAATCTTAAGGGATAGAACGAATATAAGCTTCTATTTTAAAACTTTTCAAGCATCTCTGAGCTGAAATGTTTTCCTTGTTAACGCGATTTAATTAAAGGAAACATTAATTCAATGTGGTTCTTCTCAAAAAAATTGTTTGGTAAATCAAATACTTAAATGTTTAAAACCCATAAAAGCAAAATGGCACCTGATGATTTGCGGGAAGCTGTGGGTGTTTTCGGGTGGTTAAGGAGGATGGAAGGTATCCAGTATGATTCGCGATTCTCGGGGATCTCCAGTTTGCAGCATTCGGAGCCAACTGTAGCGCTTGTAGCCGGAAGAATCGGCGGATAATTAACATTTTGTTGCAACTTTTCTTTGATTTCTTTGGAAGATCGCTGAAATTTAAGCGAAAAATATAAATGATTAAGAAGTCAAAAATTTCGAATAATATTCTAACATAGCTTATGTCATTAAATATTCAATAATTGCTTGCTGTGCTTAAAGCTTCAAAATTTAGCCGCAATCAATCAAATCTTCAGCTGAAGATCAACAATTGAATCGACTTAACTATATCGTCTCCCCCTAGCAAGAAAGTGGGGAAATTGTTAATTAGATTAGGCTAGTCGATTTCTACGACAAATCAGAATGCAGCAAAATTAGAATTCGCAATTGAAAGCTCTAGTGCTTTTTTCTGTTTTCAGAGGGGTGGAAGTTCTTTAGTAGATAGCATAGGGGAGGGGGTGTGAGATTGTTGAGTAGATCACAAAAATTTTTTGATTTCTATATCGGATAAACGAAAAAAATGAACGATAATTTGAAATTGCACTAAACGCTTTTTGTTTTTATTTCACATAAAAAGAGTATGCTAATCCAGATAAATCAAATTTTGACTTAACACGTATCTTTCGGGCGCCAAAAACTAGCTCATAATTCTTGATTTTCGTAAAAATTATCGGTTTTGGCAATTTAAAATTTTTGCTTGATTGAATTTTTTTGGAAGATCGATTGGTTTAGCAAACAAAGATGACTGGTTTAAGTTAAATTTCAGGTTTTGGAGAGGGCAACCTTCTGAATATATGGAAAATCTTTTGCCTGTAATTGCTAAATAACTACTCAAAATTTTTGTTTGTTCGGAGATAATTTACAAATTATTCAGTGAAAATAGCAGCGAAAAGCTCAAATTTTTTCCAAAAAATGTGTCATTTTCGACAAAAAAACTGGGATTTTTGGCTAGTTCTGTATTTATGCTGGGCCGTAAATTGATTTTCATAATACTAACCGTTAGGAAGTAGTTAAATCGTGAGAGTAACGTAGTCTTCCCACTAGAAGGAGGTCCCATAACTATAATCTGCGGAACATCACTAGACGAGCCAGACCTTCCACCATTTTTATTGTGAGCTCCGCTTAGCATAACTGCTCGGTTAACCTCATTCTTCTCAGTTCCTATTGCAGTTGAACAGTCAATGTTGGCCATATTGTTCGCTGAGGTTATTCTTCGTCTAGTTTTTTGATTGGGTTGTACCTTCAATCCGTTACTATTTGTCGATATTCTATTTTTGTCAAAGCTTGTGCGTTTTCCGTGGCTGGTTTGCTTTTTTTGCGTTTTTGAGGGTGAGTTTGTTGGTGTTTTTAGAGCTGTAGCTGTATCGGTTTCTCCGCCTGTTGTATTTGAAGAAGATTGTTTTTGTTCGTTTGAAAGATCCTCAACTTTGTTCAAAAAACAATTCGGCGAAGGACTTCTTACTGTTACAGAAGTTGGTACGTTCGTCGCAGATGAAGATAACTGTGTACATGATGACGGTGTTTTGATAACGTAAGCATTAGAATTACTGCGTTCATTACAGTCACTTGATAAACCGACCGTGGTTGTTGCATTTGTAGTAACGCTGTCTTGTTTCAAAGATCGACTAAAACTGAAACTAGAGTAAAGTTGCTCGGCTTCTTTTTGACGCTGCAGCTTTTTCTGCTGCTTTACTCGAAAATGTAACATTTTTCACTTTTTATCCCAAAAGAAATACCAACTGTCTGTAGTGGCAGTAAGCGACCAGAATGAAAAGAGGAAATAATAGCAATTAGTGATAACGAATCTTGCCGTCAGCAAAATCAGGTTCAATTAGATTGATAAACTCCGCGATAAAATTTTAAAAGCTACGATGCAAAATGGTTAAAAATTTCCTTTTATGGATAGAGTTCGATTAAAATTAGCTTTGTTTTTTTTTTCATCAAAAAGTGTTCAACCGAGTAAGATAACAAACAAGAAAAAGAACGGATTATTTGGTGATAGTTTTTGTAAGAACTTGTCTTAAATCAGTCCAAAAAATGATAAAAAAAAGTTTCTACCGTCATTTAAACTATTGGTAAACTAACAGCTTTTCACCACTTTTAACACAAAACAGTGAGACTTGAAGCCCTTCTCAAGTGTCATAAATTATAGTCTCACTCTAAAAAGAGAATAATAATTTTTGGTACAAATGTTTTCCAATTTGATAGCAGAGCTAATCTAAATATTAGTCTCATCTTTTCGTTCCAAATGATTGATTGAAATTTCTGATGATGCAGAGGGACTCGCTTGACGCGCGTGAGCTTACATGGAATTAAGCAGACAAACTTTGAAAAAAAAAATAGAAGCGAAAGGCAGAAGCATTTCTTCAATAAAGAAAGTAATAACGGGAACCGCTTAATTACTATTTGAATTGCGTTTCAAGAAAATTCACGTGATAAGAAAGGTGAATATGGATTAAGAATAATTTGAACGCCCTTAGTTTTTATATGTAAAAGACGTTTTTTATCATTTCATAATTATATCAACTCAATTCATTTTTTGATTTTTAAATTGATGACGCTCACGCTAGATTTCGGCCTTTGATTTATAAATAGCTCATCTAATTTTGATGAAAATGGGGGTAAGTCAACCTTTTGTTTGTTTTCAGTTTTTTTTTGGTTGGTGGGGGAGTTTGGACACTTTACAAAATAACCAGACCGACCCCAATTGAAGCTCTACGTGGATCCATTTTGGTAACACTGTTACATCGAACCCAATAATATAATCATTTGGGTCTGCTAGTAGCTTTGTCTGCTTATTGGTCTCTGGCCAGAAGGAGGATAGAATAGATAGAAATTAAGTTCCCCTGAAGAAATTGTGATGACATCTCCCCTCTTTTTCTCCGTGCGTCATCAAATTTCAATCTGCTGCATCACGACTGCAGTAACTGCCATTAAAAGGTCTATCAAAAAGGATGAGCCAAAGAGCTGCACCAGGTTTTTAAACTTTCTCTGTCGAGATTTAAAGCAAGTTTTCATTTCGGAGTGAAAAAGGCAGGGCTACTCTAAGCTCAAGTACTCTGATATATTTATCATATTTAGGTTGAATAAGCATAGCGGGCGAAAAGCCTAACCAGTAAGACTGACTGATTTTCAGGTGTTTGAATTCATTGTTTTCTTATTTTCATTCAAACTTCTAACATTTTTTGCAAAAACTAATGTCAATATAAATTTAAGTGTATACTGAAACTTTGGTATGGCCAGGCTTAATGATATACTCAATGTTGAAAAGTCACATCTTATATAAATTTATTATTTAATTTAATCAGATATTTTTTGTGGATTTCTTTCCAACGCCCAATTTTCCCAGCAAAGTATCGTATATCGCCAAAACAGAGTATTTGCGGCTTTTTTCACCACCATGCTTCCATTTAAGCCTGCTGAATTTTTATCAGGAAACATAGTTTTTAAACTGCCCGATGGATAAATCTTTGATCAGGGCTTACTTATTTCCGATGAAAGGGATTCAACCAAGGGTAGTCAAAATAATTGATCAATACTTTGACAAGCAACAAAAAATTGTAATCAAAGCGATACGAACATGAAAAGGATAATCACTTAAGGAGATTGGAATTTAATGAAGCGAAATCATCGAAAAACGATTTTTGGTCATTTGTTTCAGGGTCGAGTTGATCAGACTTTCGAAGAAAATGGAATATTTGTGCAGATCCAAAGGGTCTCCTTTGTACTATTATGAAATAACCATTTTTGGCTGACGAACCCTAAAAATTTTCTAAGGAAAAAAACGTAATTTCTTAGTTAAATGATTTAAAAAAACTAAAAACGCCTTTTTCGGCCCGTTTTTTCAAAATTTTACCTGCGGCGCAGAAAAGTTAACCAAAATAAAGTCTTTTTAGTGGCTTGGGAGAGCTCGGTAACCAATTTGGTTGACCTGCATAAAAATTCGACAAATTTTTCGAAACTTTTTTGAGAATCCGACCCCCCCCCCCCCATCGAGAAAATCCTAGACCCACCCCTGCTTGTGATCAATTTTTTTAAATTAAGAGAGTTAGCCCAAATTGCCAATTAGCCCAATTTCGGACAATTAACGCGCGATTAGTTTCGCGCTTTTAACTTGTCAGCGGAAATTTAGAAATCGTTCCAGAATTGGTTGAAAAGTGCTATTCTTCATAATTGCTACCTTACTATGAGCGAAATCCATAATTGTGTTTTTGATATGGCGTGTGGGGGTGATTTAAAAACACTGCTCTATACACCTTAAAAGGCAGTCGGAAAAATCAGGGCTTTGCCCCGATATGAGCAATCGTGTTGTTCCGAGTTTCAAAGAAAACGGAATATATATGCTTCGGGTAGTTTTTAGTTGTTCAGTTGATTTTCGGCGATTGAAAGAAAAATTGACAAAAATTTTCTTATTGCTTTTTGAAGATACCAACTTACTGAGTTCAAAGTGTACCAGAATAAACTATAAGCTTTGAAGAATTTATTCGTAATGCCGAGAGCGTAACGCGAATTTTTTATGCATGGCTGAATGTCCCGCACAGCAAAATGGCTTCAGCTTGAACGGAGGTTAGCTAATTGGTCGTATTAAGTTCGTACCGCTAAAGGTTTTGCACTTTATCTTTGATTTTGTCCAAAATTTATAGATTTCCAATATTTTATTTTCCCAAAATCTATTCGATAGGGATCAAGGGAGAGTCGGAACATTCAGGGCTTTGCCTTGATATACGAGCAGTCTTGTTGTTCCGACTTTCGTAGTAACGGAACATTGGCGCTCGTTGTGTTTTTTTTCTTCAGACAAATTTCGACTCGTTGGCGCTCGGGGTGGTTTTTTCTTCAGACAAAATTCGACTAGCAATTTTTGACATTTTTTATCATTCGAAAGGCATTGTTGTCTTGAGCTTCAATTTGAAAAAATATTTTACCTGTGATCATTTTTCTTAATGTTATGGGTGTTTTAAGATTGCCACTTTGGTCAATTTGGGACACTTAACGCGCGGTATAATTTGCGCTATTAACGCGTTAGCGGAGAATTAATACGTCTGAGAAATCCTTCCAAATTGGTTGAAGGAGGCTTACTTGCCATAAATTATTTATTTTTTTATATGGCGTGTGGGGGGATGATTTCACAAAAAATCTCAAAATATATAAAAAAAGTTTTTTCCGTTTTATTTTGTTTCATATAACTTTTTCATGTTATTACTGCTCATAGACCTTAAATGGCAGTCGGAAAATTCAGAGATTCGGCTTGATGCGAGCAGTTTTGTTCGTCTTCAGTATCTATCAAATGTGAACACTAAAATCACAACAAGCAAACACAAGATTCAAAGCCGGATACTATAAATCATAGCAGGATACACTTAAAAAAAAAACTTTTTTCGGGTAGTTGTGTTTGATTAAGTATGCCAGCCAAAGTTAAATAGATAATCGCGCATGATTGCCTACTTTTAAAATTGCGCAGAATAGGGCATGGAGCGGTTAACCGGTTTACAGGTTAACCGATAATTGAAATTTTAGCCGGTTAAAATTTTTTAACTGCGAAATTGTTCAACAGAGGTTATTGCTAGTACACACTCGGTGTTTCTCATGAACATTTTCTGATTGTTACGATAGAGAAACACTTTCATCTTATTTATCTTTCATATGAAAAAAATGTGTATGAAAACATCAAAGTTTTAGAAAATTCCCATTGAACTTGATTTTGATATATCGAGGGATCCAAATATCGAAATACTGTTAAAAAGATCAAAAAACGGAAAAACTGCCCTATTCGCTATTTCTGTTATCCTGCTTTTGAACAAAAAACGATTCAATTGAGTGAATTCAAATTTGTTTTATTTGATTTCAATTGTTTTCCTAGAAAATCAGGAGGGATGCAACGGTTCAACAGTTAAACGGTTATTTTAATCCGGCTAACCGGTTAGACTAAGAGATCAATCACTCAATGCACTTGTACAGGATAACATGATGCGTGCTTATTGGATGCAAAAATTATACAAAAAAGCTACATACGAATTAGTTGACTCCTGTTACACCCATCCGGAAAGGATATAGAGTTCATATGCATAATCACTGTTGGTAAGAAACCCCACGAGGCTGTTGTTCTCATTCAATGGCCGCTTATTATGTAAATCCTCCTCTTGGCCACAATCGACGAATGGTTGTTTTCGATACAAATCTACATTCAGGTTTTTTTGATCTTTTTATGCTTCATATGATTGTTGCTGATCGAGTTATATTTTACTAACCTAACTGCATAGGGTTTGTTTAATGACTAGTCATGTTCATAGCAATTTCCCCCTGAAGCTATTTTTAGGCGCATCTTTTAGGCGGTAGTGGATGAGGCTAAATGAACATTTTGAGGACATCCTGTACCAGTGGGAATGATTTAGGCCGGTGTGAAGGGAATTATCGTGTCTTATCCGAGTAATTATAATACTTTTCTTTTCTTTTTGAATGCTTCAATTCTTTCTTCTAAAGTATGTATGATTCGTAAACGTTTCTTGCTTTTATTAAAAGCGCATTGTCGTAATCGACAAGACGAAGTTATGTGACTTTTGGGCGGTACAACAGTGGCGAATTACATACAACGTTTTTCATGAGTCCCGAAAATATTTTGAATGCAGTTCTGATCTGAACTGATGCAGTTCTGATCTGAACTGATCCCAAATCACTGACAAGTAAATTAATTCGAATCAACGGAAGTTGAAAAGTCAAAAATGGTTATTTTAATTGATACAGCTTGTTAAACAAACAAAAGTTCCCCCTAACCGCGGCGTCATAAATTTTTCTGAAAAAAAATAACTCAGCAAATTGTCAATTTTTTTCGGTTTTTCTCCTAAACAAAACAGTATTCGAGATGACAAATAGACTTCAAAATTTTGAATATCTTCAGTTTTTGGCACTGTTTAAGACATTTTCAGTTTCGGCTCTGTTGTACTTCGACTTTGTTGAACGGTGTATAATTTCTTCACATTAAAATATAGAACAGTTTCATCCGGATCCAAAGCAGTATTTTCAGTTGTTTTTCTAGCATCATTTGTTTTGTTTTTGATACAGTCTCCATCGATATACAACTTTGAGAGCGTCTTTCGAAAATTCTCATAAGAAATGCCCAGAAGTGATTGAAATGGTCGTACGGGTGTCACAGCCTTGCATAAAATAGCTAAGATCTACAACTGGCGAGTTGTTCACTTGTTGAATAAACCTTAGAACACAAATAATCATTTAGCTTGTTCCTTTTGTTCAGTAATTATTTGTTAAATTCCCGTGTAGTCATCAGTAGTTGCCTCTTTTATCAAAAATTGAACAGATCGCAACTTAAATACCAGTTTTTCTTCCTAGACTTTTTCTCAATAAGGAATAATTTACCCTTTTAGCCAGCAACTCATTATTCTTGAGGTAAATTAGATTATTAATTAATATAGTAATTATGACAATACAGAATTTGGGATATCTCCAAGTGGAAAAACAAGTCGCAATATGAGTTTTAACTGAAACAATAGTGGTTCTGTCTTTGGTTTTAGATGGAATGAAAATTTGATAATCTTTTCCAGTTTTTAAACGAAGTTCAGTTTTTCAAACATCTGAATTTTTCACAAGAGAAACCGTTTTTTAGATACATAGATCGTTTTCAAAAAACGTCAAGATGAAATAGTTTTAGAACAGTTTCGATAAATTTTTGTTGCTTTCAATTACGGGCAACTACAACAAATTCTCACAGTTGACTTTAGCAGGTAAAATAACATAATGTGTGTTTTGATACTAAATTTTAATTTTTTCGGTTTTATCGTGTTTTCGTAATTGAAGACTATCTCTTGTGGCTCTACGTGCTTTCAGATTTCTTGATTCGCCGAGTTTTTGAGAGTCGATAATGTAATAGTTTTGATGGTGATTGCATATAAAGAATATCGTGCAGCTCAAAAGACAAACAGAGAGGTGGTAACTTCAAAATAACTAGTCTTCGTTTGTGTTGTCAATCGTAATTCGATAATCTCCAGTTTTTACTTTTCTTTTGATTATCTTGGTTTATTTTCAGCTCGGAGTTATTGGGTTTCAAGCCGCATGATCAATTGATTTCTTTGAGAAAAATGTAGGTGGAATAGGCATTTAGCTTTAATTTCAGGCTTGCCCTTAGGAACAGATTGCGCTTGAGGAGAAAACGGAACCGATTGCTTTCCGAGAACGTCTTTTAAAGTGTTTTATTCAGGAAATGTTCGTGGAGATCACTATGCCTAGGTTTTGTTTCACAGTTTCAAGCTGTTCCAATAAATAATTTTTGACGCGCTCTTTGGTTTGTTCATTCAATGCATTTTTGAAAGCGTGGTAATGATATTTTGACAAACTTAATTTCATTTAGACTTTGCAGCACCATTTGCTCAGTTTAGCTAGGCCATTTTCTTATTTTTCTGGCTTCATGGGTAGTACATTGTAGTTGTCAGCGTATCCAATTAAACAGTTGCATAGGCCTTGGGGCAGATCATTTAGGGGCATAGAGAACGGACAAAAAGAAAAGAGATCCAAAGATAGAGCCTTGTGGTACTCCGCTTGAATTTTCTAACCAATTGGATTTCACATATCCAGTTACGACTCTTTTTTTTGGTCCTTTAGATGACTATCAAAGAGTTTGAAAGTTTACGAGCCAATCCGAAAGGTTTTCTTTGCCAAATTTTTCTTCATCAAGTTTTTCAATTAGCCTTCAACTAGTTTTTTAGAATCAAGTTTCCAATTCCGTCCTGGCCAGGTGGTTTGAGAGGATTCAAGATTTTTTTTACTTTTTCTTAATTAAAGTAGAAGCTTTTCATTGACTCAGTTCTAATTGGAGATTCCATTTCATGACGGAATACTGATAATTGAGAGTCATTACAGAAACTTTGAAAGAATTGGTGGAAGAGGTTTGCCTTGCATGCGTCATTATCAGCAAATTTTTGTCCGAAAAAACTATTTGTGTTATACTCGATACATTTTTGATGCATAAAATATATTTGTGGACCCGAGAAAAAACTCTATCGGAAAAAGTGTGTTGTTTGTAGACTCTTTGATCTTTGCTAGAAAGGATTTGAGCATCGGAAAATAAGTGGTGTTAAAGACTCGCTGATCTTTCCTAGACCTGTTCAAATTCTTTTAATTTTGTTTTTAATGGTTTGGTGGTTTGAAAAGGTTTGTTGATAAATTGAAAAAAAAAAACGTTTCAAATTGTAGTTGAGCTTCTAAAGTTTAATTGGACTTTTAAATTGTTCTAAAAGGAAAAAAGACCCACAACAAACCAATTTAACAGTCCTAACGGTTTTGTACAAGTTTTCTGGTACCTTATTTGATGCAACTCCTTGTCTTGAAAATGGGGCAAAAGTAACAAAAAAATTCCTTTGCTTAATTTTTAAACATCGAAAATGTACAGCCAACTTCAATTATGGTAAGCACTAGCCTCAAGCTATTTATTTTTTATAATTTGTATCTTTTCATATATCCTGAGTTCCTCGGTATATGTGCTCAACTTTTACACAGCGTTCTTAGAGAAGTTGCAGTGCCAGGGCCGCGGCACCCTAAACTTCAAAAACTACTGGCTGGAGACATCCATCGTTATTTGAATTTTTCCTTTTATGTGGTGAGTTCTTCCGCCTCGGCATTCGTTGTTTCGGAGTATCGAACCGAGCCTGCGGTTATTCTACAAGAGGGACTTGGGAGTCAATTACCGTTACATTTCAAAACACCTGCCTAAAAGCAGCACATTGGACAAGCATCAAACCTTCTGATCTGTCAGTGGAGGTATCGTGGCTCTATAACAGAGGGAAAAGCAGCGGAGGCGGAACTTTGATTTAGAAGCACATTCCAATTCGTGTCCATAGAGAAACTCACTGAACTTTTTCACTGCCTAGAGAGTTTTTTTAAACAAAAAGAATTGCAATGAAATTTCTAATCTGCTCATTTGTTCTGTTTGATCTGAGATTTTTACACGGAACGACATTCAACCCTTGCAATCCGAATTTTCACCCGCAAGCTTTGAAGTATTCAATTTACCAGGTTCTAGTTTCAAAAAAATTTCAAAAAATTGCGTTATGAATTTGGGCTCAAACTATTTTAATCGAATTTCGTTTTCCAGAGCTTCTACACATGTGCTGAATCATTATGAAATTGTAATGCATCATATTCCATCCTCAAGCTCTAAAGCAAATTTTGTGCTTAAGGTAGCTTAAGTTCCCATTGCTCTGGCTAAAAATGCCTTTTAAGCTAATAGGCGAGAGAAATTAACACACTAGATACCTTTGGCTGCTAAAATAATTGCATTGAAAAAATTTATCTTGCGGTTTTAGATTTGTTACCATAGATAAGGAGGTTTTCAAAATTCGATCTTACCATTCAAAAAAATTACTTGGCGAGAAGAAAGGACTTGTACGCAGAGATTATAAACTAGTTGTCAAAATCAAGCAATAATAACGGTTTTCACTTTTCGAAAGTCTTTTTCATTTTCCATTTTGGACATCAGTTATTTTCATAGTCAGAAAAAAAACTTACATCGACTGAGAGCAAATGATTGAAGCTTAACACTATGGAACTACTAAAGTTTGGTTTTGAAAACTAACAAGTATAATCCGGGTCTGAAATTGCCGAATTTTTTCATCTGACATAAATTTTGCATCAACGTGAACTCTTTCTCGAGTGAGCGGCGCGAAAAGAATGTTCATGCATTTTGAAACATTTACAGCGAGACACAATCAGTATGAAATTTTTACCAACTTAGCACGTTTCTAACTTTTTCATGCGAAGTAAATAGCTCAGATTTTCATACCCGAGTGACTTTGGTAAGTCATTGAAATCAGAGCTGATAGTTTCATACAGAGTAGCTTTGATCATTTGCTCTTGCTCTGTGTAAAAACTTAAATATTTTGAAGGAAGTTTCCAATATGAACCTTGCAAGTATGCTTTTTAGAGAGTAAAATCCTGAGTTTGTGCTGAACTTTGTCAACCAGTATAAGTATTTTGGCGTGTTAAAGCAATTTTTAGGCGGGAAAACGCCTAATGTACATCCAGCTTATCAAACACAAACAAGCTTTTTTCCAGTTCAGATTTTTTCACTAAGCATTTCTGCGACAAGATTAGCCTATGGGGGTCCTTGTGGTTACAAAATCATCTTTAGAAGTGAATTTTGCTTTGGACATATTTTTTGAAAATGACCCATGATCGTATTGTACTGCGAATCGGGATTTGTTTTTACGTTTGTGCCTGTAGCGCTCTTTGAGCGATTTTAGAGACAGGTCTGTCAAGTAGGTCTCTGGTCTGGAGAAAAGAAATCCTGGACAATCCTGGGAGAATCTGGTGGTGCGCCGCTGGTCCACCTGAGTTCGGGTGAGACTGTTTCTTATCAGCTAATTTTATAGACATTTGCTTCGAACTAAATTTTTAATAGTTTTTGAATCTATAGAAATCCAACCCTGATGTTATGGGTTAGTAGGTCCCTTTATTTCCGTTCAAATTTGTTTTGTACTGTCAGGCCGCGCCGTCAAGATAAGGAAAAACACCAAGGAGCATACTTGCAAAGAATTCTTAAAAACTTCAGGATTTTAAATTGAGTCGGATGAAATTGTTGTAAAGGCTAGTATCATATCTATTTTGTAAATATAAGTCTTTGCGACTCCAAGGAAGTCCAATGATTCGAGTTTGCTATGTGTGTTAGTGTGAAATCTGTCAATAATGCTTCAATTGAAAACAACTTAGTGCTATATAATTATGTAAACACAGCCATTTCTAATGTTCGAGTGCTCAAGAGTGCTCAAGAGAGTGCTCAAGAGAGTACCTAAGGACTTGCGTGTTTACTTGGCAGAAATTCTATCGGATAACAAGATTTGCTTCAGTGTAGAAAATATTTCTTATTGGCTGGTGTTCATGACACTTTTCTCGATTTTTCTTGAACAACCCAAAAGAAGTGGTCGTCAGCAAGCGGCAGCTATGAGCTCTAGAATACACTGGGGCAGAGAATAAAACTAACAAGCAGCAGGCTTGACGAGGGAACTATAATGGGAGGAATTAGACTAGCCGCTTTAGATGTCGCACCTTTTTTGATTAGAAACTATAAAAAAATCGTATGTGAACATCCAAAAAGAGCTGATATAATTCGATAGTATTTTAATATCTGAATTCGAGGTGTACAAAGCGATTATGTCTTTTTCAAATGGTTCGGGAGCCAGTCCACACAAGATTGTTCCCCAAGTTTTTCAAAAACCTTATTAGGTAATCAAACTGCAATGCGGGGCTCAATTTCTTGAAGACGCTTACTGAGCGCTTTAATTTTATAAGTGCAAGTAAAGTACTCAAAGGACTAAGACCTTTCTTTTTGCAGCAAAACGTATTGCCCTCATAAAATTAGATGGACGTTTGCGGCCAATTGCTATCGGTAAACACGCTCAGACGCATCGCGTCTAAATGTGCAGTAAGCAAGGCTCTTGCAGAGCGGCAATTGTTTTCGAGAGGTTTCAGGGGGATGTGATACTAAACGGGGAGCTGAAATTGCTCCACACAACTTTAGGAACTTGTTAGAATGTGATGACAACCGCAGGTGCTCAGTTTTTATTAAATTAAAATTTTGTAATGCATTTAAGTCTCTCAATGGGTAAATTATTATGAATCACGTTTTTTCCAACCGACTGGACTTGTACTAATTCACGGAAATTTCATCAAAAGGTCGGAGGGCGGAACGCAACCAGGTGGTCACAATGCTCCGCCGCTTTTCGGCGACACAATACAGACTTTAGTAAAAAAAAAGTCTACAATCCAAAATAAACGTTTTGTATTTAGATGATGGAAACCTAGCCGACGACTACAAGATAGTGCTCCGAGACCCGTAAGAACAAAATGTGGCTTGAAGTGGAACAGGTTAGACACAGAAACATGTGAGCTGTTATTTCTAGGAAAGACCAAAAATACGCGGTACAAATATAGATCAATTTCAAGATGTATTTCAAGAGTAAACTGCAAATCTAAGGATAAAATTGTAATCTTGGGCTCCCCTTTAGGCGAGTCTTGTCGCACAGAACAGCTAAAATGAAAAAATCGCTAAGTTGAAAAAAGGTTTTGGAGGATGCACAATATGGCTTATAACTTCTAAAGAATGCTTAAGCAAAGAGAGGTTTTTTGCATTGGAGTTTTTGGAAAAAAACGTTGGATTTTTAAGAAATTATTTGTGCAAGGTAACTAACAAGGGTAAAAATGAACAATAGTCAATTTTTGCAAGCAGTTCTGCCAACAGCCAAAGGTGGCTTGGGTGTTTCTTCCGCTCGCACACTAGCTTTCCCGCTTTTTTAGGTTCAGCAGTAAAAACGAAAGCTATCTTAAGAGAAATTGTTGGTTTGGAGCACGACGATGCAGCTTATATTGATCCATTAGAACTCTGGTTCGATTAAGCAAAAAGTAAAAGAGCTCCGAAAAACAAAATCCAAAAAAATGGAGTGAGCCAACCATTTTTGATAGAAAATTTTTGCAAGTGATTTTGAAAATAAAATCTGCTGATATAAAAATGTTCTATGCTACCAGAATAAAATGGAATCGCATTGGTTGATTTTCATACCGTGTAAAAATCTAAGATTGTAATTGTCAAATTAACAGCTTGGACTAGGTTCAAAAGTTTATGAAAAACATGGATGCAATTGCGAAAAAGATGCAACCGAAGGTGAATGGCATGGCCTCTCTTATCTCAAAAGTGCAAGGAGATTCTCTCGGCATTCAACTTTGAATGCCCTTATAAAGCCAAGTCTCGCATCTACTGACATTCTTCCTGTTTCAGACACACGACACATCCACAGGACATATCAAAAGCCGCGAGACTGTTTGACGCTCGTCCCATGGGCTGTTGGTCGAGGCGAAAGATTGACCGCGGGATTGACAATTATACAGATTTATTTAACGATGGATACATATTTCTACCGATAGCTTTTGAAGTTTAGGGTGCTGCCGTCCCTAGGATTGAGGTTTATTTGAATCAGTTTTGTAATAACTTGTGCATGTGTACCGAGAAATCCAGGGCATGTAGTTTTCTTAAGCAGATAATCTCCCTCGCAGTACAAGTTGCGAAGGCTGCCTGGGTACGCGGCACAAAAGAAAGAAAGAGAGAGAGAGAGAGAGAGAGAGCGAGAGAGAGAGAGAGAGAGAGAGAGAGAGAGAGAGAAAGAGACTTTAATTACCTTTTGTGGGTCAAAAACAAAAACAGAACATAATTTATACGAGTTTTTAGAAAAGTTAGGATTGATTAAGCTATTTAAGTTCGACAGGCATTGTATCGACATTTGACGAAGAAGGTGCAAGAAGAGTCAAGGGAACTTTTTATTTGAAGATAACCCAAAAAAAGTTTCATAAGGGTAATTTTTATACCTTTCAAGTGGCCATAAACGTCCAAATTCAAGTTGGCTGAAACATAGTATAGCTTTTCCACTGTTTTCAAAAAAGTACCGCAGGTGAAAAATTTCCGAGAAACATTAGCCGAAAACAGAAGTTTCTGGTTTGATCTGTTTCCAAGTCTAATTGAGGCAAAAAATACATAATCGAAATAATTGAATTCATAGGAATTTTGCAAGTTTGCAGAGCAGTATACAATCGGAAAAGATGAGATTATAGCATATTGGCAATAGCTCCAATTGAACCAGAGCTGGTTTATAATCAAGGCATCCTGTTATCCAGCGAGCAGCCTTCTTTTGTAGATTTTATAGTTTACGTAAGAATGAAATACTAGGGCACCACAGAAAAAAAATCAAAAACCAAAATGAATCGAAAACAAGAGATATACATCTGATACTTCGTTTTGACAGGAAATGTGAAATTAATTAGTCTTGTTAAGATGAAAATTGTGGCCCTTGAGCTTACACCACATGGAGAGACGTGTATGTCAGGCTGCAAATTAATCGAGCATGAGCCACTGCAAAGAAGTTTTAAGTCATCAGCGAACCATATGTAATGGAATGATTTACAACATCAAGCAGATCGTTGATATATTTTGAGAATTCTAGAAGACCGAGATTATTTTCCTGAGGAACGCCGCTTGATACGCGCCCTTCAAAAAAAACAGAGAATCGTTTGAACGCACCCTCTGAGTGCGATTTGGCAAATTTGTGCAAAAGAGACGGATAAACGCGTCTGAACTTGGGTTTGACTTATGTAATCGGATCAAAAACAGCAAGATTTATTTTGAGAGAAAAGGTTGTAATTATTTGGGAAAGAATTTTGGCTTTCTGCCTCAACACAAATGGTGGAATGCCATCAACTGCCACTGCTGAAATATCTGGTAAATCGTGTAACAGATCATTGAGGTCCTTTTCATAGAAGCCAATCTCGGAAAGTGGGATAGTACTAATACCATGTTGTTTTGAAAAACAAAGCTTTCAAGCTTCAAAACAGACTGGAAGAAGTTATTTAAAAGAACAGCTTCTCCTCTGTCGTTGTCAGCTGTTGAGGAATCATAATGAAAATTGGAAGAGATAAAAATGGTTGCAGAAAAAGTTCAAGTAGCTTGAAAAAATCGTTGGTGTTCAATTAATAAAAAGAAGACAAAAGAGACGATTTGCCTAGTTCAACTGAATTATTGCATTGTAAAAGAGAGACGGCGACAAAAAGTAATAAATTCGAAACAAGTAATCAAAGCAAGACAAAAAGTCATTGAAATTGGAACAGCTGAAAAAAATTATAGAACAAAAGGAACATCTAAAGCAGAATTTGTGGGAAAAATAACATCTGAAGAAATTGATAAAGGACAGAGACGGGATAATGGTCAGAATTTAAACTATTTCTGTTAACACTCACTGGACACATTTCAGGTTTGTTTTTGATAATCAGATTAAGAGTTTTGTTCTTAATATGAGGAGGCTCAGAAATTACTTGCAGGCAATTTAAATTATCTAAATTGTCAATCATGACTTGGGAAACTGTGTCAGGAATGGAATAAGAACGCCAGAAACTACTTGGCAAGTTAAAATCATCAATAAAGATGATGAAACAGCGTGGAAATGTTGAAAGAATTTTGTTAACCTGGAGAGTCGTAAATTATAAGAAAAATTCGTTGTCCATACAAAAAGCAGAAGAAATCGGGAGCATGCGGAGACCGGCCGATGGTCTTTTACAAAAATAGCAATACCATCGTGTTGCCTCGATGTGCGGACATTTTGAAAAACAGTTCTGTAACGAGACTCTGGTAAAGTATTGGGAATTTTGGAGTCAAGCCAGGTTTCTCAGACACAGAGGATGTTTGGGAAAGAATATGTAAAAGTTTCAATTCTGTCAAGCTTTTATCAGTTTTGATACGGCTTCTTGCACTCCAACCATTAATAAAAATCTAACTGAATCACAAATTGATTTCAACTTCGGTATTGTTGTCAAGATGTTTGACACTTCTTATTTCATGCTCGGTTTTTGGAGCACCGTTTTAATCATTTCCCAGCGTTTCTTCAGAACGCGCGTTTCTAAAGCAAGGTCATCACTCAACAGTGATTTCGAGATGAAACCAGGAATAGGGTGGTTTTTCAAAAAAGATACTTCGCAAGTCATTTAAGAGCCGACCATTCATTTGAAATCTGAACGAGAATGGATCTTCGGTGGTTCTTGCTGCTTTCAAAAGCCCCAAGGCCAACGATAGATGAAATAGTACCATTATCCTGTTCGTCTAGAGATTTAAAAACATCAATAACATGCTTTCATCGAATTTCATTCGCTTCAATTGAGAAGTGTCAGAGGATTCAGGATCTCAATCTGAGTTTCAATTTCACCCGAAGATCGCTTCATTTGATTGATTTCGCAAATAGAAGTCAAAATGGTATCTAACTAATTTGTTTTTAAAAAAATAAATCAGAAATTGCTTCCTTGATAATTCTTTTTACACCCACAGGAGAAATAGGTAAAGTTTTCTTCAGGAAACAGGAATTACATATGAACAAAAGCAACTTAGCTTCAGCAATCTGGGGAAAATTAAGTAGTAGTAGTAGTAGTAGTAGTAGAAGTAGTAGTAGTAGCTAGTAGTAGTAGTTTAGGCTTTAGGACAATTGTCCAAGGATATTCAGATACGAAGGGGTCAGCACACGCTGATCTCAGTTTGTTGTCGTGTTGAACCTCCACGACTGGATTTGGCAGATATATCATTAGATGCAAAGATTTCTTGTACTACTGAGATATAGTACAGTACATCATGCCTTTCTATCGACATGGATAAAGGCAGGATTTCCGTATGGAGGTGTCTTTATTTGTAGTCGGTGCAGCCTTTGCATATCCATGAAGTCGCTGTTTCTTGAATTTTTTCGATCTTTTTAATATCGGTTTTAGTGGGGTACCATTACCTGTGAGGCATATAATTGAAAGGGACAACCTATCCTTTATAAGCATTGATTTTTGTTTCCATGGTTCCTTTTTGGATGTGTTTCTCATCAAAAAGTACACAGATCTCCAACCCTTAAGATTTCTCGCTTCAAGATATGTTGCAGGACATCATGACCCCCAGGTCTTTTTAGACACCCACACTTTTTATCAGAATGTTTTTATTGTCGGTCTCCGTCGTTAGAATAGTGCAAAGGATATTTGTTTCGCTCAAATTTAATTGCATTTTTTTCGGTGCTCCAAGTTCCGATGTCTGAGAGTGTTTTCTCTGCGGTATGGAGTGTCAGAAGTTGTAAGGATACCAGAGTTCACAGATATCGTACTGAGTTCATTGACAACTTCTATCTTTTATGCAATTTGCTCACGTCTGATTGTCAGTGTCCTGTATCAATTAGGCCAGCAAATACTTGGCAAAATAAAATCACCAATAATTGTTGTGATAAAATGACCAATAACCCCTTTGCGGAAACGTTGAAGTTAGTCGCAGAAGCTTTTTATTTATAGAACCAAGGGAACAAAAGCGCAGCTATATATAAGTAATTGATAGACCCGTTGTCTCATATCAGGTCAGTCCTTTTGAGTCACTTTCTCTGTGGGTGTAAGTTTTCTCAATCTGGTTGGCTTGATCTCCAATCATCTGAATCTCTTTACTTCTATAAACACTATACTTCACTCTTCGATATCTAGAAAAGTTATGGGGTTTTGACTGGACAATGTCCTGAGATAAATACCATCCGGAGATAAATATAACTGTCCTGAGATAAATTCCATCCCTGAATTCGGATTTATTTAGGTTGAAATTATATCTGCTAAGTGGCAATGGTTTAACCAGTTTGAGGCTCCTTTTTCCGAGGCTAGCTCAAGTGCGTATTTTTCGCTGCCGCTCAAGTTATTCAAAATGTTAGTTCTCTTTTGGCTTGTTCTTTCAGTTTTTAGTGTTTAAATTTTTGTATAGAACTTTTCTTTTTCAGATATAGCTATTAATGGGTTGGGTTGTATGTGTCTAAAACTGACGATGTTTTAATTGACCATTCTAAAAATTCTCATAATCAGAAGGTAGCTTGATAATTAGACCACCCATTTTCAATGGCAAAGAAGCGATGTCTCTGAGTTGATGGTTAATATTATCTTTACAATTAAATTTGAAATGCGATTTTTCTGCAGTATCTTCGCGTGTTTTCAGCATGTTTTCTGTGGTATTGGGAGTAGTTCTAGCTAAAAACGATAATTTTTCTTGTATTCCTTTGGTGCAACAGGAGTACACGCTTTGTGGTGGTCTTTTCGCGATCTTGCAAAGTTTTTTCAGTATTTTGCAATGTTCTTCTAACTGAGTTTCTAAGAAAGTTTTTTCTTAAGTCTCGGATCCTATGACAGAACCGAGTACTCTGGCTCCATTCTTTTTTTTCCTTTTTGGTATTTTCGAATACTTTAAACGCCTTTTTGAATATTTTTGACATTGAGCTGGTATTTCGATGCTTTTACATGATATCCAAAATATTTCTCGATGATGGTTTGGTCAACTGTTTGACCTTTGACAGTTTCCGCGAGAGAGAGAGAGAGAGAGAACTCCCTTGAAGGTATCAGCTAGTTTAGCAATAGCACTCGATTGTTTTTCGGTGCTCATTAATTTATTAAATTGCTGTGCTTCAGTTTCGACTTTCTTCTTTTACTCTTCACCCAGCGCATTTGCAGCGCTTTTTCCTCGTTAAAAAAATGTCCAGTTTGCGCTTATGCCATTGCTCAAGCCTTCTTTCTATAGTTTTGGAGTTCTAACTTTTCCGATTTGGTTTTGCATAGCATGAGGCGAGGGAATATCATTGTTGCGTGCATTGCGTATGTGTTTTCTTGTGTTTCATTTAACGAGCACTACTTGGCTGTAGATTGATCTTATTTTATATTTTAGTTGGGGTGAGGGATTGGACCAGGGTTCGGGTGTGGATTTTGACCATTGGTGGAAAGAATTTGTTGAGGTTGAGTTGGAGGGTTTTGAATGTCAGTTGTAGTTTTGGCTGTAAACAGGGAGGTGCAGCGAATGAAGCTGAAATTGTCATCGTGGTCGCTGCCTCGGTTAAAACCGCTGCATTTTTTAATGCTTGTTGGCTGCGCATGTTGTGCACCAAATTCCACGGCAGCGTAGGTGGTTGTTACATATGATGCAATGTGTTTGATCAGACCTTATATGAAAAGGAACGGTATCGTCAGATTATCAAGACAATTTACAAAAAATATAAGCAAGAAAACTTGTAAAGAATTCATTACCAAAAAAACGAGAATTTTATGCCGTCTCGGCAGAACGTTTGAGGGGTCAGTTTTAAGTTAAGATTGGGCGAAACAATGAGTGTGTGTCTGGATGATCAATTTTAATAATTTATTTAAACAGCACATGGTTATGATTGTAGAATTTGATATTAACTTCATTATTATTGCAGCTTTGGGTTGTTTTGGGGATGATTATGGTTTTGGGCTGAAACTTGTTTGTAATCAGATTGATTAAGTTTTTCCACTTTTGCTCAACTTCTCGTGGATGCAGCCTATTTTCATTAAACCCGTTGATAATGGTTACTGTATTATTATGCTTTAGTTTTTTTTGTAAAACTGTGTCGTACAGATCTTGGAGTATGACGCCACTGTAAGAGTGAATTGTAGATTTTATTAAAGCTGGTTAGTCCTTGATGTGCCAATTACAAGCTGCTGTGAAAAGTCATGGATGCGCCTCGCCTGGAATCGTGGTATCCACTTGAAACACAGACAGTGTAGGCAACAGGGAGGCTCTTACGTGGAAAGATGGGGGATGTTTGGGCAATGAATTTAACTTAAATCTAAGAGAAAACGAATAACAAACGTAATTAGTGATAGGTAGGAACGGTACAACCTGAGGTGTTGTTGAAGGGTAGTTCCAACTGCTGACTCCTTCTTGCGTCTTGATACGCCAAGGAAGCTTCCCCACCTACGGATGGGTTGGCGAGATTTGATTATATAATCAGAAGAGGAAAGACCAAGCCGTAACTTCATTCGTTGCAAGGCGAGAGATTTGAAGTGATGAAGTCGCTGGTGTGACATTCGACCAGAATGGATGATGATGCAGATTCGAAATTTTAGCAGCTAGCCTTCCGAATTAGCAGTTTAAAATGATTAGCGGTGTTATTGGAACGATTAGCCAAACTGTGAAGGCTAGAATATTCTGGTGTTTCAAAACTTTAAATTTTCGAAGTATGACGTCATATTTCTGAGAAACGTCAGAAACGGCCTGTTTGGCAGAAAAGCCGAAATAAAACGACAACGACAGTGGTTGCGACGATTACAACAAAAAAAACTTAGAATCGGAATTAGAGACGAGCAGAAATAGCAGAGACTGTTCCGAGTTGCAACTATAGTGTCGCTACAAAAGTTGCAAGGCCGTTGCGAACAACGGTGAAGGGTAGAAGACAGCCTCCCGGGAGGAAAATGGAGGTCTTATTTCCCCGGATTCAAGAATCCGGAGGGGTCTCGGGACTGAAACACTTATCATTTTATACAAACTTTTAGCTTCCCTATTATGTCCTGAATTGAATTTAATTAACATCTGAATTCATTTTGCTTGGATGAGAAGCTAGGAGTTGGGGGAAAGGGTTGGTCCGTCTTCGATGGAGATGATGATTTTTATCTACTGAACAAAAACAATAATAATTCAGAAAATAGTAGTAGCCCTGTTTGTAGGAGTGACCTCGTGGTCTGGGGATACTGAGACCCAGCCATGAGCTCACTATTTCTGCATGTAATTAAGTTAATTTGAGCGTTCTGGTCGAAGCCGGAGAACAGTAACGTTTTTGTCGACCCGATGTTGAAAAGACAACCAAAACAACTGGCTTTGGTAGAGACGGTGAAAAATATGTAAAGCTCTGTTTAGACGTTAGCCAGTCGTCTTAGGACCTAGCTTTATTTTCCGTCGATATGTATCTTCCGGGCGAATGTTAGATAGATGTTTTTATGGCGCTCCTGGGTGTTATTCTTTTTTAACATCATGACCGGCAGAACCGTTAACGAGCACTCCGCGCCGAGCGGATGCTCACATTAACGCCCTTAATAGGCCTAAACCGCCGGGGCGGAAGGGTAGTTCGGAATGCGGAAGCCTTCCGGATTACCGTGAATAGCTTTTTAACCTAGTTAAGACCGAAAATTTACGAACCAGGAAGGGTGGGGGGATCGGCCATCCCCTCGTTCCCTGAGAGGTTTGTGACCAAAAACACTTAAAGATATATATAAAACCAATCAAAAAGTAGTAAAGTACCCAAGAAGAACAAAAAACATAAAAAATAACCGAAAAAACCAAAAACAGTTTAAAAAAATCAGTAGAAATCATCCCCCCAGACAAGATGTGATCCGACCCCCCCCCCCGTTTGTTGTTGATAGATATATTATTGTTACAGGCATTTATCTCAGTCAGGATTGTCACGATCAATTTTGTGGCCTGTTTGTGAGACTTGTACTGTAGGGTTAATTGAGCATTTAAGCACGTTAATGATAAATTGCGCTCAATCCGGAAGGGTCAGCTGATTTGCGCTCAATTCGGAAGGGTCTTGGCAGATGACTGATCCGGCAAGCAGTACAAGGAGCAACAAGAAGGGGCTCAACGACAACAACAATCGACTTTTGGGTATCGTTAACATCTTTTGTATCCCTTTTGGTACAAAAATTAAGATAGTAATCTATGGGGGGCTCGACAGTGCTGCACTGCAGTGACCCTTCACCGAACTGCGATTATCCGAGTTAAGCACCCTAACTCAGATATTAAACAAACGCGGAGGGGTATAGTATTACTAACATTATTACTTATATAGTCTATATTAATACTCCTATATCGTTTTTCAGTGAAAAACACAGAAAGCAGACCGGTTTATAGGGTCAAAATAGCAATATTTTGACCCCCCACAAATCGCAATTTTTTGTGATTCTACAAGTTTAAAAATCTGCTTCCCGAAAGCCTTCCCGGTTGCAGAGAAATCGAACTTAACGTGTTTGATTTGTTGAATTCATCAACCCGGAGGGTTCCAGGTAGCATAGTTTTTCGCAGATTTTTTCAACTAAAGCGTTTTAGATCGGGTTTTTTGCATTGTACTAGAAGAGTATAGGCCTTCTGAGCTCGGATCGAAATTTTTAGGTCAAAAAGAACAGAATTGCGGAAAAAGTTAGGCGGAACCTATAAGAGAGAAGTTTCTTGACTTTAGAAAAAAGACGTTTTGGTTAATAACTTTGGAACTACTGGACAAATCCAGTTGATCTTTGTACCAATAGATCAGAAATTAGCTAAGCTAGATAGGGACACAAAATAGATAGGGACAAAAAGTATTCGAAAAAGTAAGCGTGAAAGTTTTTTGAGATTGTTTTTAGCAAATTCATCAATTTGGGAGGGTAGACCCTTCACGTTTTTTAAATTTTTTTAGGAAAGCCCTTACACCCCTACAAAAAGTAATAGCTGTTGAATAAAGTAACTTTAGGCTGTTCTAGACGAAAAGGGAAGGCTAAAGGCACAAGAAAACCTTAATCGAGCCGAAGTTAGGTAAGCGATAAGACCTTTCACCGTTAGCGTGAATTGTCAATTAAGAGGCTTAACTTCAATCCGGAAGGGTCTAGGAAAGGATCACATACCCTTTCTAGTTAATTCAAACAGCATAATAGCATCGGAGAACGTATCCCGAGGGGTATAGGTTGGAAATCAAGGAAATCTCCGAAAAGCTACTTTTACAAAACCAGAGGGCTCCCAATCCGGAGGGGTCAATTTTTTTTTCAAATTCGGAGGGGTCCCAATCCAGAGGGGCGGAGGGATCTTGTTTTCACAAAAACGGAGGGGTCCCAATCCCGAGAGGTCTTACATTTGCTAACTCAAAGGGGTCCCAATCTGGAGGGGTCTCAGTTTTGCCAATCCGGAGGGTCCTATTTTTGCCAATCCGGAGGGGTACTATAATTTTTTTTGTCAACCGGGAGGGGTATTATTTTATTAAACGACTTAGGTAGACAGAAGAAAAGATTATAGTGAGAGGTGTTAGGTTATTAACAGACAGGCTGGGAATCAGTGACTGCACTGGTAACTTGCCTTTCAATAAAGACCAGACCAAAACAAAACAGGTCCGAACTCGGATATTCGCGACACTAAGTCTAATATAAAAAGAGCGTAATTCATTGGTGTGGATTGGAACCCAATACGTTTTTGCGAAAAGTGACTGCCCTGCGGATTTTAGTAGGTCTAGCTCGGGCAGTCCAAAGGCAGAAAGGTAACACAGTACTCGGTGGGTGCAATAGACGCCCACTTGAGAAAATTACTGCCTTCAAAGTTTTGTCTGTTTGGTGCAGCACCAAGCAGGGAAAGCTTTTCCTTTAAAATACAAGTTTGACTATTGTACTGCGACCGACTAAAAGTACAATACACATAAGTTTTTCATAGAGGTATTATTACTCTGTTATTTTTTTTTTGATTTTAAATCAACATAATTTGTGCTTGATTGGGTAGTGAGTACATCTTTTAAATTTACTGATATCATCATATTGTGCTAGTTCTCAAATCTTATGACCAATAATCGGTTAGTGTGAATAACTTATATAGAAGCTGTACTCTGATACAGGGATTCGTGGTCACTATTTAATAGAATCTTGTGAAATTTATTGTGTTGTGTCATTATTATTGATATTCAAACTATAAGGTCACTAGAAATCGAATTGAGTGTATAGGCATTAAGAAGTGACAAATAGAGAATGAGTCTAGACAAGTCAAGGATACCTAAACGAGGTAATAGCTCTAGGAAATTCATACCTAAAAAGCAAAGAAAAACAATGACCGACCCTTTTGTGGATCGGATCACACGAACCCGGACCGACAAAGGGGAGACGGTTTCAGGCAGAATGGTTGAAACTAGGAGTCAGAAGTCCTCAGAAGAGCGAAAAGCTATGTTAGAAGTGGAGGTCCATACGGACCAGGCCATGAATGAGAACCAGGAAGTACATGGACCGGAGGGGAGAGACAGAAGGCTGGCGAGTGAATCTACTCCGGTAGAACAAGGCCATGATTTTGCCACTTCCACCGGGACATTGGACCTAGAGGAGATGTCGGAACTGTCCGACATCTCAACTGAAATAGTGGCAACTAGAAGATCTCCAAGAGACAACACCATGATGGCAGGCGGGACTGAGAAACAAACAACGTCCTCATCGTTCTCAGAAAGAATGAAGAATACCTTCGGAAACATTTTTCCATTAACCATGGGAGTGGGCACAGGAAATGAAGGTGAATCCCAGGAGGAAGAAGAGGACGAAGACGAGCAAATGGACTTTGGATCTCAAGTCAGCTTCAATAGTTCGACCCAGGAGAAAGAGGCATACGTCGAAAGAGAGACTGGAACCATGGACAAATTTGGTGTGGTGAGAACGATAAGCAAAGACGCAAACACACCAGGCCAGTCGAGAGGCTTTGCGATTATGACAAACTCAGAGACGCGAACTGGGGAGAGTAGAAACAAAGGGCTAGGCAACGCATTGGTGGATCCTGAAGTGGATAATGAAAAGACGTCGAGGCAGAGAGTCAAAGCCCGAATCCCGACCAGCACGAAGCTACCTGGGACCGACAGGGTGACACCGCCACTAGTGACGCCACTCGTGGATAACGGGGCAGCATTAGAAGAAGCCTTGAACAACATAGTGGGCAGTATAGGAGAGCAGAACGAACAGATGTCCTTAAGAATGAGTGAACTAGAAAGAGCAGTTCACATTGACAGAGAAAGTCTACGGGAAAAAACAAACCGCAATAGACAAGAAGTTGGTAGGAGCAAAAAACGCTTGAAAGAAAGAACGGACAAGCACATAGCGAAGGATTTTTCGCGAATGACAATAGAAGCGGAACAGAGGGAGTTACGCTTAAGAGACGACATGGAGAAGTTAAGAATTCAGCAAGAGCAGTCTTATGTCTTATGGGACTCTTGACACAACACAAAGATAGATGCGATGATGGAGAGGCGAACTCAGGCTATCATGGATAGGTTGGACGGGCTACTAGGCAGCAAGAGTGGACCAAAAGAAGGGGAACCGAACTCGGGAGGTCCCAGCAGGGAGGCGAAGGTGAACTTCAATGACCATCAAAGGAGGAGGACATACGGATCCACTAGAGGTAGGGGCAGTTCATCAGGCTATGCTACAAGTAAAAATAGAAGATGTGGCCCAAACAGTAGAGCAAGTTCAACAGGGAAAATACAGACCTCTAACGAAAGACCGACGCAAAGCACACATGCGACTGGGAGAGGTGATTCCGGTAACAGGAGACAGGCGAGCCCAGGCGGGAGTCATGTGGGCCAAGGGGGAAACACTCACGGCGATTCGGATTGCAGGGATGCACCAAATACAGAGTCATTAACAAGGTTTGAGGACACTCAGGCGGGGCACTCGAGAGATGCTACGGCAATGGCCAGAGCCTTTGAGCCCCTGAACAGGTCTTTGGAGACGTTCCTGACGAGGTTATCCAGAACCAATGAACGCAGTGAGAAGTCCAGAAGAGTCTTTAAGAAACCAAGATGCTACAAAGACGAATCTGATGGCTGTATTGATACCTGTATAGAATTAATGAAACTGCATTTCGAGAAAGAGGATTTATCGGAAAGACAAGAATGCAGTGCGCTTACCAGTAACTTGGAAGGGACAGCCATGAACTGTGTCATGGCCAAGAAGCAATATCAGCGTGACACAGCCGAGAAAATCTTCGAAATCTTGTTAAACCGTTTTGGACAGGGGTGCAGGGGCACCAAGCAATGATGAGCTTCGAGAAACGGAGACAACGAGAAGATGAAACGATAGACAAGTTTCTAGATGACTTGGAAATGCTGAGAAGACGCAGCCAACCAGATGAGTCGAACCGAACGATGAACCTGGCAGTAGCCTTAAAATTCATCGATGGTGTGAAGAATGATGAACTTCGAACAATGCTAGCAACGCATTACACACCACTATCAACCAATGCGCCAACACCAGAGGACTTGAGGCTCAAGTCGAAAGAATATCTTTTGTTGAAACCTCCTTCGAGATCTGGATATTATAAGACCAATTATGGCAATTTTAACAACGGACCAGCAAACCAAGGGAACAACTGGTACAAACCGAGGGATGATATGGACAAGAGACGCTCTTGTGCCAAATGCAGTTCGACGGACCATCATGTGTCAGTGTGCCCAACTTACAAACAAGGCATGAAAGCAATAGGCTTAAGCCTCGAGGACGAAGATGCGTCAGATGTTGACCGTGAGGATTTCATGAGAGGAGTAATTGCGAATTTCGGCCCGAGGTGTTTCTTTTGCAACTTGGAAGGTCATTTTAAATCAGATTGTCCGCAATTCTGCGATGCAGTGACAGACATCAAGCATCCAAGGCATGAGGAATTTTTATCAGGAGTGAAAGCCAGCAAGGCTCGCCTGTTGAGTGAAGCGGAGGCGCGCAGAAAAGACAAACCGCAAGAGCTGGCGACGAAGAAAATGCAAGCGGTAACTGAAGAGACATGTGGACCAGAACCGGTGACCGCGGCCGATGACTTCAAGATTGATTATAAGGCAGCCGCGAGGGATGCTCTAAATAGTGTGCAGCAGGAACTGGTGACCAAAGAGATCGAGCAGAAAGTGAAACTCGAACTGGAAAATGAGAAACTACAGGAGCAACTGAATACCTTCGAAGCAACGGAGTTCGAAGAGACTAAAGCACCAAGCAGTTTGAGCATGAAACTTATTGTGATCTCCGGTCAGAGGTTCGGTATGGTGCCGCCGCAAGGAAGCAAGATACAGTCGATAATCACGGTGACTGGACACCAGGTAATCAGAAATCTGAGTGAACCATCCGAGTTCACTTTGATGCATTTGGACACATATGCAGATTATCTGAGGCAGGTTTAGCAACGCACGAGTCGAGAGCTGTGCGAGCACTACTAACAACGGGTGGCCCTCGCATAAAGAAACTTCATGGACGCTACGTGGAAGTCTATGGGCCGTATCATGTGATGCTGAACGTGGATGGAATCAGTATCTACACTAGGACTTATGTAACAACAAATAGTGACAAAATAGGCCAGATTTATTTGGGTGAGGAGGAACTCAAAGTCCGCAGGATAGGCCATGACGCCATGATGGAACAAGATGCAGTACATATTGGGTGCGAAGCAGATGTGACCGCACATCTGCTCGACAACAACGGAAAGAAAATCGGAGTCACAGGGCTTCTGGACACAGGAGCGGTAGTGAGTGTGATGCCGATAACAACTTGGGAAAGAATGGGCTTCACGAGGGAAGATCTAATTCCAACGAATCTCCGACTGGCCGCCGCCAATCGAGGAGCAAATTACGTAGCTGCAAGAACACCAATAACAGTTCTCCACATGGGAGGACGGGATCTTTGGATGAGCTTTCTGGTGGTAGAGAATTTGGACGACGCCGACCAATTCATCTTGGGCAGAGATTTCGTCAGGAATTTTGTCGTGATGATTGACTTGAACAACGGTCTGATACAGATTAGAAACCCGGACCGGAAGTATGTTAAGAAACCAATTAATAGGATAATAACAGACGAAAACAAGGTACCAATTTTATTAGATAGAAAGGTGAAACTACAGCCAGGACAGGCTGTGGTGGCATTTTTTAGAATGAGAAATTTAAATTCGTTAAGCGATGGTAAACTGGTTTGCTTAGTACCGAATCCAAATAGTCAGAGTTCGGTGATTTTAGACCGGAGCTTCTCGGTAACGCAGAACGGACTGTGTGTCAGTGTGTTATTGAACACACTGGACCCCATGGTTTCAATCCAGCGTGGAAAGAAGCTTGGTTACGCTTTGCCGATGAGGACCGACTATGAGGAGACACCAAACTTGAAGAAACGCTGTGTGAAAGACTGTCCTCATCATGCCAATAAAGATAAAATTTTAAAGAGGATTAATGAATTAAAATCTATTCATAAATTGTTTTCAATAAAATCCGAAACGGACGATGGCTTATTGAGCTGCTCGAATTTTCCGGAACGCCCCTCGTCATATGAACTAGAATCTGACAAACCGGTTTTGCCAGATATAAAACATTTAAAAGGGAAAATAGGTGAGGGAGATTTCGAAAAATTGCGGGACGTCTTAAATCGGAACGCAGATGTATTTTCAAAACATAAAGCGGAAATCGGTTGCTGTAACTTCGTCGAACACGAAATTGAACTGGAAGAAGGCGCCGTTCCGCACAGAGAAGGGGCGAGACGAATGACAACACACAAGTCGGAAGCGTGCCGAGCGGAACTAAAAATGTTGCTCGAATACGACATGATAGAACCCTCAAAATCGCCATGGGCTTGCGGGGTAGTAATGGCGAAAAAAAAGGGGGCAGATTAGGTTTTGTTGCGACTTTCGCTACTTGAACGCGGTAACTATAAAAGATGTGTACCCGATACCGCGAATAGACGAGAGCCTCTCTAAACTTGGTGATGCCAAGTTTGTCACCACATTGGACTTGGGTTCTGCCTTCTGGCAGGTCCCGCTGCGGAAGAAGGATGGAGAAAAGACCGGATTCGCGTGTGAGTTGGGGTTGTACCAGTGGAAGAGGATGCCCTTCGGCTTGTGCAATGCAACGGCCACTTTTCGAAGACTGGTGGCTCAGGCTTTGACCAGAGTGACCAAGAAGTACGGGAATCTCGTGTTGTGTTACGCGGACGACGTGTTCATAGCAACACCAACCCTGGAAAACCACTTTGATCGGCTCGATGAGGTCTTTGGATGCATGAAAAGAGCAGGCTTGAAGTGCAAACCATCGAAATGTGAAATCGTTAGGGATTCAATCAAGTACCTGGGAAGAATGGTGGACAGGCATGGTGTGAGGTCGGACCCGGAAGCAGTAGAAGCAGTGTTGACATGGAAGGCTCCCAGAACGGACACACAGCTCCTGAGCTTCCTAGGGTTTGCCAACTACTACCGGGAGTTCTTAAAAGGATATGCGGAAAAGTGTATCCGATGCAAAAGCTGATGCGCAACAAAGGGAAAAAGTTCGAATGGAAACGATGAAGCACAAGTTGCCTTCGAGAACATAAAGCGGGAACTGTGCGAAGCGCCAGTGCTAGGCATGCCTACAGAAAAGGGCATGTATGTTCTTGACACAGACGCATCGGTGGTAGCCATCTCAGGAGTATTGCATGAGGAGCAAGAATGTCCCATTGCATACGGCAGCAAGGTCTTGAGTAACACTGACATGAAATATGGTGCACCAAAAGCAGAAATGTTTGCAGTAGTCACATTTGTGGAAAAATACCGCGCATACTTGGGGAGCGCTCCCTTTAAGTTACGCGTAGACAACAGAGCGTTATCCTGGTTGAAGACCTACTCGATGGATCAGAGTTATATTGGTAGATGGATAGTAAGATTGGATGGCTACCATATAATAATCGAGCACAGGATGCATGATAAACACCAGAATGCTGACAGCCTCAGTAAGAAAACTGAGTTCTATGAAAGATTGGAACAGAAGCAAGCCAATCAAGCAGAAATAAAGGAGGGATTCTCGTTTCTGGACAAAGAAACTTATGAAGCGCTTCTCTTAACGAGATGGTTGGACAAGTCTGGACATCCAATTCCAAGACACCCTGAGTTCCCTGTAGAGAAAGCAGCCGAGATAAAGATCCTATCCAAAGAGGACCCGGTCCCCTTGGATCTGTTACTGCGCTCAAACCTAGTCCAGCAAGAACTCTCTCGCATGAACATAAACAGCCTTTCATTATTGGATAAAACGGTGCAGGTCACACCGGAAGTGATGCGGATGCTGGGTGGATTGTTAGAAAGAGAAGTGATCAGAGATGACCCCGAGTGGACAGGAGCAGTGGCATCACTAACAGTTAGGGAGAAGGTGAAGATCATGCTGTCCAGACGACAACACGAGGAGAATAAGAGGGATTGTAGGACAATAGTTCAGCAACTAGTATCCTCAATACCACATGAGGTTTTAACCAGTACTTCGTACGGACGGAAAGAACAGGGGAGCAATACGCAAAAGAAAACTGTTACCTTTGTGGACCAGGATAAAGAAGGGGTAAAGGTAGAACGGAACCTGGTGCAAGATTGTTTGTCCGGGGAGACGAACAATGAGGGGAGCCAGCGAGTACAAGAACAACACCCGGGACAAGGAAGTTAGTCCGGGGAGTCTGAGTTAGATGAAAAAGTTCATGATGAAAAAAACAGGACCTGGGGAACAAAGTTTTATCCGGAGAGTTCAGATAGATGAGAAGAAGGCACGGACATGATACGGAGGAGGGTGCAGACTCCATCACGACCTCTTCAATAGAAGACAACTCCCGAAACTCAGGAATTGATACCTACTCAGACAGGAATTCGAGCTCGGGATCAGAACTGTCCGAACTAGCGATCCACACACTACTAGTGGAAACTCGTGCAAGGAATCTGGATAGGGAGATGTACCAGGACCCTGATAGTGATCGCTACCTCATACCACGTGAGAGAGTCTTTGACAACGCAGCGGATGATTTGGAGACAATAGCGGTATCGAAACGTTCGACAAGTCTGTTGCCACAAAAAGAGGTAGTCAGGACTGATCTTCAGCCGTTCAAGCAAGAAACACAGCCATTGGCGAAGATTTGGTGCGTTAAGATGGAAGAAGACACACACCAGCCCAATGAGCTGAATATTCAGATGAGGGTCATGAAGAGGTACTTGAAGGCGAGATACAGAATCTCGGATCTTTTAAGGGCGCAGAGAAATGATCGCATGACGAGCAACCTGAAAAAGTGGATCGAGAATGGTTCTCCGGATAAAGGAGACCTCGAGGAAGACAGTTACCGTATCCTGAGACAAAACTTCATGCAGAAAGAGGGAAGGTTATACGTGAACAAGGACGGGATTGTGGCCTGCAAGAGAAGAGATGAAGACAAAGTCCTATACAAGTATAACGAGATAGTGTTGCCGCAACTCTATCAGACAGAACTATTATTCATGTCGCATGATCAGATGGGCCATCAGGGGATCGACAAAGTGTATCAGAGGATCCTGAAGCGCTTTGAGTGGCCTGGGATGAAAAAGGCATGCGAGAAGTGGGTAACAGCTTGTCTGTCATGCCAACAAGTCAAGGATCCAAGGAAATTGCGATTTCCTTTACAATCGATCGAGTCGTCTGAACTCAATGAGGTGGTGCATTTAGATCACCAAAAGATGTGCATGACAGACAGTGGTTATAATCAGGTATTGGTCAAGATAGATCATTTCACGAAGTATGCAGAGGCCGTGCCCTGCATAACTGCCTCGGCGGAAGAGACATGCGACCACCTGATCAATACGTGGATAGCGAGACATGGTTGTCCGATGACGTTTCAATCGATTAATGGAACAGCTTTCGTAGGAGAGCGTACGAAGGAGCTAATGAGACGCTCACAGGTTGCTCAGGCTCACTCCACGACATACCATCCACAGACAAACGGCTTAGTGGAAAGGCAGAATAAGACGTTAGTGTCGATGCTGAGAGTATATTGTTCCAGGTGCATGACCGATTGGGACAGATACCTTCCACAGGTAATGGGAGCCTATAATAGCACGCAACTTTCCACTACTGGAGTTAGTCCACACATGATGCTAACTGGACACAAGAAGTCTTTACCCTTAACCTGTTTCTACCCAGAGTATGAGGGAAAGAATACGTCTCCACAGGTCTACGTGAGGGATGTGATCAGACGTCAACAGGAATTGAACGATTTGTGCAGACGAAATACTCAGCAAGCACAGGCAAGGCAGAGGAAAAAATTCGACAAGAAAGCAGCTGGTGCAAAGGCATATTCGGTGGGAGACTACGTATGGGTATTTCAGAACGTTATACCACCGAAAGGAACGAAAAAGCTCCTAAAAAGTGGAGGGGACCCTTCATGATTACGGAAGTGCACCAGGAGGGAGGCTTTTATAGACTGAGTATTGGTTGAGCCGCCCACTACGAGAACATTAAGCCACACAATCCATCGACAGAAGACTGGTGTATACCCGCAGACATGGAAGAAGGGGATTATCTAATGATGGATCCTGCTTGTGAGGTCAACGAGAAGGGCACGAGGGAGAAGAACGATGGAAACGAATTCGTGGAGGAAGGAACGAATACACCGCTGGACCTGGATCCAAACGAGGTGATCGAAGCGGACGATGAAACCTTACCCTACGCAGAGGAGGATTGGCAGGATCCCGAACAGATGGAGGTTCCCAAGAATTTGGAACCAGATCTTCCGCTTACGATACAGACTCGACAGAATGCCGGGACAAGACCCAGAAAGAAATATAACCCTTACGGTGACGACATTGTAGTGGATAGGCTAGATCTGAAAAAGATAGTGGAAGAAGTAGTGGGTCTAGAAGAAATAACTGTGTCACAGGACATTGACATAGTCGTTGATCACGAAGATGAGTGGGTCTACGACCGATCGAAACCCGAGGTAGAATTCGACGACGAGCAACAGCAGTCATATGAACAAGACTTGACGAATCTGCGTGTCTTAGAATGGCTGAACGAAATGACGTCGGACCCAAAGGAGACCAGTGTCACGATTCAAGAAGTAGATCGTGAAAGCATAAAATACATGAAAACCGAACGAGATGATCCTTCCTGGGCTGCCCAGGAAGGGCGACTACTCATTCCGGCTTCCAATCTCAATTTAATACCCGGTATGCAATCAACGGGGACGTCGATGGATTTTTTTGTCCGGGGAGTGCGGGTAGGACTTAACCACACTGAAAATTTGATAATAAAAAATTGAGAATAGCAAGAGAGACAGGAGACTTAGAAGCAGAAACAGGCGAAGAACCTAAGAAACCTGACATAGGGAGGGTAGTTGAGTCATATTTCAACTTCCAAATGAATATTCAAGTAGCATAATATTAACAGACAGTGATTTCATACTCACAAATAGAACATGTGCGATAGCAATCACAGCAGACATGAGTTTTAAGACAGCTTTAGCGGCAGATTTTAAGAGAGAAGATAAAACATAGAATTCCTATGGAAGCAAAGACCAGGAGTAGGGTGTGTAGCAGCCTTACCTCCGGCGGCGTCACAGATGCCGGGAAAATATATATGCTTCTTGGTGACGAGGGCGACGGAGAAGCAGCACGTGGACCCGGAGAACCTAGTCTTGTCCTTGACGAGGTTGAGAGACTTCCTCGTGGAAATGGACGTGAAGGAGCTCTCGCTTCCAGTGTACGATCCAAACAGAGGACGGCTGCATCCTCGGGAATTGTACGCGCTTGTACACGTGATATTCTCTGATACTAATATTCAAGTATATTTACATTAGAAATTTTACTTAAGTATAGGCTGAGTGACGTGCGAGAGGATGTTATGCTAAAAGACTAAGTTGTGTGACATGTGTGATATGTGTGTTATGTTATGTTATGTGTTATGTTATTAAAATCTTGGGTAAGAAGGGGTTAGTGACCATGAACAACTGAATGACGATCTTAGAAATAGATCCAAAGTTTGGACTGTCCAATCTTAGTTCGAACTCTAAAATTTTAGAGACCGATTGATTTTAATAAATTTTAGGACAAAGAATCTTTTTATCTGACTGTTTTTAAATAAATTTTAACGAGAAGTTAAGGTGAAACTGACAAGTGTGATATTCGTGACCTCTTTCTTAGATCCTGATTGATCGTTTAATTGCTCACTTGAGTCAAAGCTTGGAATCAAATCAAATCGAACCTGAAAAACAGAATGGATAATTTCAACTTGGATGAATTGATGGACCTGGCAGAGGCATATGTAGGACCGATGATAGATGCGATCTATCGTCGACTGATGGATCGAGACTTTGCTCTGGGGGACCCAGAGGTAGTCATGTTGCTGACCGCCCTGATAAACATCTTGGGGCATGACAACCGCCCCACAGAATTCCTATTGATGGCAGCATACTGAGAAAGGGGAGTACTAGACCGCCCGAACATGAGAGTGATGAGGTGGAGAAATGGGACTCTCTCAGGAAGTGATTTGGCGAATGAGCCTGGATTGGGAAGTTCTAGGACTTACCAACCAGATGAAATGCCTATGCCCTCCAAGCCCAAACCTAGCTGAGGAGAATGAATCAGGAGATAAACAGCGAGGCTGCCTCGTCTAGTTCACCACTGAGAGCAGCTGTGCTACCAAAGAGGGCAAAAGTAGAACAAAAGGTTCAGACGAACCAAACCATGCAAGATCTCTATAGGATAAAGGACGAGCTGGAAAGGACGAAAAGGGAGCTGGACGAGATGACTAAGACCATGCTCAGTACGGAGGAAGATAGGGACATGTGGAAGAGATTGTTCGAGGACTGCAGCAAAAAGCAGAGCGAAGAGATTGAGCGCTTGAGGCGGGGTTACAAAGAGCGGATGGCGTTGACAACGGCCGTGGAGAAGGTGATACCTGCAAGGAGTATTCCTCGTGGGCAGTCCCCGATGGAGCTCTTGACGCCTCGAGAAATGAGCCAGACAACGGAGACACGACTCCCGACAGCAAGAGGTCGAGTGACAATCCCGGACCCTAGTGACACCTTGGGTGACCCAGTCGTGGAACAAACGATGAGGAAGCTGATAGAGACAGCTGGACGACTAGCCGCCAGCAAGAATGCGCCAGGTTCCGGGGTGACTGCACCCTATGGAACGATCGACGACACGGGCAGAGTACGACTCTCCCAAACCGTGATCAGACAGGGAGTAAGCGACACGACGCCACCAATAGGGAGCTCTAAGGCCCCAGAGAGAAGAATACAGAAGATGACAGCGAAGAAAGTGTCACGTGTAGTAGACGTACAAAAGAATAACCAGTTGAGATATAACTTCACGGGAGTCCCGGAGACAGATCCGAGAGCTTGCGTCAATCGAGCGACTTGGAACCCGGCAGTAAACCTGCAGCAACCGCCACTGGGGATATCACATCTGATACTGGGAGACAGCTTGGTCAGAGTACTCTCGAACTTGAGGACCTCTTGGGTCACCACGGTGATGGCCTTCGGAGGCGCGACGATAGCCCAGTTATTTCGGATGGTGGAACTAATGAATCCAGCGAGGATCCCCAATGTGATGATCCTGGTTGGACCGAATAACATCTCTAGAGGTTCGGATGAGCAGTAAGAACTATGGGAATCGATGATGGTGTGCTTGTTTACTACTCTCTGGCAGAAATTCAACTGCGCGGTACTGACCGTTTGCACTCTGCCGATGAACACAAGGAGCTTGACAGCAACAGGGAGAAGGCACAACGAAGGAGTGGTCAGGTGGAATAATGTCTTGAGGAATCTCGCAAGTCGTAATGCCGGAAGAATAATCCTCATGGACATCGAACATGAGTTGAGAGCTATGGATCAGGCCAGACTGGCCACAGACGGCATCCACTTCGATAGTATAGAAGGACAGGCTTGGTTGAATCGAGTCTTCCAAGAGCGGTTGGATGAGTTGGAAGTAGAACTCTTTGACACAGGAGTGCTAAAAGAGGAAGGAGCATTGAATGAAACGGTGATTACCACCTTTGTGCCTCCTAGCCTGGAAACACGCTTGGGGACGGTCCCGGCCGTCACGAACTATAGACAGCAGAGCTCCAGCGAACCAGGTCAAAGATCAGACGTTCAAGATTGACTGGGAGAAGCGCCGGTGAGGAGGACCATTCATTCTAGGAGAAGACTAGGGCCTGTCAATCCGATGGAAGAGACAACTAGCACGTCTAGATCAGACACGAGATCAGAGACGACAAGTACCAGTCGAGAGGAGAGACGCCCGGATAGAGGCTCGCTGATGTGGTCAAGGCCCATACCGTCTCCCTGGCCTGTGTACAAGGACGAGCTAATGAAGCTGGATCTCCAGAGGGTGAGCTTCATCGAGGATGCCAGGAGGATGCTGATGGAGCGAGGCTATAGGTCAGAAGACTGTACTCGATAACCGGCGTAGACTGGTTGATAGCCGCTGCATAAAATTCAGCTCCACGACGGACTTGATATTTGCTGATCTAGAGGGACTGCCCTCTAACAACACAATGGGACCAGTGAACGCAAGACCTTTGCAGGACGTGAGGTTGAATCTTGATGAGGGGAATTGAGAAGAGAGACCGGGAAGATTTCTGACAACGAGGGCGCCGATTGGACAACATGTGAAGATGTTCAGGCAGGTGGCGACACCCGGAGTCATGTGAAAGATAGAACATACCCAAAACAAGTGAGTCAAGATGGTGACGTCCAAAGGTACGGCGGATTGAAAGCGATAAAGAAAGATGAGACCATCTTTGCCGCGTACGACAAAGCAGAAATGAGGAAGGCCAAGATTATGATAGTAGCGAATTCAGAGTTTGTGTACACTTCCGAGTCTCTGTTTCGGCCGGATGTCATAATGTTGGCAGCGGTCGACCTGGACCTACTGCAAGCCGTATCTCTGGCAATAGGGGTACAAAGACAGACGGACATGAGCCCAGTCACGATCGTGTTTGCTGGCATCAATGACCACTTGCACAGTAGAGGTTTTCTGAGCAAACTCAGAGATCCTACAATGGCAGAAAATGCTGTGTGGCCAGCAATAAAGGATATCCTGGAGTCAATGGGTGAAGTGGTGGATGCGGCGAAGGAGGGGTCGTTCACCAAGGTGACACCGAGAGTAGTGTTCGCGCTGTCTCCGGGGTATGCATGTCTCCCGGATGGATTGAAATTCGTGTATGCGATCGTGACCTTGCTTTCGGAAGGGAAATATGATGTGATCATATCAGCCCCAAATCGCATGATAGAGATGGAGAACCTGAGACCACTCAGGGCTGAACTACCTGCGGTGTGGTCAGATATCTCGAAAGCGATGAGAGGATTCAAGACCATGCGCTGCACATGTTAGTGTTGGATGAGGTGCTGGGGTTGGAACTGTCCAGTTTCAGTCGACAGCTCAAACTTAAACCGGGAATAGACGACGACCATCGAGTGGTCATAGCGATGTCGAACGACTTATGGTTCCGAGCAATGGAAGTGACAGGTGAAAAAGCGAGAAGGAAAGTTCCAAGGAGACTAGAGCTCATTTGGAGGCGATGGTTTTGAGGACCAAACCGGAGGCCAACCAGTGGTTACATCTAAGTCCTCGTGTAGCGGCACTGGGTGCAGATGCTTTCGAGCAAGGCCCCATAATGATTAAGAAGATCCATGCCTACTTGTTGAAGGAGGTGAACCTAGCGGAAAATTCTGAAGAAAAAACAGCTGAGTTTGTGAATAGAATGTGCCAGATTACCTTGGAAACCTTCTGGACCCAGGAAGTGAAGGGGGAAGAAGGCTTTGAACTGACAGATAGCATGCTCGAAGGGTTGGGAGCCGGATGGACCGCGTCCTTCTTGGCGAAAGTTTACCCGAAAGTTTCTCCTTACTTGATAAAGGAATTCCTCCAAGCAGTAGTGGAAGTATCGATTGTGGAGCTACTAGCCTTGTTCGTGACGTTTGGAGCAGAGAGTTTCGTGAAAGTACCGGCTGTACTGCTCACCGAAGGAGTTCAGAACCTGCGGTTAGATGGGCTTCTAACGTTGATTGCAATAACGCATGGAAACTTGGGAGGGCTGATGAATTTGACGCGCTACCAGAGCAGATGAGAGAGAGAATGTGAGGAAGTTCGACGTGAAGCGAGCTACGGATTCCTGGAACAAGATAAGAGATTTGAGACATACTCTTATCCAGTACCTCCTGCAGCAGAATCGCTTTGGAACAGGAGAGGATGAAACAATCCAGAGGGAGGAAGACGTGAGACGACATGCTGGGGGCATGCCCCATCTAACCGATCTGAGCTTGGCTATGAGGACCGATCCCTTAGCGTTGATCAGAGGAGCCACGGAGTTTGTGACAGTGATCTATGGACCAGCAGTCACAATTGCGTTCCCTGATGTCAAGGTGGAGGCGCATAGGAGGTCGGTGCTGCACCTGAACCTCATATCAGCAGTGGACGGTAGTGCGCTGAACTGGTGTGAGCAGCACGTGTTGCGGGAGCTCATGAGCGAAGATCTGTTGTTTGCGAAGATATCAGAGCCAGAAATGACGGTCATCAATTTTGACGATGACTTCCGTGATTGCATGGGAGAAGTAGAGAGAGAACACATCGAGGTGTTTCCGAAGCTTTGGAGTCTGTGACCTTATGATAAGATGAATGGTGAGATAACCAGCGTTCCTCGTCTCACTGCAGCATAACACAAGGTGAGAGAAGAGACGAAAGATTGGGGTGATTACGAGAAGCTGCCGGAAGAAATCCCTGAATTCCCTCTGATAAGAAGGATGTTGCTTGGAGCAGTCTCCGTGGTACACACTCCTAGGTTGAGAGCATTTGAAACCAATGAAAGGAGAATAGGGAAATTTGTGGGAACGATGGATCCATACTTTGTGGGGAGTAATGCCGCCGTGTTACAGTGCACACGATTTGCCTACACGGATCAAGCGACGAGAGGGCGAATAAGCAACGCCGCGACTCCCAAGCCTGGAAGATTTTACGAGGAAGTGGCGGAATTAGGCTTAGCGCCTATGAAGATGAGAGGCAGGACCGAATTGTCTGAGGCCTCCTTGATCCTGACTAAAGCGAAACCGGAATTGAAAGTAGGAGGAACGTTGCAGGCGAGAACCTTCCTAGCACCCTTCGGCTGTGAGGAAATTAACGTGGTCCATGGAAAAGAGGAAGATGGATCGGTTGGCACACTGATCATACCAAAATTTCCGGAAGGGGCCGATAATGAAAAGCAAGGACCTTCAAGCTCGAAGAAGGATATGTCAGAAGGAGATGACGGGCAGGGAGGAAGCCGTCAAGCGGAAGAACCCATGCAACAAGATGCAAATCAAGCTGGTGGGGACGACGACAGGGCATCGACAGGAGGAATATCCAGCCTGGATTTCAATTTCCTCAGTAATCTTGAGAACAAAGCGGATACGTTGGAGGCGACTGAGCCAGCAGATGAAGGCAATTCGACATTGGAACCTCCGTCAGCCTTTACAGAAATGAAACGGAATTTGCCGGAGAGCAGCTCTCCTGGCAATTCGAGAAATAATTAACAAAGAATCCTCATGGAATCACCTAGGAGAAGAAGAATAGAGGGCTCTGCCAGATAACCTTTCTTGGGAACGTTGCCCGAAGAAGAGTGGGAAGTACATCACCGAGACCATGAAAGTAGGACGGGATGTAGATTGGACAGAGTGGCGTTCATGGAAGAAGTCTGGACAGTGGTTCAGAGCTATGGGACCCAGTCCATTTTGAAAATAGGTCTCAACCGACCATTGATGCGGTAAGTCCTTGACAAGCTTGATGAGTGTGAAGGGAGATTGAGTGAGTTGTTGATTGACTCAGCCACTGATGAAAGTGAGGCGAACTCTCCCATCAAGATGACACCGCAGGACGATAAAGGAGAGGTGGTGTATCTGTCAAGAACCAGGAGAGGAACGATGCGATCGAAAATGGTGATTGATAAGATCAACGCGATGAAAATGAAGTTAGGCAGCAGAGTGATGCCGAGGAGAGTAGGAAAGACGAAGGTGGATTCGGAGATATCGATGAAAGCTGTCAATTCAGCGAAAAGGAAACGAGTCGAAGAGGCCATGGATTTGGGACAAAGTGATTATCAATTGCCTGGCACGAACAGAAGGTTAACCGATGTAGCGATGGTGCCACCCATTCTCATGGCAGGGATAAAGTCAACAGGTTACAAGTCCAAAAGGAGTGACCGCACTCTGACTGGAGACCTTAGAAATGAAAACACTTAGCCAATGTGGAGAAAGCACAATGAAAGACTTTAAACCATCTCCCATGAACCACGGAAAGGGAAATGTCGCAGGACAACTAGTACCAATGGAGTATAACCGACTGACAGTGTTGGAGACTGTGTCAATAGATGAAACCGCCGGTGGATACATGGAGATGTTGGAATACCGAAACTCGGCTAGAGGGTATGTGATGGCTCTGGAAGACAAAATGGTCATGGAAGATTATCTGGAGACGATGTTGCGAGGCACCACCCTCAAGCAGAAGGCGTACGGAACTTTAGCGTCATCTGAGATGCAGGCGTAAACGATTGATCATTTAGTGAGCCTTCCATAGAAAGCAGTGGTGTTGAAGTACTTCGAAGAGGAAATGAGGACTGCGCCGAGAATACACGCTCTCATGGCAGTACCCTACGTAAGAACCGAATTACAACTGAGGTTCGCCTGGTGCATGATGGGATTAACTCGCGGGGAATATGACTCAGAAGAAAGGAAAAGGTCAAAAGAAGAAAAAGATTTCCTTATGACGAACCTGAGGGATCTGATAACCCAAGAGGGAACAGCAGTATCGTGCGCGAAGCGGAGAGACACTCTCTGTTTCATTCGATTCTTGATAAAGCACATTTCAGTACAAGCATTGAACACCTGTGTCAAGATGCTGAGGTAGGGCGATGAACGAGCAAAAGCCTTACTCTTGCTAGCACTACTGGAGATGCATCGAAACAAGCCGATGAGAGTTAATATGAAAGAACCTGAGGAGTTAGAGCCCATGAGAAAGATAGACGAAATCAGGAGATTTTCAAAGAAGGAGCTGAGACTCACCAAAGAATCTATGGGGGCACTACCGAAATCCAGTGAGTACTGTGGACCGATCAAGAAGAAGTCGTACAGCTACGTGTCCGGAATCATAGGGATAGCGTGCAACCCTTTCCTGAGTGAAGACATACGCGATTGCTTCTTTGATTACGAGCAGGCAGTGTTGCTAAGTTTGTGGACGTCGAGAATTGTAACGATTAAGAGCGCTAATAATCCGCAAACTCATCATGTTGACACATGACGAGTTTCCCTGCCACTGCTTGCTGCAGACCTGGTGGTATCCCGAGCGTAGTAATCTGGTGTTGATCTGGGACTCTGGAGAGCTGCTCTCCATGGTTTTACCAGACTCATCACGGCCCATAACGATAGTGATAGTGGGAATTATGATGGCGGTACGATGGCTGGAGGCTCATGTGAGAGAAAACAAAAGACAGGAGGCACCAACGGGAGAACAGTTGCAGAAATTGGATTGTTTAAAAGATTTAGATCTTTTTGAGACAACGTGCAAGGTTCTAAACATTCCGATGGAAAGGAAAAAGATATGGGCGAGCAGACGGTTGATGCCATGGTTCAGAGCTAACATGACTGCATGGTTGTACGAGAATGCCAAAAAGCATATAACGAAGCACGGCAGAGTATACAGTGGATATCAACTGGACATTGGAGCAGGAACTTTCAAGCGAGCTTTCGTGACTCATGGGAATGCAGTGACCACCGCTGTAAAAAGAATTTCCAGGACAAATGAACGTAGTGGAAAGGAGAAGGAAGAGATGTTCAAGGAAGATTTGGAGAGAAACGTGACGTTGTGTCTCCACAACAGCTTCTGCCGGAACAGAGAATCTCACGTGGATCCCCTACCTTGTTGCAAACAGAGGGTAGAAAAGCAGAAGTGTTGGAGGACTGCTTCCAACAGTGTCAGAATAGCTAACGATGTGTTGCAAGACACAGAAACTGAAAGTGCAGAGTCAGTGTCACAGGAGGAAGAGATGGAACATTGACAAATGGTCGAATGAACAAGATGCAAAAAGAAAGAAAATTAGAAAAATTTAGAAGTTTTAGAACTTCTAAACGACGAAAAGAAGGGAAACAAAGGAGTGACGAAGAAGAAGAAATCAAAACTTAGAATTGTTTCTTTGTATGAAAAAACTCAAGTGAGAAACCAAACGACCAAGTTGTAATTGAAAACCGAAACATTTAGTTGAGTTTTGAACATTAAAGAATTGGTTGCATTTAAAAAATTGCATTTTGATTTTAGTTATTGGCTTTAGAGACACTTACTATTTATTTAGAAAGGCTTGAGTAAAGAGTATATTTAAATATTCCAGCCTGCATGACTGTTTTTAATCAACTAGGAGAACTGATTACTTTGTGGTGACATAAAAGGCTTGGGTAATCTCTTGAAGAGGGAGATTGTTTCATTGTTTTTTCTAACCACAGAGTTCCTTAGTTTTAATATTCAGGACAATAACAAGCAAAATTTCCGAAGGGAAGAAGCATAGTAGGATAATTTTAGCTTGTTGGTAAGCAGGACTGTCCTGCAAACCAACATCTTTTTAAATCTAGGAGAAAAAGTTTTTAATCAGGACATTGACATTGGAAGTCGGAAAAGATGTTTTTATCTTAGGTCATATCCTCAATATAAAGATTAATGAAAAATTTGAAGGCTATAGTGATGTAGTATGATGCCATTTATATTCTGCATTGAGTCGAAATGACGCGGATAAAAATAATTTCCTGCATTTTGTAAATTCTGTTCGATGACACTGTACCAATTTTACGAACATTGCGAGATTCAATGAGGACATTGACCGTACTGTCCGGGGAGTATGTGACATTCGACCAGAATGGACGAAAATGCAGATTCGAAATTTTAGCAGCTAGCCTTCCGAATCAGCAGTTTAAAAGAATTAGCGGTGTTATTGGAACGATTAGCCAAACTGTGAAGGCTAGAATATTCTGGTCTTTCAAATTTTTTAATTTTCGAAGTATGACGTCATATTTCTGAGAAACGTCAGAAACGGCCATTTGGGCAGAAAGGCCGAAATAAAACAACAACGACGGTGGTTGCGACGATAACAACGAAAAAACTTAGAATCAGAATTAGAGTCGAGCAGAAATAGCAGAGACCGTTCCGAGTTGCAACTATTGTGTCGCTACAATAGTTGCAAGGCCGTTGCGAACAACGGTGAAGGGTGGAAGACAGCCTTCCGGGAGGAAAATAGAGGTCTTATTTCCCCGGATTCAAGAATCCGGAGGGGTCTCGGGACTGAAACTCTTAGCATTTTATACAAACTTTTAGCTTCCCTATTATGTCCTGAATTGAATTCAATTAACATCTGAATTCATTTTATATGTTGAATTTAATATGTTGAATTAACATATGAATTTAATTAACATCTGAATTCATTTTGCTAGGATGAGAAGCTAGGAGTTGGGGGAAAGGGTTGGTCCATCTTCGATGGAGATGATGATTTTTATCTACTGAACAAAAACAATAATAACTCAGAAAATAGTAGTAGCCTTGTTTTTAGGAGTGACCTCGTGGTCTGGGGATACTGAGATCCAGCCATGAGCTCATTATTTCTGCATGTCATTAAGTTAATTTGAGCGTTCTGGTCGAAGACGGAGAACAGTAACGTTTTTGTCGACCCGATATTGAAAAGACCACCAAAAGAACTGGCTTTGGTAGAGACGGTGAAAAACATGTTAAGACGTTAGCCAGTCGTCTTAGGACCTTGCTTTATTTTCCGTCGATATGTATCTTCCGGGCGAATGTTTTATGGACTAGATGTAATTTCAAACGGATTATGGGGCTCAAGGTTCAGCCGAACCTTCTTTAATGTCAAAGTCTTGAACCCGCACGCGATAAATTCACGAAGACTAATGAAAGACGCCCATAAGTATCACGAATCACTAAAAAAACTCAAAATACCAACAGAGAGTTGTACAAGTCGAACAGAGCAGCTTCTGCCCGCTCATTTTTGGCTGCACGGGTGGTGCAGCACCAGCAGCTACACGGACAATGCGGTGCATAGCTAAAAAAATTAGTGAAAAAGGCATGAAAGCTACTCAGAAACAATAAACTACATAAGAACTAAGATCAGCTTCGCGCTGCTCAGGAGAGCTATCCTTTTTATACGGGGGTGCCGATCACTACGGAAGACTCAATTCATAGACAATTCAGTTTGTGCTATTATAGAGGAGGAACGGTTCAAGTAAATACCTTTAATGACAACGCATCAAATGCTGACTTGACTTAATTCGTGCAATATTGTTTATTGATGTATTTCTATAATGCTGGTATGGGCTCTATCCAGCTTGTGCACGACCGGACCTAAACGGAAGGACCATTTTTTATAATTTACCTTTTTTTATGACTAACCTCAGTTGCAATGATATCTTCGACCTTCTGATTACAAAGGAGAAAAGAAGTAAAAAAAAAGTGTGCTCGATATACAAAACATAGCTCACTTTTTTCTGGGTTTTTGCTCAAGCTATAGTTTTTTTCCGATTTCAGTATGTTTTTCAGGTTTGCGAGCACAAAAAGAAAATAGTTTTTCAGAATTTTTGTCCAATTGCCTGCAGATGCATTTCCACTCTTTGTCGTTTCGATTTCATTTTTACGGTGTATAATTTTTTTTGTTTTTTCGGTAGAATGGATCCAGTTAAGCGAAAAGTGACGGCACCAACAGGAGCTGATGCTGGGAAACGGTTCAAAGCTGATGTTACAGTTGCGCCTTCTCGTTTTGAAGAAGAGTTAGCGAAGTTAGCGCCAGATGAAGTTGTAGCTGATGTTCAAGCTTCTTCACAAGAAAGTAGATGGCCGCGTCCTTCAGTACCCAAAGGCTTAATAGAGGTAAGATTCAGTTAATTTTGTGGTGTTTATGACTTATTGGGAAAAATTTGATTTTTTTTTCGCTTTGAAGGGGAATCTGCTATTCCAACAATATGACGTGGACGTGTACACTGATGAGAGAAATGAGTTCTTCGGATCGCAGAATCAAAATAAGAGTGCGGTCGTCAGACTTTTTGGAATAACGGCCTCAGAAAACTCAGTGTGTTGTCATGTTCATGGCTTCCGTGCCTATTTTCATGTACCAGCACCACCTGGCTTCAATCCAGGTGATTGCGACACTTTTAGGCATGTTCTCAATGATGCTGTCATCCGCGACATGAGGTCAAACAAGGACAATGTAACTCAAGCTGTAGTTTCAGTCGAAACTTGTACAAAGCAGAGCATCTACACTTTTCACGGCAACAAAAAGAGCCAGTTTCTAAAGATAACTGTAGCTTTGCCCAAGTTTGTTGCACCTGCTAAAAGAATACTGGAAAATGGATTCGAATGCCCTCCCAAATACAAAATTCATTCATATCAGCCGTATGAAGCAGATGTGAACTTTGAAGTTCGATTTATGGTAGATAATAAGATTCCAGGATGTAATTGGGTTGAACTACCAACTAAAAAGTATAAAAGCCGCGTTGGTAATAAGAAACAAACGAATTGTCAGATTGAAATTGATGTAAACTACACCGATATCATTTCTCACTCGCCAGAAGGTGCGATGGATTCTATCGGACCTCTGAGAATTCTCTCATTTGACATTGAGTGCTCAAACAGGAAGGGTATTTTCCCGGAACCAGAACATGACCCAGTGATTCAAATTGCCAACATGGTTACACGGTGAGGATCGAAATTGCTTTTTTTCATGCATTAGTGAACCTGAAAAAAATATAAATTTGCAAAAAGTATTCAAATGTGAGCATTTTCTTTACATTTTAGTTACGGTGAGTCCACGCCGTTCGTGCGAAACGTGTTTACTCTTGGGTCGTGCGCTCCTGTTGCTGGATCTCAAGTTGTTGCTTGCAAAAACGAACAAGAACTACTGTCTAAATGGAACCAGTTTTTGTCGAAAATTGATCCAGACATCATCACCGGATATAATATGACTAACTTCGACTTTCCTTACTTGGTTAATAGAGCAAAGCATTTGAAAGTGGATGGTTTTTCGCTGTTGGGAAGAGTGCTAGGTGAAAGAAGTGTGGTGAAAGATCTAAACTTCCAGTCAAAGCAGTTGGGGAAGCGCGAGAACAAGTTTGTGGAAATATTAGGAAGAGTTCAGTTCGACTTGCTACCAGTTATTCAGCGAGATTACAAACTGAGGTATAACTTTCTGTTCGTATATTCAGAAAATATAGCCTTTGCTCAGTTGAAAAGGATGGTGATATGAAAACCTATTTGGATTCTGTTCAAGACCTGGAATGAGAAAAAGTTGGAATCTTAAACCTCAGTTTTTCAATTAAAAAATACCAGGTGACTTGAATGGTGTCGTGTTAAATTTAAATCTGTTTGCACGAAGCGTAGTGGGATGCTACAAGCCATTTTACCCCAGCCTACGAAAATATTAGTGCTCCCCATTTTGGTGTCAAATGATCTTTTTCTCGTTAAATACAAATATGGAGGCTAGCATGATTAGACTCTATTATATATTTAAATGCGGGCTTAACAATCCTGTCATGTTTAAACTTTTTCAATGTATAATTTTTGCATGTTAAACGAAAAAATCTATGCACGTTTAAGCTATATCGTACATATATTTTTTTCGATTTTCCAGTTTGATTTCAAGGATTATTTCATTAAATTTGAAATTGGCGACCCAATATTGGGATGCTGTCAGGGTTTCCTCAGGGATTGCGAGTAATTTTGCCTCCAAATTTGAACTCCTAAATCCTTTTAGTTTACGAGATACGACAATTTTTTCAAAAGTTTTTAGAAAATTGATAAAAAATAATCACAAACATCGAAATTCTCAACCCTGTAGTTAGGAGCTGTCAGGGTACTTTCAGGAATTTCAAGTCTTGCCTTGAAATATGACTGCTCTAATCGTTTTAGTTTTCAAGATAAGGCGTGTTTTTTGATTTCGTATCGTGTTTTTTTAGTATCGGAGATTTGACGTTTTTTATGTCATTTTGAAACTTTTCAAAGAACTTAGATTTACAAAACTACACAGTTTTACAGTTTTTGAAAATTTGAATTAAAAAAATTTTGAATCAAAAACAATCTTACAAAATTTGTAATCACCAACCTTGTAATTGGATGCCTTCAGAGCACACTCAAAGGATGCAGATCTTATGAGTTCCTAAAAAGAGTTCCTAAAAATCTATGAGTTCCTGAAAATTCGAAGCACTGGAGGTGCGTTACACGCTAGTTGTACTCAAATCTGGCTATATCAAATTAACTTAACTCAAATTAAATTTGATTTTTTAAGAAAAAATCAATAGTTTGTTTCCCCGGTTTCTGAAGTTCAGATAATCTTCTCAAATGGTCTCTTGGCTATTTTTTTAACTGTTGCGAGAGCAACTGAAGTTTGCAATCGACTAATATTTTTCCCGTGAACTACTTGAAACACAGGCATCATCTTTTGGAGGCCTCTTAAAGAAATCATCTCCCGTAGGCCTCGATTAGAAATTAGATCAAACCGGTGTTTTTTGAGGAATATTGCTTTTAAATACCTGGTGTATCTACACAAGCAGGCTAGCGTTATAATACGAATCCGCTTTTGTTTTTTCGAAAAATCAAATCACATAAAACAGTGTTCAATTTGGTTAATTTTTGGTGCATAGTATAGGCAATTTAGTAGCATGTTTCAATTTCACTCGTTTTTTCTTGTTGACTACTGTTTACCCTTGCGATTTGCAAGGGTATTGCAATCGGGTACTAGACTTTGTTTCCCCGTAAATAACTTTGTTCACTGGATCTCCAATTTTACAAGATCTCCAGTTCCACCCAAGTTGCACTTTTAACAGCTCTATTTTTTGGTCTAGAGTTACTATGCGTAGAGTTAGTGATATAAATACTAAGTCCACAGCTGGGAAAGTATTTAGGTAAAATTTGATGTTTTTGTTGAGCTAATTGATTCGGTCCCAATATTTGTCGGCTTGTTTGCCGGGTGTTTATTTTAATGATCTATTCAATTATTTATTCGATTCAATTTAGACGAACGTAGTTATATTTCATGGATTTTTTGTTTCTATACTCGCTAAAAAATCAAGTTGGAAAATAAGAAATTTTAAAGCGATTTGCTTGAATTTTTTTTCAATATCTTTCTTTTTGTTTTGAATGCTTGATTTTTGTGTGCTGATTTTTTTTGTGCCGAGTGTGTGGAGTAAGCTTAAAAGAGCTAGTAGTCATTTTTCTTAGGGCAACTTCTTTTTAATCCATTCAAGGTGATGGGACAGCGTATTGTTTTACCTTCAAAAATTTTTCCGTTTTAAAATTTTCTGTAAAGTTTTTTTTCGGCGATTTTGACTTAACTGCTTTTCTACGAATGTTTTTTGAAATTCAATCAACAAAGTGATTGAATCGGCTTTTTTTAGATTTTATCGGCTTTAAGTTTTTTGCAAAGTGAAATTTTTGGCTATTTTAGATTACTCTATCTTGAAGGATTTTTGAAGTTGTTTTTGCATTTTTGATTGTCTTTTTATTTGATTTTAATCATACTCATTTGTCTTAATTTTTGTATCGCATGTGGTCAAACTTTTTTTTCTGCTGTAAGTTTAGTTTCCGAATTGGGTCTTGCTTTCACTACATATAAAGCTATTTTGGACACATAATGAGCAGTACATTTCGGTTGATTTCCAGCTTATTGGCTGGCGGTTTTAGTATAGTCGGCTGGTCTACCTAATATATTGTTTCCTACAAATTTCCGGTTTTGTTTTAAAGATCAATAAAACTCTAGCTCCATATTTTCGATTGCTCAAAATTAACCCCACTACGCCCTCATGAAAAAAAAACAAGAAAAATTTAACTTCTAGTTTCTTAAAACTTTGTTTTTCTAGTTCCTTTTCAATTTTTTCTGCGCTCGAAGTCTTCGAAGCTACTTCTGCAGGGTCATGCTGACTTAATCCTATACTTCTGTATCGCAAGTGGCACGAAGCTCAGCTTCGCATCTGTGTTTAACATTCAAATGTCTAGCGTACTTGCTTAGAATGAACTTATATCGAGGCTTACGAAAATTTAAATTTTGGTAGACCTAGTTTTTCCAAATTTTTTCGGCTTATGTTTTGTTAGTTTGGTATCACAAGTGATGCGAAGTGACCCCGAAAATTTTTTACACTGAGGGTACTTACCAACTTTGAGTTTAAACTTTTGTTCTCAGGTTCTCAAGACATGATTTTTTTCGGCGCAACTGTTTTTTTACACAAGACAATTTGATATCTTAAACATGAATTGCATTCAAGACAAATCATGACGTGAAAATTTTGGTAGATGTAGTTCTTTGTTGATCGTTTTAAGCAAACTTTCGACTTTGACTTCCGCTTAGTTTAGTTTTGGCTCGCTTATCATGCTATGTTTATGATGTATCACATGTGGTGCGAAGCTCCGCCACTCCGCATGTGTGTAAGATTTCAGTTCTTTAATTATGGTCAAATGAAGCATTTGTTATTGAAATATCGAAACCTGATTTTTTCATATGCAGTTGTTAATAATAAAATTTCAAAAAAGTAACTTTTCAGATCCTACACGCTGAATTCAGTGTCATTCTACTTCCTATCTGAGCAAAAGGAAGATGTTGACCACGGAATCATCACAACACTCCAGAATGGAGACGAACAGACCAGACGGAGACTGGCTGTGTACTGCCTGAAGGACGCCTTCTTGCCTCTAAGACTGCTGGACAAGTTGATGAGTCTTGTGAACTACATGGAGATGGCCCGCGTGACTGGGGTTCCCCTCAATTATCTGCTATTTAGAGGACAGCAGATCAAGGTAATGAAATTGAGGAACATATTTAGATTTTTTAAAAGTGAACCTCAATTTGTTTATACGCAGCAGATTTCCACGGTTTTTAAAAAGATTCGACATAGTTAAACTTCGTGCGCTCTCGGGTAAACAGGATCTCCTTTTCCTGATTTTGCAGGCGACGTAGCAAGATTGACAGGTTTAGTGGAGGTCTTCATTTTTTATTACAAGTCACTTCATTGGGGCATAGGTTAGGTTGGAAAACATCAGGAAATCAAAATCATAGCATGCTACATTACCATCGTTTTGGTCAGATTGAATTGGACATCCCAGCTGTTTTTCAGGTTATTTCTCAGCTGTTGAGAAAGTGTGTGGAACACGACATGCTGATTCCCACTGTGAAGAGTGAGCCTTCGGATGAGTTCACGGGGGCGACTGTTATTGAGCCAGACAAGGGATACTACGATCTACCAATCACCACTCTCGATTTCTCCTCTCTATATCCCTCTATCATGATGGCACACAATCTCTGCTACAGTACTTTGATTAAGCAGCACCACATCAAGGCAAGAAGCTTTTTTAAACTGTATGTGACCGATTCGGGAGGTAAATAAAAAGTGTGATTTTGATATCACATGGAATGGCGCGGTGAACTTAGTTTTCAGATGAAAACATGATTTTTCAAATAAATTGTTTCTGAGGCGTGAACCATTAGTATTCGTGAACAATAGGACTTCATTTTCAGGAGTATAATTTGTCGCCAGAAGATTACATCAAAACCCCAACTGGGGATATGTTTGTGAAGACTACAGTCTGCAAAGGACTTCTTCCCGAGATCTTGGAGAGTCTTCTGGCTGCGCGAAAGAAAGCGAAGACTGACCTAAAAAATGAGACTGACCCTTTCAAGAAGAAAGTGTTGGACGGACGACAGTTGGCGTTGAAGATCAGTGCGAACTCAGTGTATGGGTTTACGGGTGCACAGGTGGGCAAGCTGCCCTGTCTGGAGATATCTGGAAGTGTGACTGCGTTTGGACGAATGATGATTGACCAGACTAAGAAAGTGGTCGAGGAGACATACACTATTGCTAATGGGTTAGTAAATTATGTGAAATATGTCGATATTTCCTAGGATCTAAATTAAGTTTTAATATCATTGAAAGAATGTTTTTATGGCTCTCACGCTCCATAGTTTTTTCTGCTGTAGGCGTTTTTGCATCATAAATTGATTAAGTATGCTTTGCATAACTTGTATGTATTTTATCCTATCCTCATGAATGTTCAAGCAGAGTTTTCAGGCTTGAATGTTGATTTATAACTCGAATATTTATTAGTTTCGTTAGTAGCTTTTAGTTTTACGCACACAATCAGCGTTGCTAAAGCAAATTCATTTTGTTTCCGGTGTGACATGAAAGTTGTCTTCCCGTTGTCGTATAGCCTCATTGATATTCAAGAAACACCGATATTTTACATTGCAGCTCAAATTGCGACTGAAAGGGCTTCAGTTACCTTGCCTAATGTCTTTTTCACCATTCAAGAAGTTTCATAAAGGTACCTGATTTAGCGTGAAAAAAAAAACAGAATCGTTAGAAACCCGCCTCATGCCTGATTCTTGGTTTTCAAAACAATAATTTTAAAAGTCATGAAAGTTTTTTCACGTCTTGAAATTCATATTAATGCGTTCTCCGTGCGTTTTTAAAGCCCATTTCGAAAATTTGTTGGCGTTACTGGACCAAAATGTTTTTTTTTGCTAATTAAAGTTGTTCGGTTTTTGTTTGTTTGTTTTTCTATCAGGAAAAGTAAAAGATATTTTTCTCGCTCGTATATATGGACTATTTGAGGTTCGAAAGTGGAATATAATTTTCAGATTTCCCAGCGGAATAAAAACTGGAGTTTTTGATTTCCATAATGATAAAAGCATTAAGCATGTTCAATCGTTGAATCTTGCAGAAGTTCAAATGAATGTTTATAAACTGATTCATGGTTCAAATTCGAAGATGATATTTTCAAAAATAACTTGAATAACCGGCGCTCCAGCTCCATAGCACTTTGTGCTATAGGCATTGTTGCAGCTAATAATGATTAGTGCTTTAAGCGTTGCCAAGGTGTTCAACCACTGAATCTTGCGGAAGTCCAAATAAAGTTTTTAGACCTGATTATTGTTCAAACTCCAAGATGAGTTTTTCAATAATAACTTGAATCACTAGCTCTCCAGCTCCATAGCACTTTGTGCGATAGGCGTTTTTGTAGCCAATAATGATAGGAGCATTAAGCATTGCCAAGGTGTTCAATCACTGAATCTTGCGGAAGCTCAAATAAAGTTTATAGACCTGATTATTGTTCAAACAAAGGTGATTTTTTCAATAATAACTTGAATCACTGGATCTCCAGCTCCATAGCACTTTGTGCGCTAGGCGTTTTGGTAGCCAATAATGATAGGAGCATTAAGCATTGCCAAGGTGTTCAATCACTGAATCTTGCGGAAGCTCAAATAAAGTTTTTAGACCTGATTATTGTTCAAACTCCAAGATGATTTTTTCAATAATAACTTGAATCACTGGCTCTCCAGCTCCATAGCACTTTGTGCTATAGGCGTTTTTGTAGCCAATAATGATAAGAGCTTTAAGCATTGGCAAGGTTTTCAATCACTGAATCTTGCGGAAGTTCAAAAAAAGTTTTTAGACCTGATTATTGTTCAAACTCCAAGATGATATTTTCTATTGTAACTTAAAACACTGGCTCTCCAGCTCCATAGCACTTTGTGCTATAGGCGTTTTTTCAGCCAATATTGATTAGAGCATTAAGCATTGCCAAGGTGTTCAATCACTGAATCTTGCGGAAGCTCAAATAAAGTTTTCAAACCTGATTATTGTTCAAACTCCAAGATGATTTTTTCATTAATAACTTGAATCACTGGCTCTCCAGCTCCATAGCACTTTGTGCTATAGGCGTTTTTGTAGCCAATAATGATAAGAGCTTTAAGCATTGGCAAGGTTTTCAATCACTGAATCTTGCGGAAGTTCAAATAAAGTTTTTAGACCTGATTATTGTTCAAACTCCAAGATGATTTTTTCAATAATAACTTGAATCACTGGCTCTCCAGCTCCATAGCACTTTGTGCTATAGGCGTTTTTGTAGCCAATAATGATAGGAGCATTAAGCATTGCCAAGGTGTTCAATCACTGAATCTTGCGGAAGCTCAAATAAAGTTTTTAGACCTGATTATTGTTCAAACTCCAAGATGATTTTTTCAATAATAACTTGAATCACTGGCTCTCCAGCTCCATAGAACTTTGTGCTATAGGCGTTTTTGTAGCCAATAATGATAAGAGCTTTAAGCATTAGCAAGGTTTTCAATCACTGAATCTTGCGGAAGTTCAAAAAAAGTTTTTAGACCTGATTATTGTTCAAACTCCAAGATGATTTTTTCAATATTAACTTGAATCACTGGCTCTCCAGCTCCATAGCACTTTGTGCTATAGGCGTTTTTGTAGCCAATAATGATAAGAGCATTAAGCATTGCCAAGGTGTTCAATCACTGAATCTTGCAGAAGCTCAAATAAAGTTTTCAAACCTGATTATTGTTCAAACTCCAAGATGATTTTTTCATTAATAACTTGAATCACTGGCTCTCCAGCTCCATAGCACTTTGTGCTATAGGCGTTTTTGTAGCCAATAATGATAAGAGCTTTAAGCATTGGCAAGGTTTTCAATCACTGAATCTTGCGGAAGTTCAAATAAAGTTTTTAGACCTGATTATTGTTCAAACTCCAAGATGATATTTTCTATTATAACTTAAAACACTGGCTCTCCAGCTCCATAGCACTTTGTGCTATAGGCGTTTTTTTCAGCCAATATTGATTAGAGCATTAAGCATTGCCAAGGTGTTCAATCACTGAATCTTGCGGAAGCTCAAATAAAGTTTTTAGACCTGATTATTGTTCAAACTCCAAGATGATTTTTTCAATAATAACTTGAATCACTGGCTCTCCAGCTCCATAGCACTTTGTGCTATAGGCGCTTTTGTAGCCAATAATGATAAGAGTTTTAAGCATTGGCAAGGTTTTCAATCACTGAATCTTGCGGAAGTTCAAATAAAGTTTTTAGACCTGATTATTGTTCAAACTCCAAGATGATATTTTCTATTATAACTTAAAACACTGGCTCTCCAGCTCCATAGCACTTTGTGCTATAGGCGTTTTTGTAGCCAATAATGATAAGAGCATTAAGCATTGCCAAGGTGTTCAATCACTGAATCTTGCGGAAGTTCAAATAAAGTTTTTAGACCTGATTTTTGTTCAAACTCCAAGATGATTTTTTCAATAATAACTTGAATCACTGGCTCTCCAGCTCCATAGCACTTTGTGCTATAGGCGTTTTTGTAGCCAATAATGATAGGAGCATTATGCATTGCCAAGGTGTTCAATCACTGAATCTTGCAGAATTTCAAATAAAGTTTTCACACCTGATTTTTGTTCAAACTCCAAGATGATTTTTTCAATAATAACTCGAATCACTGCCTCTCCAGCTCCATAGAACTTTTTGCTATAGGCGTTTTTGTAGCCAATAGTGATAAGAGCTTTAAGCATTGGCAAGGTTTTCAATCACTGAATCTTGCGGAAGTTCAAATAAAGTTTTTAGAACTGATTATTGTTCAAACTCCAAGATGATTTTTTCAATAATAACTTGAATCACTGGCTCTCCAGCTCTACAGCACTTTGTGCTATAGGCGTTTTTGTAGCCAATAATGAAAAGAGCATTAAGCATTGCCAAGGTGTTCTATCACTGAATCTTGCGGAAGCTCTAATAAAGTTTTTAGACCTGATTATTGTTCAAACTCCAAGATGATTTTTTCAATAATAACTTGAATCACTGGCTCTCCAGCTCCATAGCACTTTGTGCTATAGGCGTTTTTGTAGCCAATAATGATAGGAGCATTAAGAATTGCCAAGGTATTCAATCACTGAATTTCGCAGAATTTCAAATAAAGTTGTCAAACCTGATTATTGTTTAAACTCCAAGATGATTTTTTCGATAATAACTTGAATCACTGGCTCTCCAGCTCCGTAGAACTTTGTGCTATAGGCGTTTTTGTAGCCAATAGTGATAAGAGCATTAAGTATTGGCAAGGTTTTCAATCACTGAATCTTGCGGAAGTTCAAATAAAGTTTTAGGACCTGATTATTAAAGTATTAGGACCTGATTATTGTTCAAACTCCAAGATGATTTTTTCAATAATAACTTAAATCACTGGCTCTCCAGCTCCATAGCACTTTGTGCGACAGGCGTTTTTGTAGCCAATAATGATAAGTGATAAGAGCATTAAGCATTGCCAAGATGTTCAATCACTGAATCTTGCAGAAGCTCAAATAAAGTTTTCAAACCTGATTATTGTTCAAACTCCAAGATGATTCCTTCAATAATAACTTGAATCACTGGCTCTCCAGCTCCATAGCACTTTGTGCTATAGGCGTTTTTGTAGCCAATAATGATAAGAGCATTAAGCATTGGCAAGGTTTTCAATCACTGAATCTTGCGGAAGTTCAAATAAAGTTTTTAGACCTGATTATTGTTCACTCCAAGATGATTTTTTCAATAATAACTCGAATCACTGCCTCTCCAGCTCCATAGAACTTTTTGCTATAGGCGTTTTTGTAGCCAATAGTGATAAGAGCTTTAAGCATTGGCAAGGTTTTCAATCACTGAATCTTGCGGAAGTTCAAATAAAGTTTTTAGACCTGATTATTGTTCACTCCAAGATGATTTTTTCAATAATAACTCGAATCACTGGCTCTCCAGCTCCATAGCACTTTGTGCTATAGGCGTTTTTGTAGCCAATAATGATAGGAGCATTAAGAATTGCCAAGGTATTCAATCACTGAATCTCGCAGAATTTCAAATAAAGTTGTCAAACCTGATTATTGTTTAAACTCCAAGATGATTTTTTCGATAATAACTTGAATCACTGGCTCTCCAGCTCCGTAGAACTTTGTGCTATAGGCGTTTTTGTAGCCAATAGTGATAAGAGCATTAAGTATTGGCAAGGTTTTCAATCACTGAATCTTGCGGAAGTTCAAATAAAGTTTTAGGACCTGATTATTAAAGTATTAGGACCTGATTATTGTTCAAACTCCAAGATGATTTTTTCAATAATAACTTAAATCACTGGCTCTCCAGCTCCATAGCACTTTGTGCGACAGGCGTTTTTGTAGCCAATAATGATAAGTGATAAGAGCATTAAGCATTGCCAAGATGTTCAATCACTGAATCTTGCAGAAGCTCAAATAAAGTTTTCAAACCTGATTATTGTTCAAACTCCAAGATGATTCCTTCAATAATAACTTGAATCACTGGCTCTCCAGCTCCATAGCACTTTGTGCTATAGGCGTTTTTGTAGCCAATAATGATAAGAGCATTAAGCATTGGCAAGGTTTTCAATCACTGAATCTTGCGGAAGTTCAAATAAAGTTTTTAGACCTGATTATTGTTCACTCCAAGATGATTTTTTCAATAATAACTCGAATCACTGCCTCTCCAGCTCCATAGAACTTTTTGCTATAGGCGTTTTTGTAGCCAATAGTGATAAGAGCTTTAAGCATTGGCAAGGTTTTCAATCACTGAATCTTGCGGAAGTTCAAATAAAGTTTTTAGAACTGATTATTGTTCAAACTCCAAGATGATTTTTTCAATAATAACTTGAATCACTGGCTCTCCAGCTCTACAGCACTTTGTGCTATAGGCGTTTTTGTAGCCAATAATGAAAAGAGCATTAAGCATTGCCAAGGTGTTCTATCACTGAATCTTGCGGAAGCTCTAATAAAGTTTTTAGACCTGATTATTGTTCAAACTCCAAGATGATTTTTTCAATAATAACTTGAATCACTGGCTCTCCAGCTCCATAGCACTTTGTGCTATAGGCGTTTTTGTAGCCAATAATGATAGGAGCATTAAGAATTGCCAAGGTATTCAATCACTGAATCTCGCAGAATTTCAAATAAAGTTGTCAAACCTGATTATTGTTTAAACTCCAAGATGATTTTTTCGATAATAACTTGAATCACTGGCTCTCCAGCTCCGTAGAACTTTGTGCTATAGGCGTTTTTGTAGCCAATAGTGATAAGAGCATTAAGTATTGGCAAGGTTTTCAATCACTGAATCTTGCGGAAGTTCAAATAAAGTTTTAGGACCTGATTATTAAAGTATTAGGACCTGATTATTGTTCAAACTCCAAGATGATTTTTTCAATAATAACTTAAATCACTGGCTCTCCAGCTCCATAGCACTTTGTGCGACAGGCGTTTTTGTAGCCAATAATGATAAGTGATAAGAGCATTAAGCATTGCCAAGATGTTCAATCACTGAATCTTGCAGAAGCTCAAATAAAGTTTTCAAACCTGATTATTGTTCAAACTCCAAGATGATTCCTTCAATAATAACTTGAATCACTGGCTCTCCAGCTCCATAGCACTTTGTGCTATAGGCGTTTTTGTAGCCAATAATGATAAGAGCATTAAGCATTGGCAAGGTTTTCAATCACTGAATCTTGCGGAAGTTCAAATAAAGTTTTTAGACCTGATTATTGTTCACTCCAAGATGATATTTTCTATTATAACTTGAAACACTGGCTCTCCAACTCCATAGCACTTTGTGCTATAGGCGTTTTTTCAGCCAATATTGATTAGCGCATTAAGCATTGCCAAGGTGTTCAATCACTGAATCTTGCAGAAGCTCAAATAAAGTTTTTAGACCTGATTGTTGTTCAAACTCCAAGATGATTTTTTCAATAATAAGTTGAATCACTGGCTCTCCAGCTCCATAGCACTTTGTGCTATAGGTGTTTTTGTAGCCAATAATGATAAGAATATTAAGCATTGCCAAGGTGTTCAATCACTGAATCTTGCGGAAGTTCAAATAAAGTTTTCAAACCTGATTATTGTTCAAACTGCAAGATGATTTTTTCAATAATAACTTGAATCACTGGCTCTCCAGCTCCATAGCACTTTGTGCTATAGGCGTTTTTGTAGCCAATAATGATAAGAGCATTAAGCATTGCCAATGTTTTCAATCACTGAATCTTGCAGAAGTTCAAATAAAGTTTTAGGACCTGATTATTAAAGTATTAGAACCTGATTATTGTTCAAACTCCAAGATGATTTTTTCAATAATAACTTGAATCACTGGCTCTCCAGCTCTATAGCACTTTGCGCGATAGGCGTTTTTGCAGCCAATAATGATAAGAGCATTAAGCATTGCCAAGGTGTTCAAATCTTGCAGGAGCTCAGATAAAGTTTTCAAACCTGATTATTGTTCAAACTCCAAGATGATTTTTTCAATAATAATTTTTCTCACTGGCTCTCCAGCTCCATAGCACTTTGTGCTATAGGCGTTTTTGTAGCCAATAATGATAAGAGCATTAAGCATTGACAAGGTTTTCAATCACTGAATCTTGCGGAAGTTCAAATAAAGTTTTTAGACCTGATTTTTGTTCAAACTCCAAGATGATATTTTCTTTTATAACTTGAAACACTGGCTCTCCAGCTCCATAGCACTTTGTGCTATAGGCGTTTTTTCAGCCATTATTGATTAGAGAATTAAGCCTTGCCAAGGTGTTCAATCACTGAATCTTGCGGAAGTTCAAATAAAGTTTTTAGACCTGATTATTGTTCAAACTCCAAGATGATTTTTTCAATAATAACTTGAATCACTGGCTCTCCAGCTCCATAGCACTTTGTGCTATAGGCGTTTTTGAAGCCAATAATGATAAGAGCATTAAGCATTGGCAAGGTTTTCAATCACTGAATCTTGCGGAAGTTAAAATAAAGTTTTTAGACCTGATTATTGTTCAAACTCCAAGATGATATTTTCTATTATAACTTGAAACACTGGCTCTCCAGCTCCATAGCACTTTGTGCTATTGGCGTTTTTTTCAGCCAATATTAATTAGAGAATTAAGCTTTGCCAAGGTGTTCAATCACTGAATCTTGCGGAAGTTCAAATAAAGTTTCTAGACCTGATTTTTGTTCAAACTCCAAGATGATTTTTTCAATAATAACTTGAATCACTGGCTCTCCAGCTCCATAGCACTTTGTGCTATAGGCGTTTTTGTAGCCAATATTGATAAGAGCATTAAGCATTGCCAAGGTGTTCAATCACTGAATCTTGCGGAAGCTCAAATAAAGTTTTTAGACCTGATTATTGTTCAAACTCCAAGATTATTTTTTCAATAATAACTTGAATCACTGGCTCTCCAGCTCCATAGCACTTTGTGCTATAGGCGTTTTTGTAGCCAATAATGATAAGAGCATTAGGCATTGCCAAGGTGTTCAATCACTGAATCTTGCGGAAGTTGAAATAAAGTTTTTAGACGTGATTATTGTTCTAACTCCAAGATGATTTTTTCAATAATAACTTGAATCACTGGCTCTCCAGCTCCATAGCACTTTGTGCTATAGGCGTTTTTGTAGCCAATAATGATAAGAGCATTAAGCATTGCCAAGGTGTTCAATCACTGAATCTTGCGGAAGCTCAAATAAAGTTTTTAGACCTGATTATTGTTCAAACTCCAAGATGATTTTTTCAATAATAACTTGAATCACTGGCTCTCCAGCTCCATAGCACTTTGTGCTATAGGCGTTTTTGTAGCCAAAAATGATTAGAGCATTAAGCATTGCCAAGGTGTTCAATCACTGAATCTTGCGGAAGATTAAATAAAGTTTTAAGACCTGATTATTGTTTAACCATATGATATTATTTAAGAATAGTTTTAATTACTGGCTCTCCGGCTCCACAGTACTTCGTACTGTAGACGTTTTTGCAGCCAAAATTGATAAAGTATGTTTTGGTTAAACTGTACATATGGAATCACAGCATATTGCAGATATTCAAAGAAGTCTTGTTTTAAATAAATGGCCATATCAAGAAAGCATGTGATCTTAGAAAGGAAATTGTTTTCGAATTTTTTTTTTCAAGTAACCATAGTCTTTTGTGTAGCTACAAGCACAATGCTCACGTAATATACGGAGACACGGATTCGGTCATGGTCAAATTCGGAGTGGACTCTATCGCAGAAGCCATGGACCTGGGCAGAGAGGCCGCGGAGTTTGTCTCGAAACAGTTCATCAACCCTATCAAGTAACTTTCAATTGAACTAGAAATTCCATTTCGATCAGGGGCAGATTTAGCCCCCCACCCCCCTGTCCGCATAAATTCGACCCCCTTTATCCGTTTGTGGCTGACGGACCCTCAAATTTTTTGAAAGGCGCCTCTGATGCAGAAATATGGGCCAAAAAGGTCTTTTTGGTGCTTTTGGAGAGCTCGAAATTCATTTTGGTCGACCTAAAAAAAGGTCGACGAAGTTTTCGAACAATTTTTTGAAACCCCCTCACCGAGAAAATCCTAGATCCGCCCCTGATTTAGATGCAGGTTCAGGCTTAAGATTTTTTCAGACTGGAATTCGAGAAAGTATACAGACCCTATTTGCTGATCAACAAGAAGCGGTACGCTGGACTATACTTTACCCGCCCCGAGGTCCATGATAAAATGGACTGCAAAGGTAAATCTTTTACATCTTGCATTACATCATCAGTTGCTTTCTATTAAGATAATAAATTGAGTTTGCTTCTGCAGAAGATTTTGATTTTGGCATGTGAGATTCTTGGAGATTCATGTTTTTTAGTTGTCGCATCATTCGAGATCTTGAACGTCTTTTTAGGAATCGAGACAGTAAGAAGAGACAATTGTCCTCTTGTGTCCAATCTTCTTAATGTGGTCTTGCAGAAACTTCTGATCGAAAGGGATCCAGACGGAGCCACTAATGTGGTCAAGCAGACCATCAGTGACCTCTTATGTAATAGGGTTGACCTTTCACAGCTCATCATCACGAAAGAGTTGACTCAGTCAGACGAAGAGTATAAGAGTAAGGTGCCTCATGTGGAGTTGGCGAAGAAGTTGAAAAAGCGAGACCCGGGATCTGCGCCTAGTTTGGGCGACAGAATCCCATATGTCATCACTACTGGTTAGTTAATTATTGCTAAGTATAGTAGTGAATTAGTTAAGTATAGAATCCCTTTTATTTTTGTATAGAATCCCTTTTATTTTTGTATAGAATCCCTTTTTATTTCATGTTTTGACGATCTTAAGAACTTACTCCAGTTTGCTGATACTCCAAAAGTTGAATATGACGATGATGAGGATAATTTTATTTTCTTTAGGTAAAAGTAAGTTGCAAAGTAGCAAACGTGTCTAGCTATGTAATCTCACCAAGCCTTACATTCTTTCGAAATCATCAAAAGCTATTCGATCTTATCTTTCTCACTTACCTTGTCGATTTCCTTGAACTCTCCTTTCTTCGAATTTACAAACCACTCTTTGTACTGTTTGATAGCGTGCTACAAAATTAGAATTTATTTAGTCAGGTGAGATTATTGTAAACATTTGTTACAGGTAGTAGAAATGAGCCCGTTTACATGAAGGCTGAAGATCCCATGTACGTGTTGGAAAACGGGCTTCCAATAGACACCAAGTACTACCTGGACCAACAGTTGTCCAAGCCACTAATCCGGATATTTGAGCCAGTGTTCGGAGAGTCGAAGGCGGAGTCAGTGCTGCTTCACGGGGAGCATACACGAGTGAAGAGTGTGGCTACTTCTAAAGTGAGTGGACTGGCCGGGTTTGTGACCAAGAAGGCTACTTGTCTGTCATGCAAGGTACGTTCTCTTCCATTATATAATTTGCATGGATAATATCAACACATCGAGATCCAAGCACCGATTACAAGTTATTTTTACCGAGATCATTCCATTCCGTCAAGTAGAAGTTGTTTCGAAATTATAGGACTAAAAATTGTGGGCAGATATGATTATTTCAGGCTGTTCTACCGGATGAATCAATGGTCGTGTGCAAACACTGTAAACCGAAAGAAAGCGAACTGTACCAGAGAGAAATTCTGAAACTCAACAGTATCCAGGAGAAGTTTGCTAGGCTGTGGACCCAGTGCCAAAGATGCCAGGGTTCTCTGCACGAGAAAGTGTTGTGCACTAATCGGGATTGTCCTATCTTTTATATGAGACAGAAAGTGAGACTCGATTTGAGTGGTCAGGAAAAAGTTATGAACAGATTTGGCAACCCTGCCGATGATTGGTGAACATTCGCGGAGATATATTGCTTTGAAGAGACTCGAAGTTCTGATAACTTAGTGATATTTTTTGAAAACTATGACTGACACAATGTTTGAAATTGACGAATATTTCAATGTATTGTCTAGGCGATATAGTTTGTGGTTTTGAGCTTTTGTGATAACACTGATTTTTTACTATCTAATTTTGTACCTTTTAATCTGAATTGCAATTAACGTATTGATTTGTTTTATTAATCACTCTAGCGAGAGCAATGGTCTTGTAATCGGGAACTAGACTTTATTTCATTTCCATTGATAAAAGAAAGGCAAACTCCACTATCGAACTGCAGAAGTGTAAAGGTCACAAAAACGGGATCGACTTCTAATTTCAAAAGTGGAATTTAATTATCAGATTTCCCAGCGAAAAAAATCCTTACGTATTGATCCAGTTTTCTCAAATTGGGTTAATATCCTCAATTTTAAATTAATTTGGAAATTCAAACAGGTTTAACGTCATCTATTTTTTTCTTCGAAGTTCGAAGGCTGAGATGTTTAAAAAACAAGTCAGTTTTTTGTTCTTTTGCACCCATTACTCTTTTCGAACTGTCAGTTGGCTAAGTTGAGTGAACCTTAGCTCCTTCGAGAATTCTCATTTGGAGATTGCTGTTGTACCCTGAGGTCTGGAGCTCGAGTCCTGGCCGGACATTTTTTTCAGTATGTATGAAATAGAAAATTATTGTTTTTTTGGGTAAAATTTGAAGTGTCGTACTATTGTTTGTCTACTTATCTTTGTCGGCTTAGTTGCCAGGTCGAGAATTATTTTTATTGTCAGCATTTTCATAGCAGAGCCCAGTTTTTTTATTAACTCCTGTAATTTGTAAAATTAATAGCCGTGACGTAATTTTTCCTTAGTTTTTTTTGGTATAAAATTTTAGTTGGTCTAAATGGTTTCGGCTAATGTTTTATCGGCTTAGTTACTTTTTTGTGTCGCTTCAAAGTCAAAAATGATTGATTTGATTTTTGAAAATTTAGGTTGTTTGTGTTCAGGTAATCAAAACTTCAATTAAATTTTCAAAAATTTTTATGACAACAATTTATGACTTGTTTTGTTTTCGGCTTAATGGGCGTCTACCCACTTGTTGTCGGCTTAGTGGCCGCTCGGCCAAGACTAAAAGCCTATTTAATTCTGGTGCCTATTTTTTCCGTCTCATTTTCTATTCGCTAGTTTGCAATGCTGAGCTTGCGTTGTATTGCAGGTGATACCAAGCTTTGCTTCGCCTCTGTGTTTACCCTAGCTTCGCCTCTGTGGTAAAAAACAGAATATTGTCCTCAAACAAACTAGCAAATGTCAAAAAACAGACTTGTGATTAAAAGAAATAGCCGTGCAAAGCAATCAAATTTGAACTCTGTAATTTTTCAGTTTAGAAATGATTCGCTTCATCCTAATCCAGAACAGAGCAGGAAAAACGCGGCTCGCAAAGTGGTACATGCCGTTCGAAGACGACGAGAAACAGAAACTAATCGAAGAAGTGCATGCTCTGGTCACTGTCCGTGACGCCAAACACACGAACTTCGTCGAATTCCGAAACTTCAAAGTCGTCTACAGACGCTACGCCGGACTCTACTTCTGTATCTGCATAGACATTTACGACAACAGTTTGGCATATTTGGAGGCCATTCATAACTTCGTCGAAGTTCTCAACGAGTATTTCCATAACGTCTGTGAACTGGATCTGGTATTTAATTTCTACAAAGTATACGTAGTAGTCGATGAGATGTTCCTGTGTGGCGAGATGAGGGAAACTAGTCAAGGAAAAGTCCTAAAACAGCTGCAGTTTCTGCAGACATTAGAGTGATGATTCTCGATGATCGGTATCTCGATTAGTCATTCATTCAATTCTATTCCCGGTGTGATTCATAATCTGTTTCAAAAATCAGTGGCAATTTCTATGTATATCGGAAGCCTATAAATTAATGATGTATTATTTATCAATCTTTTATTTTAATGAATACATTGCCTGTTGCACCTGAAGATGTAGTTTTGTAATTTTGTATCCCGCAATTTATGATGTTTGCTTGCTGAGGTTCGAATCGTTTAGTTTTGATTGCTCTAATGTAATTTCAAACATCGAAGGTATTTTTTCTTACCAAAATGAAGTTGAGCAATATTATAGGACACAGAAAAATGCAGGGTGAATTGTTTGAGCCAAGATAGAAATATTATTTAACCAAAAGGTAAGGACCAGTTCTTGGGCATTGAAACTGTTGAAAGCATACCTAAGGCCAGTTCAAAGGTGATGGTATTTTTTCTATGAAATTCTAAAGATGAAGAGACTACAAAACTACGAGTTTTTTTTTATTTTACTAAACAATTTTCAACTGTCTTTTGTTGGCTTTGTTTCTATGCTCCAGTGTTTGACATATTTCATCGAAGCTTCTTTGTTGGCGTGACTTAGAGCCATCTGATGATAAAGTTACATCTCAGGAATTTCTATATAATGTAGTGAAGACACTTTTATATGTCTTGCTGATTTTTCTGCGGTTTTTTGATTTCTTTTAAATATTTATCAAGTCAAATTCAATTCAAAAGAAATGTTGTAGAAATTTGTTCACGCTGACACGCTTTAATGCAGTTTTCAACAGAAAAAATTAATTTAAAATAGACTTTCGTATATTGAATTTTAGAAAAATTAAAGGGGGCAACTGGAAAAGAGCCAAAAAACCTATTGGTCGAGTTTTCTCAATTTTGATCAGTTTTTATCAAAAAAGGTGAGTGAAAAAATATTCTCGAAATTCTAGGTGATATAATTCTTCAAGTTCCAGAAATGAAAATTTTCGAAAAATAATAATCATTGTTTTCTTATTTTTGAGTTTTACAACTGCTGGCTCATTAAACTTTGTTAACTTTTAGAGGTACTTTTTACCGTTTTTGTTCGACCATCGAAAATGGGAAGAAACTTTGTATTCGGGTGTGTTTAATTTTTTTTTTCTACGCAATGCCAGGAACCATAATAATTATCGGACTGAGCTGAGTGATATATATTCAGTTTTGAAAAAAACGGCTTAAAGTTTTTGGTTTTTCGTCTAAGTTCGACCAAATAAAGTGATGATAACTTGCTAAATGGGTCATTTAGGCTGAAAAAAAAATTTTTTCCAAGTGGAAACAATTTTTGAAAGATATATTTGACACTTGCCAAGCAAGAATTGTTTTTTTTTTTTGAATTTTATAAATCTTTGTTCAAAAAAAGAAATGTTTTTTTTTAAGTGTTTTCCTTTTTTTGTTTGTCATTCTTTTTTTGAAAATGATTGTTATCGATAATGCCTAATTTACTAACTTTTAGGGCGTGCGTGTAGTTTTATCCACGTCACGAACTAAAAAACGACACTAATTTGAAGAACTTCTATTTGTAGTTTTTATGAATATGGTCGGAACATTCTGTGCTGCTTGCACTGCAACCAGCTATCCTTGTTTGAATTGTATTTGCAATTTGCAACATGGATAGTAAATTGCTTTGCAAGCAACACAAGTTTTTTTGCATGTCGTTTCAGGATTTTTCAATAGTTTTCCAAAAACTTCGATTTGAAAAATTTTTTCTTGAATTTTGAAATTCATCATTTTGGTGGGGTACTGTCAAAGAACTCTCTGAAGGTTTGTATCTGGCCTCCTAATATGACTGATCAACGCCTTTTCTTTTTCGAGTTGTGACGTTTTGTGTATTTTCAAAAATTAAATATCAAAAAATAGTGATGTCAATGTACTAACAGCAGTTGTAGATATGGCCTCTATCCAATTATGATAGCTCAAATCCCATTTGTTTCCGAGATTTGTCCTTGTTTGAATGTTTTTTTTAAGTGTTTTCCTTTTTTTGTTTGTCATTCTTTTTTTGAAAATGATTGTTATCGTTAATGCCTAAGTTACTAACTTTTAGGGCGTGCGTGTAGTTTTATCCACGTCACGAACTAAAAAACGACACTAATTTGAAGAACTTCTATTTGTAGTTTTTATGAATATGGTCGGAACATTCTGTGCTGCTTGCACTGCAACCAGCTATCCTTGTTTGAATTGTATTTGCAATTTGCAACATGGATAGTAAATTGCTTTGCAAGCAACACAAGTTTTTTTGCATGTCGTTTCAGGATTTTTCAATAGTTTTCCAAAAACTTCGATTTGAAAAATTTTTTCTTGAATTTTGAAATTCATCATTTTGGTGGGGTACTGTCAAAGAACTCTCTGAAGGTTTGTATCTGGCCTCCTAATATGACTGATCAACGCCTTTTCTTTTTCGAGTTGTGACGTTTTGTGTATTTTCAAAAATTAAATATCAAAAAATAGTGATGTCAATGTACTAACAGCAGTTGTAGATATGGCCTCTATCCAATTATGATAGCTCAAATCCCATTTGTTTCCGAGATTTGTATTTTTTACAGTGGCTGCAGATGCGGCCGTGTTTCGACGTGTTTTTTTCAAAGGTTTTCAAAATTTCAACGTTTGAATTGTAGTGCTGCGATGGTACTCTAGGCGTTGTATATCTGGCCTCCAATTACGACTGCTCAAAGTTTTTCGTTACGGAAACACGCTATCATTATTTCAAAAAGTTTCAATGAACCAAGATCGTTTTTTGAAAAAGTATGTCATTTTTCAAATGAAAAGGAACATTAATTATAGTTGATTCTCTTTTAAATCGTTCATTTTATGAAACAGAAAGCGTTTTGAGATCTCCCCGTTCATTCTTGTTTGCTTTTAGTTTTTTCGTATATTTTCTTGCTATTCTCACGTTCATCAATCTGTTTGAAGCACCGGATGTGCAAGTTACCCGCTAGTACAGGTCATTTTCGAGGAATTTTCAAGGGACCTATTGTTGTAATCGAATGCCAAGATCTAAAAAACATCGCGCAACCCAATATGACAATTCTCGAGGGACCACATTTTGTACCCGAAATGCTTTCGCACTATCAGTGGTCAGATCAACCATCATTTATTCGTGTATTTTTAAGTTAAGTTGCCTTTTTGGTCAACCGAAAATAAAGTTTTCATAGATTCGACAAATGAAACCTTGTTGATAGTTCGCTGGAAGTGCAGTTTCGCTTGCAAACGAGTTTGACTTTTTCCAGAAGTTTTTGCAAATGTGATTGTAAATCATGTAGCAACCGAACAGCTCAAATGCCCATTATCCCGCCAACATGGTGACTCAAGGCAAGGTCTCTCAAATTCTAAAGGACCTCACATCGTCATCAGATACTGAATCGGACGTCAAAGACAACAGTTCAGCTCAGTCCAAATCCCCTTCGAGAAGAGCGAGTGGCGAGGCTGCTCTTATAAGAGCATTCGAACAGAGGCTGATTTCGTTCACGACAGCCAGATGGTTCGCTAAGCCAGTTTCGATGTCTCCTATCGTATGTGCACAATATGGTTGGCATTGTGTGGATATCAATCAAATTCAATGCACAAGGTTAGCATATGAAAATTCGAAATGGTGAAAAGATCACGCAGCTCTAACCACTTAAGCACACTTCGATTCTAGAATAAGAAAATGTTTTGAAATAGCTAGTTAGCAAATTTTGATGCATAATAATTGATATTACATTGCGGTTCTTAGTCAATATTTGAAATGGAAAAAAATTCAAATTGACTTTGCTATCTATTGCAGAGGTATATATTTTTTGTTTCTTTAGTGAAATCATCTGTGAAATTGAGGTAAAAGTTGTTTTGTCGTTGAAAAAAGTTGTGCTTGGATAATGCATGCTTAAATGAAACGTTTTTCAGTTGTGAAGAGATCATAGCCCTGTCAGGAGAAAAATCAGAAGAAGAATACATAATTTCAATCCAGTCAAAAGGTCACAATCCCATTTGCAAATGGGCATCCAACCCCGTTCCCAACAGTCTAGCTCACAAGATTGAAGATGTGAAGAGTGTTCTACTGTGCAACGCCAAGAAAGTGATGGAATGCTCGGAAAGTAACAAGAAATTCAAAGCAGAAGAATTGTTTGGTGTCAGTAATTTTTCAGTTCCGGATTATGAGGAGATGGATGAGCAGCGATCGGTGCTCATGGAATCAATTCGCAATATTAGTAAGTAACCAGTTCATCATTAAATGTATGCGTTTTCAAGTGTTTTCTTAAAAAGAAGTGCTCTGCTTGGATCACAGAAGATATTTTGGTAATATTTTAAAATTATTTTACTAATTGTTGGACAAATTTTGTATGCTTCTATTTTTCAATCCTCTCTCGCTTGATAGGTAAAGTTGGTTCGATATATTATTTGTTTATTTCAAAATTCACTCAATTTGTTTTATTTGCTATATTGTGCATATTGAGATTATTGCGACTATGAACATGTGTTTCAGCAAACAACATATCGTGTTGTGATCGCATACTTGATCTCTCGATGTTCGGCTGGAAGCTAAAATCAGAGAGTGTGATAAGCTGTGATAAGTGCAAGCGACGCGCAAGAGCCTCAAACTTCAAAGACAAGCCATTCGACCCTTCAAAGCAACATTTCTACTGGTGCAGCTGGATATGCAGTTCCTATGATGACAAAGAGTCTGAACCGGGCTGGTCTAGAAATTTGAAGGCCAATGTGAGAAGTCCCTTCAAACTGAACAAATCAGATGTGGCCTGTGAGCATGGCATTGAATCAGTGAAAGCTGTTCGAACTTTGTTCAGAGCACTCTAAATTATTATGCTCGAGTGTTCCTGAAATGAATATGAGGAACCGCCATACGAATATGCTGACATTCGAAAACTGACATGCTGCAAACTAACTTGAAAAGGCGAGTCTTTTGACTATGAACATCGGTAACACACTAAAGAGAATATTGAACTTTGTAGTTTTTTAGATAACCTTAAATGTTGTCAGTGATCTATTGTGTTATTTTTGATGGAATTTCAGTTTCAAGTTTCCACGTGCTTGTTTTTTTTGTATTGCTACTTGCTTTTTTGATTTGAGTTTTTGATGTGAGATGTGATCCAATAGAATATTGTGAGCTTAGTATGAAAAGAAATTTATAGTCCGTATCGATCAAAGCTATCAATTTTTCAAGCTGGGACTCTTTTGCTGACTACTTTTTCTATTGCTGTTGAAATTTAAGTTTGTTTCCATCTGGATATTTTGTTAGTAGATAAAACAGTTGTATCAGTTACAGTTATAGCTATAACATATCAGTCGAAAACGGCTGCAAAAAAACTGAATTTGATTTAAGTCGGTTGCCAAAATCCCGGAATTCAGTGTACACAAAATGCAACCCATGCGTAGTTAATTAGGGTATACTGCTTGATCAATTATTAGCTGACATTATGTCATACTGTTTCAGTGGTCTACCCGGGAAAAAAAGGAATATAAGTGAGTCATTGTCCCTTACGTTGAGTCCCTATTGCACCCTAACTGGGAATTAAAACAAAGAAGGGATTCATTGAAATAAAAGCGAAGTATTTTATTGGTTATTACACCGCCACGCCAGTTTATTACAATATTACTTAGCTAGTCCAGTTAAATAGTGCCAACTACAAATAGCCAAGGTTGGTAAGAAGTACATATACGCCAGACGTGACGCTCTAGACTAGCCACTATAGCTGGTCTAATTGTATTGGTAGTGACCATGAATTTTACTACAAAGAGCACACTTAGCTAACAAGACTTGGAACCAAATGTTTGCAAGTTGCACGTTCTCAATTCGATATTTACTTTATAGTACCGATTGGAACATTGAAAAATCAGAAAATATTATTTGTTCGTACTAGTTTGTCTTGCACAGACCAACCTGCAATCAGCTTTGATTAAATAAGATTACGTAATAAATCACACAACCCAGCATGGACTTACGTAACAAATCGTAAAACGCTCATATATGGCCACTATTTTGCGTAATAAGCTACGTTGTTATTAAAGAAATTGTATAACTCTTAAGGAAAACCAGCTGCGTTATTTCGCTAGCAAATATCATTTAAGCCCCGCTGTTGCATTAACTTCTGTCTTTCAATATTTCCTATTTCTTTGCTCAACTAATTGTCCAAGGACATTTCGGCTCCTATTTAGTTAATTTTTCCACAGCTTAATCTTTCAAACTCATTCCCTGCTATTTTTATTGCAGCTATTTTTTTTTCACACGCAGCCTTGTACGCTAAAAAAAGAACTATTTTTATTACTTTTTCCAACATGCGGTATCGTCTGTCGCCGCCGTCCTGCACAAATGTCGATTCTTCGCGCATCCTTTGTTAAGTTCTCTACTATGACGTGTTTTGTCAGACGTTAACCATTCTTTTTACTTCAATGGCGGCGGGAGGATACATACACTCCTACCCGAACGCCAGCGTCTTCGTGTGTCAGCCAGTGGAACCTTCGATATCTGGACCCAACGGATTCCAGAACCAACCAAATGGAACATTAATTGCCAATCGAGGTCACAGTTCTCAAGAACCAAGTTCAAACCTTACCAATTTACAGACTTTTAGTTACCCAAATGGAAACAATCGATTCTCAGAGCAAAATGGAAGTTTCCAGCGAGGTACCCAAGCCCAAATTATGAGATCAACAGTGCCAAGTGTCATCCAGAATCCAAATCAGCGAATGATGATAAGACATGGAAACGTTATCCAATCGGCGAATCATTCCAATCACAGATTTGGGATGGTGAAAAGTGAAAATCAGCCTCGAGTCTTGAATCAGAGCAATACCTGTTACCAGAATTCGTCTTTATTAATACTAGCGGGTTCCGCCGCACCTCAGAACCAGATGGTATACAGCCAACCCTCTACTTTAATGAATTCAAATCGATGTTCTTCAAATTTCATATCAAATCAATACATTAATCCGGTGAGTCAGTGTTCATAATTTTTTGTCAATTCTGATTAAATAGCTATTGAGTGTAATTTGAAAAAATAGACTAATGCGCACTGGAGGAGAATCCGTTTTCTTACATCAAAACGGTTAAGAGAAATGGTTTTTGCAAACGGGAACTTTACCTTCTCCATGAGAAACTTGAGAAACTTCATTTGACCAAACTTGTCAACTGATTGGTCAAATGAAGACAAATTAAGCTCTCCAATAACAACAGTGCAAATGATAAACAAAGATTAAAATGACTAATTTCTAACAAAGATTAAATGGACAAATTTCCGGTCATTTTTGAATTCACTAAGTTATTAAGAATAATGAACGCCGTGAGTACTCTCATATAGGTCTTGATGATTGTTCCGACCATTTGAAAAATGTGCAGGAACTTTGTATTCGGGTGTTTTAGATTTTTTTCCACGCAAAAACAGGTACCACAAATAATCATCGGACTGGGTGAGTGATATATCATATTAAAGCCCTTGCAGTCGTGATTCGAACTTTTTGAAATTTTCAAAAAAATTCACAGTTTCGAGAAAAATCGGTTTGAAGTTTTCGATTTTCGTCTAATTTCGAGCGAGTAAAGTTTGCGAGCATGCCTATTTATGCTAAGTTTAGGCCGTTTACAATAGGTCATGTGTGCTTAATTTTAGTTTTACTCGAGAATAATTAGTTTTTGGAGTTTCATTAACGCCATCTAGAGAATCAAAAACTCAAAAATTTTTAATTTTTTTTTGTTTTGTTTTTCTAGTCATTTTTTTCAACTGTTGTGCAGCCTGCCGGTTTACTCTGACTGTCTAATATGCCTAAGTTGTAGTGGGGCAGTACAACGTTGCCGAAGTACAACAGTGCCGAAAATGAAAACTTTTTTCAACAGTGCCGAAAACTTAAACAAATTTCAACATAAAGTGCGGCAAACAAAAATTCAACGGCGATCGTCTACAGTCTTAAGTGACACTATGAGAATTTGAGCGAGAAAATGTGCTACTTAGACGTTTTGGCGCCAAAATAATTGTTTAACTTGCAATTGCAGACATTTGGCACCAAAATTGGAGTGAGTTTCTTTGTTAGTTAGCCTTAGTGATTAGAAAATGCGTTTAAATTATTCTGAAATTTCCCCGCCTTTTTCGGCACTGCTGTACTTCGGCACCGTTGAACGCCACTGTTGTAGTGGTTTGTTCAGATCCTGTCACACTACGCAGAAAAATGACACTAACTTTGTGTGAAAGAAAAAAGTGTGTGTGTTTTATTGATGTAAAAGTTAGAATTCAGTGTTGATTTCACCGTGTTTAAGATAAGTGGCACCCAAACTTTTCAAAAAACTCAAATTACAAAATAATTTTCAAAACTTGAAATTCCCTACTCTGTAGTTGGGTGGTGTCAGAGTGCTCTCAAAGAGTGCCAAGTTCGCATACATTTATGGCTGCTTAAATCCTTGTAGTTTTCGAGATTTTGCTTTTTTTAAAAAGTTTCTCAAAAAAAATTCAGAAAACTTTTTTATGGCTTTTAAACAATATTCAGAAAAATTAACTTGAAGCTTCTCAAAATTTGAAATTCCCATTACTGTAGATGGGTGGGTACTGTAAAAAGACTCTCAGATATACTCTTGCGTCCAAAGGCGACTGCTTAAATGCTTTGAAGTTCTCATCTGTATAGTGACGCTCTGGAGTTGCGAAGTTTTCAGATAACTTAAATTTAATTTTTTTGATACTTGATATTCCAAACCCAGTAGTTGGGGGCTGTCAGAGTACTCTCAGAGGTTGCGATTCTGCCCTCCAAATATGTTTGCTCAAATCTTGGTAGTTCTCCAGATATGACGTTTTTTTTGTGATTTTTTCAAAAATTTTCAGAAAACTTGAATTAATTTTAGTTTTTCTCAAAAATAAGGAATTCATAACCCTGTAAATGAGGCTGTCACAGTATTCTCAGGGGCTGCAAATCTTGCCTCCAATTATGACTGCTCAAGTCTCGGTAGTTATCGAGATCTGACGTTGTATATGGCTTTTTTAAAAAACAAATTCTAGAAAACTTAAGCTCAAAGCTTCTCAAAATCTAAAGTTTCCTACAGCGTAGTTTGGTTCTGTAAAATTACTCTCAGTAGTTGCAAATCTTGCGTTCAAATGCGACTGCTCAACTGCTTTTAATTTCGAGTTGTGTCGTTTCTTAATTAATTTGAACTTAGATTGAACTTACTTCACGAAATTTTATGGCTTTTTAAAACTTAAACAGAACAACTTTAAAAACATTTTACAAAATTTATAATTACCAATCCTGTAATTGAGTGCTGTCGGAGTACACTCAAAGGATGCAGATTTAATTTGCAATAAATAGGGTTTTTTTTGATGAGTTGTTAAAAAACCGAAGGTGCGTTACACCTTAGTTTTATTTAAAAAGGTCAATCATAAACTGTTTTAGAAATTCTCATACCATCTATTTTTTATCTGAAATTTGAAAGTTGGGTACTTTCAAATTTTTTTTATTTCTGTTACCTTTCTTTCATTACTCTTTTCCAACTGTCAGTTGATTATGTTTCCTTTTGCGATAGCAAGTGTCTTGCAACCGGTTATTAGAATTTCGTATAATTAACATCGTATAATTAACTTTTTTGTAGTTATATTGTTGTTGCTTTAGGCGTTTTGATTTTTTTCTGCTGCTTGTAATTTTCTTAACGTTGACTTCGTATATTTTTTTTTGTTTAGTTTTGTTTTGCTTAAAACTTAATCTGCCCAAACGATTTCGGTTTATTTTTGATTGACTTAGTGACCTTTTTTTGAGTAGTTTTAATTGAAACATAATTTTTATGATCCTCTCTGGATCGCATGCAATGCTAAAACTCTTATTTAAATTATAGTTCTTAACAACAAGTTTTTTTCGTATTTTTTTTCCGGTTTCTTTTTTTTTTCGCTTGATAGGTTTGTGCGTGTGCTTTGAGGAGAGGGACTTCAAAACTTTTTATTAGTCCTCAATTTTTTTGATTTTTTTCCATGGTTTTCCTGCTTTTCGGTTTAATAGCTTTCAGCCTATATTACATCGACTTAGTGGCCTCATATTGTTTCATTTGATGGGCAAAAAAAGTTTTATGTATTGATGTTTTGAGGTTGTCGGGGACCTATTAACATTGAAAATGTTTTGATGTTTCTAAGTTTTTTTACATTTTTTTTTCGTTTTCTAGTCATTTTTTTGTTTCCTCTTTTGTCTATTGTACTATGACTGTCCAATATGCTGAAGTTCTATTTTTTCGTTCAGATATTTTATCACACTACACAGAAAAGAAACGACAATATTTTGATATATATTTTTTGCATTTTTAAGACTATGCTCTTTGCACAGTAACCGGCTATCCTTGTTTTTTTGTGTGTTTTTTTTTACTTTACTTAAAAGCGTTTTTGATTTATACCTAATCGGCTCAGTGGCATCATATTGCATCTTTGGATGAGCGATCGTTGGAGATCGTAATCCGGACTGCACTGAAAATTTTCAAAATAAACTTCCTATTTTTATTTTAAGATTCCCTAATTTCTGGCTTTCAGGCCATATATGCAAAGAAATAATGAACTTGATCTCTAGTGTCGCGAGTAACTATACTAAAAATGTTTGACGAAAATATTAATATCAATTTAGCACCTCTCGTGGAGCTCAAAGTTTCGCTTTGGATCGCCCTACCTGCCTTCCCCATTAAAAACATCGAAAACTGCAAAAAAAACTTATAAATTGAATTTTATAAATTGTGGTCAGTACAGTACTATCTCTATCTATTTGCCCAAGCACATTATCTGGTTAATCTTGATTTCGCTAACGCTTTGATTTACAAGTAGTTTCTTTCATCTTTTTGCGCAGTCGCAAAGTATTTAAATTAATTCTCCAATCGGTAAAAAAACGCAGTTATAACGCTATCATTTGTAGTATTTCAAAAAAGCTATATTTTTTTAAGGTTCAAAGGAGCAAAATATAGAGCTGAAAATTTAAAAAAATCTTTTTCGAGAAAAGCACCTTATTGTTTTCCGTGTCAACGAAGTTAACGATTTTACAAAATCTACTGCATCAAATTTTCGGAGACCGCTTTTTCTCCACAAAACCTTTTACACAAAAGAAGAGCAGTGTCACATTACTAAATTCACTTTTTTCCTAGCCCAAGTCGCAAATAAATTTGCTCATTTTTTTAGTGGTATTCTTATAGCAATGGCATGACATCTTGGTTACTCTCGCTGCATTAGCATTTTATCTGGTGTACTTTTGCTGCATTAGCAATACATCTCGGTATCTGTTTAATTGGTGGCTAGTGTTTCAGGCCTATCAAGATCTCATGGGGCATATGCTAAAACGTGATGATTTCAAATTCTATTTTGGGTATTCGACTTCGGCACATATCAGGATTTTTATTAATTTTACTTTTTCTTTTGACGTTTCTTTTCTCAAGTTTTGTCCTTTTTAAGGCTATTTTTTGCTTCTATATGCAAAATGCAGTGCTGAAATTTTTTTGAATCCAAACTATGACTTAAAGGGCTCCAATATGATACTACATTCGATATATATATATATATATTAACTTTCTTTGAACTGGGCAAAAACCGGTGGATACCCCCACTTCATGCTACCTTCACGCCTATTTGAAAAAGGGGTGAGTCGAACGATATTTCACGGAAACCTAGCTCAGTTTCATACAAACATCCAAATTTGAAAAGAAGAGACCACCATTCGTTCAACTCAGTTCAACCATGTTCTTTTTTCGTAGCTTAAATTGTTTTTGAAAATTGTCTAAAAATTGACTATTTATTGTATTTTTAAATGCGGGCTTCACTTAAATTGTAAAACATGTACAAAATTTGAATTTGCCAACCCCGTAGAAGGGTGCTGTCAGGATACTCTCATGAAATGCAAATCTTGCCTCCGAATATGACTGCTTAAACCTTAATAGTTTTCTAGATATGTCGTTTTTATATCTTCTTAAATTTTTTGAAAAACTAGATACTGTGAGGTTACTCCCAGGAGTTGCAAATCTTGCGTCTAAATGCGACTGCTCAAATGCTTTCAGTTTTCCAGGTGTGACGTTTTTTTTGTCTTTAAAAAATTGGTCAAAGAGTTTAGATATAAAAAATTTCACCAAGTTTGAAGTTCCCATCTCTATAGAGGGATGCTGTCAGGGAGGGTTTCGTAGCGGTTGCGATTTCAGCCTCCAATTTTGAACACTCAAATCCTTATATTTTACGAAATGCGACGTTTTTTGTGATTTTGTTTAAAAATTTCATAAAATTTAAATTTAAAAATTTTCACAAAATTTGAAATTTCCAACCCTGTAGTAGGGTGCTGTCAAGATACTCTTGAGGAGTTTCAAATCTTGCCGCTAGATATGACTGCTCTAATCTCGTAGTTTTGAAATATGACGTTTTTTTATTTCTTTTTAAAGTTTCAGAAAACTTAGATTTGAAAAAGTTCAAAAAAGTTAAAGCTCCTAACCCTGTATAAGGTATTGCTAAGGTATTCTCAGGATTTGAAAATCTTGAGTCCGAATGCGACTGCTTAAATGCTTTGAGTTTCCGAGATGTGATATTTTCTATTTCTTCTGAAAATTTGGTGAGGCGCTGTCAGGATACTCTCAAGGGTTGGAATCTTGCCTTCAAATGTGACTACTGCTCAAATCCTTGTAGTTTTCGAGATATGGCGTTTTTTATAATTTTTCCTTAAGTTTTCTGAAAATTAGATTAAAATAAAATCGAAAAATTTGAAAATAACAATCCTGTAGTTGAGTACTGTGAGGGTACTCTGAGATATGGCAAAGTTTGCGCTTAAATGCGACTGCTCAAATGCCTTTCGTTTCCGAGATTTGACGTTTTTTAATGATTTTTCGAAGATTTTATTTACAGACAATTTATAGTGAGACAACCTGATTGTCGGGGTACTATGAGGCGTTGCCAATCTTGCCTCCATGCTCAAAGCTTTTTAGTTTCCGAGATACGACGTTTTCTAATTTTTTTTCAAAGTTTAGGGAAAGTTAAATTAAAAAAAACTCACGAAAAATGAAATTCCTTACCTTGTTGTTGGGTGCTGTCAGGGTGGTTTCATGGACTGTAAATTTTGACTCCAAATTCATCCGAAGGCTCTTTTAGTTTCCGAGATATGAAGTTTCTATGGTTCTTCAGTTTCTTAATTAAAAAAATTGAATTATAAAAAACTTTAAAAATTTGAAATTACCAACCCCGTAATTGGGTGCTGTCAGAGTACACTCAGAGGTTGCAGATCTTGTTTTCAATAAATGAGTTTCAAAAGTTTTTAGCACCGGAGGTGCGTGACGCTCTAGTAAGTATTAAATTTTCACCGCATCATCTTTTGACTTGCGTTATTGGCTAAATTTTTTGTCTGTATGGCGGTCAATTCGAGGTCAAAATTCAAGGACAACCTAACTAATATTCATAAAGTTTCCAAATGCAAAAAAGTCAGCACCTTTCGCTCAGCTCATTTGAACTGTTTTTTTCATAGCTTAAGTTGTGTTCGAAAATTGTTATAGATTCAAATGGCTTCGTTTTGTGACTTACGTTTGTTAACCAACTTCTTAAGCATCTATGAAATTAAACTAAAAAACCAATTCGAATACAAAAAATTGATAAAGATAGGGCTTGTGTTCCTCGTTATTGTTCCGACCATTAGAAAAATGGGGAAGAACTTTGTATTCGGGTGTTTTAGTTTTTTCTTTTTTTGTTTTCACGCAAAATCAGCGGAGAAATTTATGTAATATATCATATTAAAGCCCTCTCAGCCGTGATTCCAACGACATTGAAAATCTCGAAACTTTTCCCAGTGTTGAAAAAAAAACCGGTTTGAAATTTTTGATTTCTCGTCTAAATTCGGGCGAGTAAAGCGAGTGAGCACGCTCATTTGTCTTTAATTTGGGCCGTTTACAATAAATATTAATGTTTAATATAATTTTACTTGACTAAAATTAGTTTTTGGAGATTTTTAAAGCCATTTTTATGATTTTTTTGTTTAGACATTTTTTACACAAGCGTCAATGTAGTGTATTGTTACGAACCTTCTTTTTTCTAACCTAACTCGCAAATAAAAGTGTTCATTAAAAGTGTTCACTTATTTGGAAATTTTACTGTAGTATTCGAAATCGCATGGCATATGTTCTCTGCTTTATTTGTGACTAGTGTTTAGCTATTACCTATGAAGCTTTCGTGGCTGATTGGTTAGGGTGTGAGACTCTTATTATCTAGGTCGCAGGTTCGAATCTCAGACATAGCCCAATTTTTTGCTAATTCGAGGCCTAATTCTACTCATAACAGAGCTGCTTTTTGTCGTGTTCTCGCTATTGTTTGCGAAGCCAAGCTTCGCCATTGTGTCAAAATTTGTTCTCATGTTTGCCTATATTACTATGACTGTTGAGTAATTTATAGTTTTACGTCAGATCCTTTTATCCTACAACGCAGAAAAAACTACACTAATTTGAAAAAAAACTCATTTTTCTTGTAGTTTTTAAAGAGTATAGTCGCAAAATTTTGCGCTACTTGCGCTTTAACCGGCTATTCTTGTTTCAGTTTTCCTTTTTTAATAGAATGTTTTCAGAGAACTGATTTCTTCCCGATATAATGAAAAATCCAATGTTTCGGAAGAAAGAAAATATGGATTCTTCGAGTATTGTTCAATTCGGACTTTCCGAAACATAGTAAACATCTGGATGTACTCCAAACATGCAGAAACGAATTGATTTGTATCCAAAGAGTTTTTTGGTCTCAACGAGAGCCTCAAATAAAATCGGATTCGTTACAACTGCGTAAATTTTGTTTCGAACGATTTCGAAAGCCACTCATTTTTCAAAGACTCGAAACATACAGTAATGACTTAATCTGAACCAGTTCGTAAGATCAAGAGCAAATGATGATTATGAATTTGAAATAATATTTGTTCCGACCATTGAAAATGGGAAGGACTTTGTTTTCGGGTGTGTTTAAATTTGTTTGTTTTTCAAGCACGCAATTCAAGTACCACAAATAGTAATCGGACTGGGTTGAGTGATATACCAAATAAAGTAATGATAACTGGTTAAATTGGTCATATAGGCTAAAAACACATGTGTTTTTTCCAAAACGAAACTCGTTTTGAAAGCTTTTTTAGGCACTTCCGTGGCCGGAAAAGCTTTCTAATTTTTTTTAATTGTGCAAAAAAATAGATTTTTTGTTTGTTATTTTTTTTTGAAAACAACTGTTGTCGATTTTGAATAATTGTCTTATTTTGTACGCTTGTGTATACTTTTATCATCCCATCACCTACAAAAAACGACGCTATTAATGAGTAAGAAACGACGCTAACTTTAAGCTTTTATGAATATGGTCGGAACATTCTGACTAACTACTGTTTGTCTTGACAGCGTACCCCTGTTTTATAGTGGGTGGAAATTTACCAAGGTTGATTCTGTATAACTTCATTTTTCTTGTAGTTTTTAAAGAGTATGGTCGGAAAATTTTGTGCTACTTGCGCTTTAACCGGCTATCCTTGTTTCAGTTTTCCTTTTTTATTAGAATGTTTTCAGTGAACTGATTTCTTCCCGATATAATGAAAAATCCAATGTTTCAGAAGAAAGAAAAAATGGATTCTTCGAGTATTGTTCAATTCGGACTTTCCGAAACATAGTAAACATCTGGATGTACTCGAAACATGCAGAAATGAATTGGTTTGTGTCCAAACAGTTTTTTTGGTCTCAACGATAGCCTCAAGTAAAATCGGATTCGTTACAACTGCGTAAATTTTGTTTCGAACGATTTCGAAAGCCACTCATTTTTCAAAGACTCGAAACATACAGCAATGACTTAATCTGAACCAGTTCGTAAGATCAAGAGCAAATGATGATTATGAATTTGAAATAATATTTGTTCCGACCATTGAAAATGGGGAGGACTTTGTTTTCGGGTGTGTTTAAATTTGTTTGTTTTTCAAGCACGCATTTCAAGTACCACAAATAGTAATCGGACTGGGTTGAGTGATATACCAAATAAAGTAATGATAACTGGTTAAATTGGTCATATAGGCTAAAAACACATGTGTTTTTTCCAAAACGAAACTCGTTTTGAAAGCTTTTTTAGGCACTTCCGTGGCCGGAAAAGCTTTCTAATTTTTTTTAAATGTGCAAAAAAATAGATTTTTTGTTTGTTATTTTTTTTTGAAAACAACTGTTGTCGATTTTGAATAATTGTCTAATTTTTTACGCTTGTGTATACTTTTCTCATCACATCACCTAAAAAAAACGACGCTATTAATGAGTAAGAAACGACGCTAACTTTAAGCTTTTATGAATATGGTTGGAACATTCTGACTAACTACTGTTTGTCTTGACAGCGTACCCATGTTTTATAGTGGGTGTAAATTTACCAAGGTTGATTTTGTATAACTTCATTTTTCTTGTAGTTTTTAAAGAGTATGGTCGCAAAATTTGGTGCTACTTGCGCTTTAACCGGCTATCCTTGTTTCAGTTTTCCTTTTTTAATAGAATGTTTTCAGAGAACTGATTTCTTCCCGATATAATGAAAAATCCAATGTTTCAGAAGAAAGAAAATATGGATTCTTCGAGTATTGTTCAATTCAGACTTTCCGAAACATAGTAAACATCTGGATGTACTCGAAACATGCAGAAACGAATTGATTTGTATCCAAACAGTTTTTTTGGTCTCAACGAGAGCCTCAAGTAAAATCGGATTCGTTACAACTGCGTAAATTTTGTTTCGAACGATTTCGAAAGCCACTCATTTTTCAAAGACTCGAAACATACAGCAATGACTTAATCTGAACCAGTTCGTAAGATCAAGAGCAAATGATGATTATGAATTTGAAATAATATTTGTTCCGACCATTGAAAATGGGGAGGACTTTGTTTTCGGGTGTGTTTAAATTTGTTTGTTTTTCAAGCACGCAATTCAAGTACCACAAATAGTAATCGGACTGGGTTGAGTGATATACCACATAAAGTAATGATAACTGGTTAAATTGGTCATATAGGCTAAAAACACATGTGTTTTTTCCAAAACGAAACTTGTTTTGAAAGCTTTTTTAGGCACTTCCGTGGCCGGAAAAGCTTTCTAATTTTTTTAATTGTGCAAAAAAATAGATTTTTTGTTTGTTATTTTTTTTGAAAACAACTGTTGTCGATTTTGAATAATTGTCTAATTTTTTACGCTTGTATATACTTTTTTCATCACATCACCTACAAAAAACGACGCTATTAATGAGTAAGAAACGACGCTAACTTTAAGCTTTTATGAATATGGTCGGAACATTCTGACTAACTACTGTTTGTCTTGACAGCGTACCCATGTTTTATAGTGGGTGTAAATTTACCAAGGTTGATTTTGTATAACTTCATTTTCTCATGTTTTTATGTCAGTGATTTTATTTCGACTCAGTCGCTTCATATTGCATTAGTTGACGAGAGAAATAGTTTCTTGGTGTGTCTATGTATTGGAACTTAAAAATTTGGAGTTTCAAAATATATCGTAGCTCATTTTTTATGCAAATAAAATTTTCGGCTCAATAAGCGTCGAACAGATTATAATCGTCTTAGTTCCCACCGCGTAAATTATAATTTGAAGTTATTCGAAAGCGACTTATTGTTTCGACGGCAACTCATTTTCAGGCGTTACTCAAAACCTACAGCAATGAGTTAACACTGACGATTGAAGTTTTAACGCTGGCATTAGTTGACGAGAGAAATAGTTTCTTGGTTTCTATGTATTGGAACTTAAAAATTTGGAGTTTCAAAATATATCGTAGCCCATTTTTTATGCAAATAAAATTTTCGGCTCAATAAGCGTCGAACAGATTATTATCGTCTTAGTTCCCACCGCGTAAATTATAATTTGAAGTTATTCGAAAGCGACTTATTGTTTCGACCCCAACTCATTTTCAGGCGTTACTCAAAACCTACAGCAATGAGTTAACACTGACGATTGAAGTTTTAACGCTGGCAATTGACTTCCTTGTAATGTTTTCCTCAAAATAAATTTATTGATTGCAAAATAAATTTTTTTCTTAGTAGTTATTTTTTGTCACTTTTTTTATTTCAAACGTCTTTTACTCACGCGGCTTTCGTCTCATTTTTTTCGGCGAGTTGTAATGTACCGCTGTGCTTCTCATTATGATTTCAGACTTTTTTATCAGTTTTTTTTTTCAGTTTATCAGTTTTTTAATTGTGCAAAAAAATAGATTTTTTTTTCGTTTGCTTTTTTTTTTTGAAAACAACTGTTGTCGATTTTGAATAATTGGCTAATTTTTTACGCGTGTGTATACTTTTCTCATCACATCACGTACTAAAAACGACGCTATTAATGAGTAAGAAACGACGCTAATTTTTAGTTTTTATGAATATGGTCGGAACATTCTGTGCTCTTTGCACATCAACCAGCTATCCTTGTTTTCATCTGTTTTTATCTGCTTTTGAGTCAAATCGGAACCTAAATTTTTTTTTCAGGAAAGCAATTTAGTTAAAAGAATCGCTGAAATATTTGTGCTGACATACTCAATTTCTGGAAAATTCAAATTAAACTACTGTTGATATTCCTTGTAACTACTGTTTGTCTTGACAGCGTACCCATGTTTTGTAGTGGGTGTAAATTTACGAAGGTTGATTTTGTATAACTTCATTTTCTCATGTTTTTATGTTAATGATTTTATTTCGACTCAGTCGCTTCATATTGCATTAGTTGACGAGAGAAATAGTTTCTTGGCGTGTCTATGTATTGGAACTTAAAATTTTGGAGTTTCAAAATATATCGTAGCTCATTTTTTATGCAAATAAAATTTTCGGCTCAATAAGCGTCGAACAGATTATTATCGTCTTAGTTCCCACCGCGTAAATTATAATTTGAAGTTATTCGAAAGCCACTTATTGTTTCGACGGCAACTCATATTCAGGCGACACTCAAAACCTACAGAAATGAGTTAACACTGACGATTGAAGTTTTAACGCTGGCAATTGTCTTCCTTGTAATGTTTTCCTCAAAATAAATTTACTTGATGACAAGTTAAGATTTTTTTCTTAGTAGTTATTTTTGTCACTGTTTTTTATTTCAAACGTCTTTTTACTCACGCGGCTTTCATCTCATGTTTTTCGGCGAGTTGTGATGTACCGCTGGGCTTCTCATTATAATTTCAGACTTTTTTTGTCAGTTTTTTTTCTTTGCGACAATTTCAATGACGATTTTAGGAAAAGACGGAATCATTTTAAAACCTTTTTTTCTGATATCACAGATTTCCAATTTTTATAGCTACTCTGCTCACCAAACTTCCCACAAAATGGTGCTACCAATCAAACAGTGCCTGGTCTGGGAACACCAGATTCGGTTCCTCCTAATATGGGCTTGACCTTTGATGCCACCAGTGGGATGCTGAACAAACAACCCAAACTGCTACCTCCTCATATCTGCTCGATCTGCGGGGACAGATCGTCGGGCAAACACTACGGGGTGTTTTCGTGTGAAGGGTGCAAAGGCTTCTTCAAACGAACTGTTCGGAAGTGTCTGAGCTACACGTGTAAAGATAATAAAGATTGTATAGTGGATAAACGACAGAGGAATAAGTGCCAGTACTGCAGGTACAAGAAGTGTGTTGCGGTCGGCATGCGACGCGAAGGTACGTGATCTTTCCAAATTTTTAATAGTGCCGGAAATAGAATTTTTAGCGAAGATAACTACACCCAAACAGTATACGAGAAATCATGTTCACTTGATACTAGCCAGAATAATTTTTCGACAATTCATGATGTGAACAATTTAGTCAAATTTGTTCGTTTTAGAGTCATTTGTTTGCTTGATTTTAGAAATCCCATTAAATTCAAAAATCTCGGATCATCTTAAAAAATTCATGCTCTAGGAGTTCAAGAGGAGAAACAGAGGTCTTCCAAATCTTCAAAAGAATCTAAAAATTCAACCAATCAAAGCGGCAAAGGCAGTCCAACCTCCAGTCATTTATCACCTAGCGGATCTGACGTATCATCCAATCACGGGCGAGCGTCCAGTTTCAGCGGAGACTTCAACTACAACGACTTGATTCCAATTGACAAGATGACAACAATGGAACGGAAACAACCCGATTTGGGAGAATGTCACGTTGAAATGAACGTCGAAGAGACTCAGAATCGATCCGTGGCATTCATCGTGAACTGGACAAAATATTTGCCTCATTTCAGCGATATTTTGATCGAGGATCAGATTATTCTTTTACAGTCAGGTATGAGGCAAATCTTCGTCGTTCGGATTTTTCGATTAACTGGTACTTAAATGTCGATTAACTGTTTCTTAATTGATTGAAAATAAAAGTTTTCCCGTTAGTTTATCTGCTCTCAGTATGAAAATTGAGATATTGAATCTTGAGCAATGAGTTCATAAAAAATTTGGCATTGGTTTCATTCTTTTCTTTTTTCTTCAGCTTGGACTCAGTTGCTGATATTGGATGTCTGTTTTCACAATTCGAAATACTTCAAGGGCATCTACAAGCACTACGACGACATTCCGCCATGGTCTCTCAAAGCTTTTAAGTGAGTACAAATTCAATTAACTGCTAACCGTTTTTGATAACTTGGAATAGCTTGATGGGTAACGTTGCGATGTTTTTCACGCTCAAGCAAAAGTCATAATGGACCCCTTGATTCCTTGGTTATAGATAGCTATTTCTTTTCGGCTTCCCATTTTTCCTTTCATTTTCTTGGTCTTTATTTTCAGACATATTTGTGAGCTGTCTGAGATACTGTATGGGATGTCTTTGGATATTTCGGAAGTTGGATGTATCAAGAGCATCATGATATTCAACCCATGTAAGTTGTGATCTAATCAATAAGATGGTTGTTTCGTTAATGGTTTCTATTGTCGCATAGCGGCCGTTGGCGGGTGGGTCTGATGCGTGGCCTTTAACACAGAAATTGTTGGGTTCGAATCCCAGTTTTGTCGTGGTTGGAGGTGTAGCGTATTAGTATGTTATACGACAGATTACACGAAGTTTTCCTATTTTTTTATACGCACCTTGCGACTACACGACAACTCGTTTAATTCATGCGTTATACGCAAATTTCAGTAGTTAGAGCCTATTCTTCTTATGAATCCTAATATTTGTTTCGTATGAATCTTAATATTTTTCTTAAAACGGCTCGTGGGCAGAGCAGAGCAATAACTTCTTAAGGGCCTGTACTTTTGCAGAAACGCAATCTTTTTGGTCGAAGTTTTTTACACTAGCCAACTTTACGGTTTTTTGATAGCATATACTTTGACATTCGAATAGTAATAATTTAACCCAGTTAATAGTTTTAACACTAGCGTCAGCTTAGTGTTTTATTACGAACCTTCTTTTTACACTAGCTTCAGCTTCAGTGTGTTATTACGAACCTTCTTTTTTTCTAACCTAACTCGCAAATAAAATTGTTTTTTTTTTATATTTGAAATCTCACTGTAGCATTGGAACTTGCATGGCATCTGTTCTCTAATTTATTTGTTGCTAGTGTTTAATCTTCTATCTTCAATTATTTATTAAGCTGCTGTGGCTGAGTGGTTAGTGTGTGTGTGACTCTTGATTTCAAGGTCGCAGGTTCGAATCTTAGACTAAGTCGAATTTTTGCTAATATGAAGCTTATTACTACTTTTTCTTATTGCACTTTAGAAAGCTGCTTTTTGTCATGTTCTCGCGCTAGCGTTTGCGAATTGCCTCTGAGTTAAATTCATCAAATAAACCGAAAAAACATAGTTTCAAACAACATAACAACAATAAAAACTCGATTTCAGAAATTTTCTAACACAATATATCTCGCAATTTTTGAAATGCATATTAAATTTTGAAATGCATATATATTAAATGTGGCTTTATGCTCTACAATTTATTGCATGAAAAATTAGTGTGGATGCCTTCAGTTTGTTATGTTCCAAGCTATTACTTGCAAAAAGTGTGTCCATTTGTATTTGGTGCCACTTGTGCTGCATAGCATTGGCAATCTGTTAGCAAAGGTAGCTGCTTTATTTGTGGCTAGTGTTTACTGGTTAACTTATGGTGACCAAGAGGGCAGGGCGTGAGACTCCAGGAGGTCGCAGATTCGAAGCCCATACGCAGCAAAGTTTTACTAATTCGAGGTTTATTTCTATTTTTTTTTATTTTACTTCATAAAGCTACTTTTTGTTGTGTTCTCGCTTGTGTTTGCGAAGCGCAGCTTCGCCACTGAGTAAAAAGTGTGCGCAAACGCTAAAAATGGTCTGTATGATGGAAAACGCTGCAAAAAGAAGACGCTGCACGTTATAAGAACATACGGCTCTTTTCCGGTTCATTCTTTTCTTTCTAATTGAGGTTTACAAAAGACTATTAAAAATGACTATTCATGTTCTAAGTTGTAAGAAAAATCATATCAGCGTTGAGAATTGAACAAAGTGTTGCAACCTTCTTTGCGTATAAATTACCGTATAAAAAAACTTAGACAACCTTATTTTATGATTTTAGAAGAGGCGAGAGAAATTGGAAAAGAGGCGAACATAACTGTTATGCGATTGTGCGTTATGACGCAAGCCAAGCATAGTGTAATAGTACGAATCAACTTCTTTTTTAAAATCTAATTCCTAAGAAAAAGTGCCCAGTTAGTGGTACTTATGGTTTATTTCCTGCCATAGGCAATTTAATAGCATCTTTTGCTTGTGTATTTGTGGCTAGTGTTAATTAACTTCCAAGTGACGGTAATGCAGATGCAAGGACGCGAGACTCTTAATCTACAGTTCGGAGATTCAAATCAGGAACCTTGAAAAACTTTTAGTTTTTTATTGCCGATACTTTTGCTGCGCAGCGTTGCGAATTAAATAGCAATTTTTGCTACTTTAGTAATGGCTAGTAGAGATATTTTAAAGAGATCGTGCGCAGAATCGAGAGCGTGAGACTCCTAATCTCCAGGTCAGTGGTTCGATTCCGGTACAGCAAATGTTTGATTTATCAAGGCTGGTTTTCACCATTTTTCCCCTTCTCACTTTAATTTTTTAGAGCTTCTTTTTTTAGAGCTACTTTTTGCCGTTTTCTTGCTTGTATTTGCAAATGCACCTTCGCCTCTGTGTAAAATAAATGTTTTACGACAATAAACTGTCCAACTATAAGTCCCAAGGTAGCAATAAGAAAGCAGGGCTGGGGCAAATTAAAAAAGGCCAAGTTCGGTTAAAGTAGAAATTATTTAACAGTCCCCCACAGATATAAAATCAAATTTACTGTGTATCAAGGGCTTTTGCGAAGTTGTATATGAAGACAAAATATGTATGTACTTGGGTAATGATCATGCATGTCAAAATTCATGACAATTGAAAAACGTGAAGAAAAGTTGAAAAACAAATATGAAAAATTGAAGGCGATGAAAAACATCCCAGAGATTCTCCTCATGGTGAATAAAACCTAGAAGGTTGATTTGTGCTTGATGTAATGTATCCTTGTGTTAAGATTTCCGAGGACTGAAAAAGCCGGTTGAAATCGAGCGACTTCAGGAGAAGTATGTGAAGACATTACGAGAGTACGAGCTGAAGAAGGGAAGCTTGGCCAAGTTCCATAAACTACTCTTCCTTCTCAGCTCTATCAGATCTACTTCGTGGAAATGCATGGAGAACAATTTGCTTCTCAACTTGCTATCATCCGAAAAGTTACGAGAACTGTCAACACAAAAAGACGATCTGAGTGATTTCGAATCTTTTTACACCGACGTCAAATGCAATGAAAGGGAGCCTTCAAAATAGATGAACAATTTTGCTAGTTAAACTCGTTCATTAATTATACATCAAATTCGATATTTTGCAGAACGAAAAAGTTGAGACATTCGATTTTTTCGAACGATTACAGAGTTGATATTCAATATCTTTTCACTGCAAAAAAAAATCCGAGACAAGCGTTTTGCTGCAACTGCCCTCGTTATTTAAATCCAGGCCAGAACAAATTGCACAAAATCCTTTTGTTTAATGTAATATAATTTTATTCTTTTTAAAAGCACAAATTGCTTTCTAGTATTGTGTTCAAATGTTCATATAGTTCATAAAAGAAAAACTCAAATTCAGATATGTTATCTATTTTGATTGGAATTATAGACAGTTAATTTAAAATTTCTTTTCCAAAAGTTTTTTTTTCAAACGAGTTACATCGATTTATTTTATAAGCAACACAAAATGAATGTCTAATTTTAAACGCATAAGTTTCAGTGTTCGTCTCAGAAAGTCCTGATTGGTCCTAAAACTTGGTCCATTCTTTTCTCGCGTTTAGTTTTTGGAATACTGAATGATGGTTGCTTTGTTTTCACATTTTTCAAGTTCGGCAAGTAGTACCCTGGAGCTGGAGTTTCCTCTCGTTTCTCCCACAACATCGTGCGCTCTCGGATCCCGATAACATGAGTCGGCGACTTCTTCAGCATTTGAGAATCGGATGTGGATCTGTCATATTTGATACTCGCTGGAAAGAGTGCTGCATCTTTGCTTGTGAACAAACTGCTCTTTTCACGCGTCACAGTAGGCATTGAGAAGCTTGGAGCGTTCTTGGCAATGGAGGATTCTTTGCCGATGTACAGAGTGTCTTCATTTGTGTATTGGCCTGGCGCTGGCCAGTTCAACTCGTCAAACCTAAAAATATGTAATTGAGTTTCCCATGCTTATGGCAAAAAGAGCCCTGTTCAGCGATAAAACTCTTTCTGTAATGTGGGGAAATAGTACAAATAGGATAAGAGTTTCTCGGTGATTCGTCGAAACTAAAATTATTTTCATTTCTCGGACTCCCAGATAAAGCGCTGGCGGATAAAATCCCCCAGGACATAATCCACCGGATAAAATCCCCCTGGACTAAATCCCCCATAGAACCACCTCCCCCTAGAATAAAATCCTCCAGTTTTAAATTTAAACTTCACCACATTCGAACTGAACAAAAATGCGACAGTAAAAGTTAAATTAAATGATGAAAGACAATTAACAGAAAAGAAATAGATAGATTAATGACTATAACTCAAAGGCCAAGTTAAGAGCTTTCGTTTGAGATAATCCAACTCTGTAGATAGCGACAGAGCATAAAATTCTTTTTATCCTTTCAAAGTTATCCTCTTTCCTTGCGTTAGTTTTTTTTGATTAGCTGCATTTGAGAGAAGAAAAACTTTTGCAGTGACTCTTTCCTCTGAATGAGTTCAATGAATTTCCATATATCAGGGTTTGACATTGGAGCCTGGATTCAAAACCACGGTGAAATCCTTCTAGGGCAATGTTTGTTCTGGGGTGGTCATCGATGGCCCTGAAGTAAACGCTCCAAATTTCCATGTCAAATCGAGATTTCTGCCTGATTGAGTTTCGCGTGTCTTTACTTACTAAGGTGTCCTCAAAATAGTTCTTGATGTCGTGAGGAAATTTGCAACTTTCAAGTATTTGGAGCATTACGAAGCAGTGGACAGTGCATACTTGATAGAAGTTATCAGGACAGCTTCTGAAGGTTCCGTCGAAAAGGCACCGGCGCTTTTAAAGATTAGGCCAAGGCAGGGAAATTGTCCATTATTTCAGTATAGGATAATACAACTGAAAATTTTTTCTATATAATGCGGTTATGTGCAAGTTCTTGCATTCCAAATAATGTTGCTTTTTTTACATTTTTTCTAAAGTTCACTGTTGACTTGCGCTCTATTAGGTTTTTGATCCGTTTGAAATTTTTAGGGCTCTTTTATAGAAAAAAAGTCTTCTTCTTTCATTTGCGGGAGCAAGCGACTTAATACCGAGATTTTTTTCCCGTAATCAACTTTTCTTACAAGATCTGCTGACACGCTCAATTCTGCGGTTACGGTCGATTTTGCTGACATGATCAACGGCTGACATGCACACTTTTTTTTTAAATTCAAGTAAAATTAACTTTTAGTTCGTTTGAGGTAATTATTTTCTTTCAAATTTTTTTTGTTAAAAAAAGCTTAACTTTTTTGGACTTGTCGTTTTTGTTTCACTTCTGCCGGCTAATTTCTCGTTGTCTTTTTCCAAGTGCAATTGATTTTATTGTAGTTTACCAACTCCTAGTTTTAATAAGCTTACCGATTTTTTTTCGGTAAAACGGGTTCGTTTTGTATTATACGGATTTAATTTATTTATGTTGCGAATTTACTAAGGCTGTTTTTAGATACTTTTACCTGTTTCAAGAGGAATTGGTTGTAAAAATTTCGATTCATAAAATTTTATAGCTCGAGTTTTTATGACTGCAGTTTCGTATTGACTGCTTAACGAGGGTCGACTCAAGTTTTTTCGCCTTAGTTGCCGCTTGATCTTTGACTTTCAAGGGTTGCTTAGGCTGTTTTGAACCTCATTCAAGTCAAATGTTCGAAATATTGTAGGTGTATATATTTTTCATTTTTTTCAAGTAGTTTTTTGCCTTAATTTTTGAAAAATTATAATAATCAGGAGTCCAAAAGGTTAGTTAGAAATATTTGAATTTTGGTCGAATATAGAGCGAATCAAGCGAGTATAATTTCGACCGCTCGCTATAGAGAAAAGGCATATAGACAAAAAAACTTTTATAGAACAAAAAAAAGTTTTAGAAGCTTCATTTGGCTCTCCTTTAGCAATAAACATTTTATTAAAGTAAACGGTTTTAAGATCTTAATGCAAAAAAAATCAGAACGTTTTTTGCATTTTTGGTGGCAATTGCTGCTGTCAAATTCGCATAATTTACTCATTTGTACCCGTTTGCATAGTTAACTCATCACACTACCCACAAGAAACACCAAAAAGTTGTTTGAGGAATGGGTTGTTTGAGGAAACACCAAAAGTTATTTGAGGAACACCAAAAAAATGTTTACTACAATTTGTTCACTTTTTGAAAATTCTGACTTGCGATTACAACAATTTGCGCTACGTACCCACCAACCGGCTATTAGCTTTCAACTACAATTTTGTTTACTATGTTGACTTCTTTTTTGTCAATTTTTGCATGTTTTTGAGAAAGGTAATTGTATGCTTCACAGATTCAAGTTCTTGAGCAAAATAAACCTGAGCAAAACAAAAAGCTTTGGAATCGTTTTTATTTCTCGAAGCTTCACTCCTGACTACGCGTTTTCTTTTTGCCAATCACCGATGCGTCGCCGTCACTCTTAGAGTGTTTTTCAACTGAAATGTAAGTTTAACTTTTGAAGCTGAAATTTTGGTATACTGCAGAGTCCGCAAAGGTTAATCTGATCAAATCAAAAATAACTGTGACGGCTTTACAATTTCATCCAAAAGTTTGCAAAGCAAGTGTAATGAAGTGTTTTTGCGATTTAATTCCATGAAAAACTTGTATTGTGTCAATTACTAAGTTTTTTCATTGCTTTTTTAGCAATTACATAAAACGATAAGAGAAATGTTTGGTGAGAAAAAATGAAAAATTTTGAGCGATATTACTCATACTAGATAAAATTAATTGAAAATAGCTAGCCTGATCAAAGAGTGATAAATTTTGTTTTGATGGCGCAAAATAGTCTGTATATCATAAATAATTTCAGAACTGTTCTTGCTGTGGCAACATCCTTGCAACCAACGCAGAGACTTTGAATTTTTGGTCTCAAAATGGTTTCTTTGGGTAGCTGATGAGGTTGACCTACTCTACTCTTTGTGCCGCGGAAAAAGAACCGAAAAAAGCATTGAAAGATTGAATTAGCCTGGCGTCAATAAACCGCCGTATATGTTTTCACGTTAGGGGGATCAAAAAGTTATGGGCGCTTATGCAAGAAAATTGGACAAAATTTAGAGACTAATTTAATTAACATTAAGAGTAAGTCAATCTTATCAAAAAACTGTGATTCTCAAAAAGGTTGTGCCAAAAAAATTAACGCTTTGTGTTGTTTGCGAGCATGCTTTAACAGCTAGAACAACTCTGAAACTAGTTATGATATACTGACTATGTTACGTCTTCAAAACAAAGTTTCTCAATCTCTAATCCGGCTAGTTCTCGATTGGTTTCGTCTAGCGTGTGTCAAAATTTCACTCCTTTTTCGAAAAGTTGCAGAATATAATGAAAATGTGAAGAAATATTCGTTTATTTACTCTTCGAAATCAAAAAGTTGCAACTTCTTTCTCCCGTGGCTTTGCTAGCAAAATGTGGTCCTTGTGTCCGATTGTAATGAAGTTTTCAATTTGATTTAACTAAAATTCTGGATTTTCAAAACGACTTTTTTATATTTTTTGGTATTTGTTGAGTGCTACTTCGCCTCAGTTGTATCTGAATTCGGTATCTTGCCTGGTTTTCTTGGACCATGCATCGTGTGGACTGAGGAAGAAGCTGGTCTCCCAGGAGGTCCTCCCACCACCTCCCTTCACCCTGTCTCTCTCTGCAATCATAAAGGCAGGCGCATGGTACTTCATCACATCCACACGCGGTGTGTACGAACTGGGACCTAGAACAAATTACGTTATAGCAAGCTAATATTTTGTCAAAGTAAATGGTATTTTAGACTATTAGTAGTTGACATATTTTTTTGCTGTTTAGGCATTAAAAGCCTGAGACTTGCCGAAAATCTTGGTAACTAAAACGTGGAATCTGAACAGAAAAAAAATAACATGAACTTGACCTTATTCTTGTTACTGAACTGAAAATTGTTGCTGAACTTTTTTATTCATATTATTGAACTGAAATTTGTTACCGAAGCCTTGGTTGAAAAAGTAACTACAACCATGAGCTCAACAATAAGTTGAAATTTGAACTACAATGAGCTGAGTCAGTTTGCTACAAATTCGGCAAAAATTAACCAGATTCAACACGGGAACTGACAGGTGGCTTTTTGAGGGCTTTAATTTTTGATTTTTTATCTATTACAATATTGATATGATAAGTCATTCATTTATTGGTTGCTCTATCAATTCTGTAGCCAATTTTTGCCTTTGCTTGCCAATCAAGGTCACTGACCTGGCGGTGTGCGGTTGCGCCTCGTGGTCGGCTCTTCTGTGAACGTCGAAGTCTTCTTCCTATTCGAGTCCTCCATTCTCTTAGCTGTCACCCCCACATTCGACATCCGCAGAAAATTCATAGGCCTCCGTCTGTCTACCCTGACTGCGCTTGTCTGTTGGTACATGTTATTCAGCGATCGAAACGAATGATTCTTGGTTCTGCTGCTATCATTTTCTAGACAAGGATCTCTTAAATATCTCCACCTCTATTGCTAAGGTGCGTATTCTTAAAAAAATAAACGTTGGTATATTTAAAACCAGGGGCAGATTTACTGGTGGGAATAATTTTTCTGTACTAACATTGAGAGGGTAGCTTACTCGCGCGTGCAAAAAAATATTTATTCAAAACTTTCCAATGCGACTTCTTAATGGGCATTTTCTTAAGCTTATTTTCTCCAAAATTTTCCTGCAGCTCAGACCTTTTGGGAGAATTAGTGTTATTTTTACAGAGTTTTTGGCGAGATCGGACTTCAATTTTTTGGCCTTAAAAAGAAGCTATGTTTAAGTGATCATAAAAACCCCTCCGTCTCTCGCTAAAACCTTAGATCCGTTTCTGTTCTTACCTTTTGAAAAATTATATCTTATTGGGTATTGAGGATTCGTTACCAGGTACCATAGGGCACAAGCAAATTATTCAAGAGATCCCTGGATTGTCTTTATTATCATCCAGGTTTGATTTGGCTTTTTTCTGTGGAACTGATTCGATTGGTTTCGGACTCAGGGTGGGCTCAATGTTCTCTTGCTCTTCTTCATTGAAGTCTTGTTTTGGCTCTTTTCTGCTCTCTAATTGGACTTTCAAAGGCACATCACCATTGTTTTCTTCGTCGTCTGCCATGCTGTTCAACTCAAAGCGTATATGTTACAATACGATTAGCAGCAATTTGATGTGTGCATGTTTGCATTATTTAACTCAAAGAGTGTGTTATTGTCAATAAGTATTTTTCTTCAGCTGACCTGAAAAATTTCAAGTTAGTCAAGAAAACCGACAATTATAATCTGCTCGATGTTTTTGTCTTCGGACAAATGTCGACTTTTAACTAGCAGTTTTTGACCGAGTTTTTTCTACCATCTAAAAAATAAAAACTCACTAACCTCTGACCTTTTTTTTTCAGGAAATTGAAATGACGCGTGAGCGAGGGATTAAATTGACTAAGAAATCAGTCCAAATTTTAACTTAAGCAGATTTAGCTTTAAGTAAAAGATTACTAGATGCAAAATATATCATTTTGTACCTTACATTTTGTGCGAAAATTGTTTCGAAAAAATTTGAAATATATTTTCTTTCAGATTCATTTTTTTGTTTCTTCAACTTTTAAAATCAAAACTACTTGATAGAAGGAACAGGGGATTTTCAAAAAAAAAATCCAAACATTTTGTCGACCTTTTTTTAAGTCGACCTATTGATTTTCTGAGCTCCCTCTAATCACTACAAAGACCCCATTTTGACCAAATTTTCTGCAACCCATACAAAATTTTGAAAAAAAATGGGACAAAAAAAATTTAAGGCCTTTTTGGAAAATTTTAGGCTTACTCATTCAAACTGGATATCTCAAAATAGTTCATAGGGGACCCTTTGAGTCGGCACGAAGTCTAACCGATTTATCAACAAATCACATAAATGTTGAAGTGTGCACCAACCAGTCGAAATATAAATCAACCGAAAACAAGCGCAGTAATAAACCCAGTCATAAATTAATTTATTTGAAAAAAAAGATTTTGTGCGAAATAGGCGGCGAAAGATCCTATATATCAAAGTCAGCCATATATTTGAGGTCTTCCTCGCTATGTATTAAAATAGGGCATAGGTTCTGTAAAGTATTAAGATAAAGAACAGAATTGGTAGATTTTCAATGTGTGTACCATGGTAAAACGATAGAAAGTGAGGTTTTGTTTGTGGTTTCTTGGTGAAAATCTCTAGTTTTTAATATCTGTATCCTATATCTAATTGTCTAATCTAATTAACTTTAGTTCTAATTATCTAAATGATCATGATAATTGATAAAGAACATGATTTACTTGTGTTTAATGTAGAGTAACACCATAATTCTATGTTTCTTTGTTACTTGTTAAAGCAATGAAAAGAACTCTTGTGAAGCGTGCAGAAAATGATTTTTTTTTGTAAAAAGTCAAAACACGATGTAATTTGATGTATATTTTTCGAAATAAATTTAATCGATGCTTTAACTATTTACGCTTGCGATAAGTACTTTAACTATTTACCATTATTGCAATTCGATGCTAGAATTTTTTCCCGTAAAAAACTTTGTTCTCAAGACTCATTGTCTTGAAGGATTCATGACATTTTCATCTGGACTCACTTACTTGAAGCTTCTTAGCAACCAATATATCGCTACAGATATATTTTGTGTTTGCTGGGATTTATATTAAACTACCTGTTCGAATTTTTTATGTCGTCTGTTGGCATATATCATATCGACTTAGTTGCTGGCCAAATACTGCGTCGTTAACCGAGCGAAAATTTGTTGTTTGTGTATGCGTGTGTCGTGTTTTGAGGGTGAGTGGTTTTGATAATTTAAACTAGTCTTATACTTTTTTACTCTTTCTTTGTTCTTTTTTCATTTTTATTTTTTATTCGGCGTAACTAATTTTTGCCTATATTATATCGGCTTAGAGGCATCATGTTGCGCATTGGAGAAGCCACAAAGATTTTTTTGTGTGAAGTTTTAAGCTTTTTAATTTTTTATTCAGCTTTGTGTAAATATTTTTTTCGGCTTATTAAGATTCGGCTTATTTTTAAAGGCTTAGTGGCACCATATTGCATCGTTCGAAGACCGATAAATTTTTGTATGGGTTTGTTTGAGTGTAAAGGGGTCTTGATATTTTTTATATTGAGGCGAAGCTGAGTTTAGCACCACATGCGATTAAAATGTGAATGACTATGATTAAAATCAAACGGAAAAAAACTTTAAAAAAATTGTTTTTGTCAATAAAAATTGCAGCAAAGTCCAAAATATCCGGAAAAAATTTGACTGCACCATTAGAAACTCTACAAAAAGCTTTGGGAATGCTAAACAGAAATCATGTTTTCAAAGAAGTTCTTTCTGGGGGACTAAGCAGACAAAAAAGCAGTCAGCATTAATCTGAATAAGCCAAATTTTTTTTATTTGCAAAAAAAACAGGTGTAAACTGCTAAAATAATTGCAGTGAAAATTGTTTACAGCTAAAATAAACGATTCTCAGACATAGCAACGAAGCCGACAAAACATAAGCAGACAAATGTTAGGCCGAATTTTTTTTGATCCAGAACATTTACCGTTTGAAAAAAAAAACGTCCTGGTCAGATTAAAACACAGGACCTTTGCCGTCTCAGGCGTATTCGTTACCACTAGGCTTAGTGTGCAAGAGACACTACAAATTTTGAATTCATTTTGAAGCAAGGTACACCAGAAGTCCAAAGAGTCACGTTTTGGCTTTTTTGGTTCCCTTTTTTCGGCTCATTAAAATTTTGCGTTAACTATATCGGTTTTTGAGGAGCGACAATTTATTTATGTGGGTGTGTGTGTTTTTGAGGACGAGCGGACTTTATCACTTTAAGGTAGCCTTAAACTTTTTTGAATTTTGTTTTTTTTTCGATTTGGTAAAACTAAAAAACTAAAAAAAAAGCAATTGAATTTCTTAGAGACGAAATAAATTTTTCATAATAATTCGGACGTTTGTATTGTACAAAACGGAATTGTTTGATTAGGCAAATGCTTATCTAGAAAAATTTATTCAATAAAATGTTTAATTCAGCCATAAATTGAGTACTAAAATAGTAAACCTACAACGGAAATACACGTTACACAAAACTAAAATTACGCCTGCACTCGAACTATATCATACATGCGAGCTGCTTAAGCAAATCGACTTAAAGAGAAGCAAGAAGCACTTGCTACTTGCCTATGCTTTTTAAGGCTTGTTAGAATTGTTCCCCGTGTCACCCAACCCTGATTAGAAAGATAGGATCTTGTTAACTATCCCCCTATGGTACCTTGTAACAAATCTTCCTCCCCCTATAAAGAAAGAATTGAACAGTTAAGCAAATAGCAAATACGAATTTAGTTCCTTGTAAAGAACCACCCCCCCCCCCCCCCCCCCCCCCCCCCACCCCATTGCAATAGGATGGGGGGAATTTTAACAAGATCCGAAAGATAATTCTTGTCTCGAAATTATCAGAAAATGATTATCATTTAGTCAAATAACAAAGTTTTGCCTAATTCTTTTATAAGACCAAAAAGTAGCATGGAAGGAAACATGAAAGTTTCTGCCCTCGGATGGCAAAAAAGAGCATCGCGCAAACCAAATATTTAAATCTGGGAGCTGAGAAAGTAATAAAAATTGAAAAGTATAAATAGACTTTGATAGATCCTCTACGAGTCGCATAAACCACATCAAATATGATTATAATGAGTTTAAATCATGCGCAATATTCGACTGCATTTTTTTCGAAATCATTGTAATTCTCAACTTAACAGCAATAGGTTGTTGCTGAATAAGTAGTACAAAATGCTCCGGTTCTACTTGTTTAAGAAATTAAATTGAAAAAATGAAAAAAAAAAAGTATTTTTTAACTTCATTTTTTTCATTGTTTTAATAGTTTTTATTTGCAGAAGGTGACTAAATTAGACGAAAAACTGTACGAAAGAGAAACAAAAATCGCTAAACTTGTAGTAGTAAATAACGTTGAGATTTTACTATGGAGGCTTGCCACCCGCCTTCTGTCAAGTTTTTTAAATTTTTTTTCAAAAAACAATGATTGATAATCAAATCACAGCCAAGGGAACTGTTTTCTGATACCACATTTGGCCCAAAAAAAACTTGGTAGTCAAACTTGGCTGGAAACAAACTGAACCTAAGCCATAGTTCCTTCCAGAAACTGCGAGTGACATGGTCAGAAAAACAAGATAAACTCAAGAATTATGTACGAAAAACCAATTTTTTAAAGGCAACCTAAAATTAAGCATGATTGATACAAGGCTAACTATTTCTAATTTTTACAGAAAAAAAAAAGAAAAAAAATCGAAAAGTGATTGATTGCAAAGGCCAAGATGCTACTTTTATTGCAGTTTCAATTAGCGGCCAATATGTTTATTTTTAATACTTCTTCAACATATGTTGTCAATAGCTTCCCGTTTTAAAAAAAAGTATTTAAAAAAGTTCAATTCGGTCTCCACTTAGAACATTAGCTTTGAATTTTAAAAACACAATTTAAAAAAAAATCATTAGAGAATTTAAACAATCTGTCAAAATGTACCGAAGCGTGAAGTTAACATATTGCAATTATTGCGGAAACCGATATTTGGTTTTTGTTTTATTTTTCGCGACTTTCTTAATTTACAGCATTTTGAATCAAATAAAATTGATAGATCGAGGTTTCAAAAATCGGATTTTGAACCAAAAAATGCAAATTGAATCCACATACCCTCGCTTGGAAGTCAATGATTCTAATTGGTTCTCAAACTCAGTCCCGAAGTTTCATAAAGATTCATACTTTGCGTTTGTCGACTCTTTGGCTCTGCAGCTGGTGGCTGAATCAATTGAGTTCCGAGGATGTATAGCGAGAAACAACTATTGGAACGAAAACTTAGCACCAGTTATCTATTCTGACCCTATAGACTGTCCTTTATTCTGCCTTGGAAGAAGTTACTCGTATTTCAATCTGGCAGTTGATAACAAGCACTGTTTTTGTTCAAACAGTTCTTTTGGAGCTAATGATTGTGAAGCTGAACTTAAAAGGGATGATCTAAGTGCAGTTCTTTATCGCAGTTATGAGATCAAACCGAGAGCAAAACTATCTACGAAGGTAAACTAATTTTGATAAAAAAGTATACGGACTCAAACAAATGCCTAAGGCCACTGGGAATAGTTTAAACAGTAAAAAATGAAAAATTGAATTGAGCCTTTGTGTTCATCGGAAGTTTCACTTTGGCGATCTCTTCACTTATTGCAAAAAGGGGGAATTCGTTTGATAGGTACAAAATATTCATATTGAGTTAAATTCTTTTTGGTAATACTCATAGAGTAATTTCAGATAAGGTACACCGTCTGCTCGTCACGCTATCTTATTTTCGGCCGGATAGATTCGTGCAACTTCTTAGTCTAATACCAATCTTAATCTTACTCTTATATCTCCTAGTCTCAATAGATCTAGTGTATACTGGTTTACTACGAGTCGGTCTCTTGGAGAAGGCAACTAAGTTCTGTTTTTGGGGGTAAATTATACTGCTTCATTTATTGCAACTGGTTAAAATAAATTTATGATTCTAGAAAAAAAAATTCTGTTTTTTATTTTTTTTTTTTTTTGTAGATGATTGATGAAGACTAAAAAAAGAGAGAAAACATTTTTAAAGAATGGTTAGTTTGTGTTCTAATTTGTTAGTATAATTTATTTTTTTCATTTAACCTTATTCGTCTGGGAAGAATCCATGGTTTGTCTTCCGGGGTTTACAGAGTTTCAGTTCTTCAGTGTTCTTTTGTGGTGAAGGATGGATGATGGTATTTTTTTTAGAAGTTGTGAGCATATTCTTTTTTCCAATTAGGAAGAAGGATTGTTATCCGTTGCTCCAGGAAGCTGGAATCAACGATATGAACTTTTTCTTAAGCGATGGCTGTTTATCACGATCGTTTCGGGAGATCGAATCATGATTTCTGATCGGTCGTGATAAGGGTTGATTTGATTGATAAGAGAACAGCAATGCTCCAATCTCGTTCGGATATGGCATGAAGTTTGATTCCGGGTGAAGTGCCTGGTGACGTGGATCTTTACGTATACTTGAACATCGAGATGACCATTGTTCTGTTTCAATGGGTTTCCTTTGCTACGATGCCGAGTCGTACTTTGAATCCTTTGAGTGTAGTGACTGTAGGCAGCATATCGGGTGTGTTTTGCCATTCCGAAGTTGGATTGTGACTGGGTTGTCAAGTTCCTTGCTGCTCGTCTTTGTTTTGTAAGTAATCTATATACTGCATTGTATTATTTACAAATACAAATTTTTGTTAATTTTGTTTTTAGTTATGATCTTGTATTAATTTTTATCGCAGAAGCGTTTTGGTTTAGTTCGGTTATTTTTAAGAGCTACTCACCCTTAAATAACTCTCGTCAAAAATAGAGTGTGGGTCACAAAGCGTGGATGTAGCACGGTTTGTTAGGCCGGCTATAGACCATGCTCAGGACGTTCTCTCTGGTGAGTTAGGCCAGGAGTGGAGTTAAAATTCATACTCTCTTTTTTGGAGGGTCATTTTTCTGTTCAAACTTTTGTGCTTTTTTTATTTTTGGTTTTTCTTTTTTTATTTGTGTCCTTTTTTCGAAAAACAAATCGTTTGGTTTGGGTTTGTTTTTCGACTTTTTTGTGTTTTATTCGTTTTTGTTCAGACTTGAAAGTAGTCTTCAAAAGAATAATTTATCCAGTTCTAAGCTGGTTTTAATCCGGTTTGGGTACCGTGGATTTTCTTTTCTTAGTCATGCTGTTAGGTTGTGGCTTGTGGTGTTTAGTAAGCTGCGTTAGTTAGTTTTGATTATTGTATAATTCCTTTCCAACCGGGTTAAAGGAAAATGAAATGTGTTAAAACTAGTTAGAGTTGATAAGAGTGAAACTTAAAATTCAATTCATGATTTTAAACAATTCTACTTGGGCGAGCTGTACGATTGTGGATCGGATTGTGGGCGAGTAAATGGTTAAAATTATAAAGGAGCGTCTTTGAAAAAGGTTAGTACTGCTTTATTTTCATAGGCAACTTTTATTAATTTACTACTTTGAAAATATTAATTTTACGGCTTCTTGGATGTTGAAATTATCAATTTATTTTCATTGTAAGAATATTTACTGCATATGGGAAAAGAATTTGTTTATCATTTTATTGCTGTTTTTGGGGGTAAATTTTACTGCTTCATTTATTGCAACTGGTTAAAATAAATTTATGATTCTTGAAAAAAAGTTTCTGTTTTTCATTTTGTTTTTCTTTTTTGTAGATGATTGATGAAGACTAAAAAAAGAGAGAAAACATTTTCAAAAAAAAGGTTAGTTTATGTTCTAATTTGTTAGCATAATTTATTTATTTCATATTAACTTATTCGTCTGGGAAGAATCCATAGTGAAAAAATCGTGGATGATTTCTGATGATGTTAGCAATTTTGCTAACATGCGACTGATGTATTTACTTTGGAGAAGTAGCCAAAGCAGTTCTAGTGCTTTAATGATTTTGTGCTCTCCAGAGCCAGGTGAGAATTCGAATGGAGTATTTTGAATGAGGTACTAAATTTTGTGATTATATCTGGTGTTATGGATGAATTCTAGGATCCGAATTTCAACGGGCTGTAGGAATTCGTGTGGGTCGATTAGGGGGCGTGATTCGTCTACGTTGAAGGTTCATATACAGGGACAGAATATATACATCTGGGTAATGGGGTAATAATTGCGGAAAATGCCTTGGAAGTTAGTATCTTTAATACAATAAGTGAAGTTAAGAAAGAATGGTGAGGTATATTTGGAGTTAATGTAATATATCTGTGGTGAAATTGTCGTGCTGGTATATTATGAGTGCAATGACTTTGAATAAATTTATATTAAGTATAAGCGTGTGTCTGTTTGGTTTGTAACATGATGTCGTATGAACAGTGCAGATCACGTTCTTTGGGTGAGAGGAAATGATTTTAGAGAAGTAGGAAATGATTAGTGAGAAGATATTAAATTTCTTAAAATATGAATCATAAGCTTGAATATCACAAAGTGCTTCTAAAGTTGGTCGTTTTTTAATCTGAAGTTTTGAGGGTGAAAACGTATGGTGTTTTAATGAAGAAATTTTCTGTTAGTTGTGGGTTAGCAAATTTATTGTCGTTCAGAAAGTTGTCTTCGTTTGGTCTAATGATGTGATGGTCGTAGTGATCGATGGAATATTCATTAGCTTTAGGTGCGGTGAATCTGGGAAATGATTGGTTATATCCGATTTTTAAGATTTGTCTCGGAGTGAATGATGTTGTTAAAATGTAGAGTTGAGTGCTGCAATAATCGTTATCATATGGGGTGTTATATAGTGGTGGTGATAGTGGATTAGTACAGTGATAGAATGATGTCCATGAAAGTGTTGGGTATAATACATGCTCATCAACATATTTAGGGTGTTCGTCATTAGGGTCTGAATAAAATTAGGTATATTGGGGAAAAAGGCTAAACATACTTGAAGGAATTCTTTAGTGTTAGTGTGGAGTGGGTGATTGACAAATGTTCGGGCTGTTCCTGGGTGAGAGGGAAATGGAGTATTGGGGAATTTTTCTTTGAAGGTTCGATAGGCTCGGTTTGTACTGGATGAGGATGGATTTGACGAAGAAATTGGGTGTGGTGAAGGAGTGTAATTTAAAGAGAGAGTTGGAGTTATGGATTGATGATATTTTGGATTGTGAGAGTTGGTGAATGGTTAGTGTTTGAGGGTGCTGTAATTGTTGCTGAAATGTAAAAAAATTGTCAAGTTTATGAGATATTTGTGTATTTACAGAGCTGTTGTTGTCGGAAGGTTCACTGGTCAAGGAGGAAAATGTGTATGTTACATTTGAAATAGAAGAGGGAGTTGAAAGAGTTTCAGTTCTGATTTGGGAGTGAAGGGGTTTAAAAGGGGGTTGGGAAAAAGAAGATGGGCTGGGTTCGGAATTGTCAAATTTGTCAGGGGTCTCGAGATTTGAGTTATTAAAATGGGAAATAGTTTTATATACAGTGGTGTTTAAATTAGTATCTGAATCCATGCCGGATGAAGTGCTATCATGAGGTGATTCAGGTGCGGGGAAAGCAAAAAATGGTATGACGGGGAGGTTGCTTTGAAGGTTGTTTGGGTAGGAAATTGAGCGATTGAGTGATCCAACTTGGCGGCTTACCGTAGGCTAAAAAGATGGTTGTTCTGAGAACGAAACTTGGTGGTGTGTAGTTGTTCTACAATTTGCTCGTATGTGTCTTCTATATTAGATTGTTGGGTTATTAGGTGTTGAATTGGGCTTTGTGGGTAATTAGGTCTTGAAGACATGAGGCCTGTCAGGGCTATGTTTCTGAAATTTCGTAGTACTAATGATAAAGGATGGTTATGGTTCAGGCTTTGTAATTGTGGTGCCGTAGGCGTTGTTTTTGTATTGTTTTGTGAATCGTTATTTGTATTCGGTGTTGTATTCTTTTTTTTGATGTTCTAAAATTATTTTGTTTTTTGATGTAGAGAAAATTCCGAAAAATCCCGCGAAAAGTATGCGTGCTAGGCTTGCTTGTTTGTTTACTTGCGTAGGTATTGCGCATGTAATGTAGATTCCTTTTAGTACAGAGAAAAGAAATCCAAGAAAGTTAAACATTGCGTAAAATATAGTCAATTTTTCTAAGATATAGTAGGGCCATCCTAGAAAGGCAAGAAATTTGTTTTTCAAATTGACAAAACTAAAAATATTAACTGGTGATGTATCTTGTGGTCTGTAGTTTTCGCCCTTTAAAAAATGTAATCTTTCATATCTTTAAAATATCCGCTGTAGTCTTGTGCGTAGATGTCGGAAAAGCCTGCTGTTTCAGCAAGTTTACGTAAGTTTTGATCTATGGATTACCGTTGTATTGTGTCCATTTTTGTGATTAAATCTTGAAATTGTTGTGTACGGATGTGATGTTGAATGTCGCATTTAGAGTATATGCCGATCGATTGTAAATCGATATTTGGATTTCGGGCAATAGCTCTAATGCTTTCTGGTGAAAACTTTTTTAATGGTAGCATGAGTGTAGGGTATGGTGTGAGAAGGTAGTATTTATCTTCGTCAGGAATCAATTGTATTACATTGTGGCTGTTTTCTGATCCACATGGGACTGCTGTATAGTTTTATAGAATATTGGGACTCTTTTGTAACAACTTTTATATTCAAAAACATATAAGGGTGATAGTTTTTTGGTACAAGTGTAAAACCATAGAATGTTTCCTTCGTAGTCAATGAAATTTGATCTAATCGTAGGAGTAGTTATTGATTGATTTTTCTCGATATCCAGCGTCGAGATTTTTAGGAAAATTTGAAGGAAATGGTGTTGGTGAGATTTGACATAATGCGGGGGTTGAGGGAAGTGAAAGTGTTTCTGGATTTAGATAGTTATTGAAATATTGTACCGGAGGTGGTGGTCAAGGATTTTTGCAAAATTAATGTAGGTTTGGGATAGAGAATTAAAAATGATAAAAAAATGCAAACAATCATTAGAAGGAGGATGAATATTTCTAGAGTATCGGCTATTTGGATTATACAGAGTTTTAAAAAATTGAAATGATTAAAAAAGTTTGAAAATATATCTTGAATATGGCTGATTGTGTGTGGTAGAAGCATTTGAAAAATTGTTTTTTTTAGGCTAAATTTGAGGGTGGTCGGATGATTTATTGTTTTTTTTGACAAGTGGGTTGGGTTTTGGCAATTTTTTTTGAGGGGAAGTTTTGTGGGCTCTTGAAGGTCTTCCTAGGATGAATGATCATCTCTTTTTGTACTCTAAGCTAATTTAATAGTTTTTCCTAGGGGAGTTTTGAGGTCTAAGTTAGGACAAAATTGTTGAACTATTTTCAACTTGATAGGGGAGGGTTGTAATATTGGGATTTTATTTATTTCAGTTGTCAATTTTTATCAGGTTGCTTATTTTTGACCTGGAAGTCTTTTAGTTACAGTTAGAGATACGCTTGAAGATGATTATTTGTCGACTAAAGAAGTGTTGTCAAAAAAAGGTGATGATTCGGAAAAGTTTTTTGGCCGAATTTGAACTAGTTTTGTTCAAGTGCTTTTCAGCATGAATTTTGATAAAATATACGGGTGTTTGAAAAAATTTTCGAGAGGTGAAAATAATAATTAATTTTAAAATGATTTGTGAAATTCAAATTTCTTTAATATTTTTGATTCTGGAATGAATGTTTTGTAATCTTTTTGTGGCTGATTTCAAAGTCGCGATGATTGTCTATGCTCAGATTTTTCTTTTTGATCTTGTGGTAGAATTTGTTCTTCTAATTTTCTATTTTTAATTTTACGGCTTCTTGGATGTTGAAATTATCAATTTATTTTCATTTTAAGAATATTTACTGCATATGGGAAAAGAAATTGTTTGTCATTTTAATGCTGTTTTTGGGGGTAAATTTTAATGCTTCATTTATTGCAACTGGTTGAAAGAAATTTATGATTCTAGAAAAAAATTTTCTGTTTTTCATTTTGTTTTTCTTTTTTGTAGATGATTGATGAAGACTAAAAAAAGAGAGAAAACATTTTCAAAAAAAGGTTAGTTTATGTTCTAACTTGTTAATATAATTTATTTATTTCATATTACCTCATTCGTCTGGGAAGAATCCATGGTGAAAAAATTGTGGATGATTTCTGATGATGTTAGCAATTTTGCTAATATGCGAATGATGTATTTACTTTGGAGAAGTGGCCAAAGCAGTTCTAGTGCTTTAATGATTTTGTGCTCTTCAGAGCCAGGTGAGAATTCGAATGGAGTATTTTGGATGAGGTACTAAATTTTGTGATTATATCTGGTGCTATTGATGAATTCTAGGATCGGGATTTCAACGGGCTGTAGGAATTCGTGTGGGTCGATTAGGGGGCGTGATTCGTCTACGTTGAAGCTTTATATACAGGGACAGAATATATACATCTGGGTAATGGGGTAATAATTGCGGAGAATGCCTTGGAAGTTAGTATCTTTAATACAATAAGTGAAGTTAAGAAAGAGTGGTGAGGTATATTTGGAGTTAATGTAATATATCTGTGGTGAAATTGTCGTGCTGGTATATTATGAGTGCAATGATTTTGAATAAATTTATATTAAGTATAAGCGTGTGTCTGTTTGGTTCGTAATATGATGTCGTATGAACAGTGCAGATCATGTTCTTTGGGTGAGAGTAAATGATTTTAGAGAAGTAGGAAATGATTAGTGAGAAGATTTTAAATTTCTTAAAATATGAATCATAAGCTTGAATATCACAAAGTGCTTCTAAAGTTGGTCGTTTTTTTATCTGAAGTATTGAGGGTGAAAACGTATGGTGTTTTAATGAAGAAATTTTCAGTTAGTTGTGGGTTAGCAAATTTATTGTCGTTCAGAAAGTTGTCTTCGTTTGGTCAAATGATGTGATGGTCGTAGTGATCGATGGAATATTCATTAGCTTTAGGTGCGGTGAATCTGAGAAATGATTGGTTATATTCGATTTGTGTGATTTGTCTCGGAGTGAATGATGTTGTTAAAATGTAGAGTTGAGTGCTGCAATAATCGTTATCATATGGGGTGTTATATAGTGGTGGTGATAGTGGATTAGTACAGTGATAGAATGATGTCCATGAAAGTGTTGGGTATAATACATGCTCATCAACATATTTAGGGTGTTCGTCATTAGGGTCTGAATGAAATTAGGTATATCGGGGAAAAAGGGTAAACATACTTGAAGGAATTCTTTAGTGTTTGTGTGGAGTGGGTGATTGACAAATGTTCGGGCTGTTCCTGGGTGAGAGGGAAATGGAGTATTGGGGAATTTTTCTTTGAAGGTTCGATAGGCTCGATTTGTACTAGATGAGGATGGACTTGACAAAGAAATTGGGTGTGGTGAAGGAGTGTAATTTAAAGAAAGAGTTGGAGTTATGGATTGATGATATTTTGGATTGTGAGAGTTGGTGAATGGTTAGTGTTTGAGGGTGCTGTAATTGTTGCTGAAATGTAAAAAAATTGTCAAGTTTATGAGATATTTGTGTATTTACAGAGCTGTTGTTGTCGGAAGGTTCACTGGTCAAGGAGGAAAATGTGTATGTTACATTTGAAATAGAAGAGGGAGTTGAAAGAGTTTCAGTTCTTATTTGGGAGTGAAGGGGTTTAAAAGGGGGTTGGGAAAAAGAAGATGGGCTGGGTTCGGAATTGTCAAATTTGTCAGGGGTCTCGAGATTTGAGTTATTAAAATGGGAAATAGTTTTATATACAGTGGTGTTTAAATTAGTATCTGAATCCATGCCGGATGAAGTGCTATCATGAGGTGATTCAGGTGCGGGGAAAGCAAAAAATGGTATGACGGGGAGGTTGCTTTGAAGGTTGGTTGGGTAGGAAATTGAGCGATTGAGTGATCCAACTTGGCGGCTTACCGTAGGCTAAAAAGATGGTTGTTCTGAGAACGAAACTTGGTGGTGTGTAGTTGTTCTACAATTTGCTCGTATGTGTCTTCTATATTAGATTGTTGGGTTATTAGGTGTTGAATTGTGCTTTGTGGGTAATTAGGTCTTGAAGACATGAGGCCTGTCAGGGCTATGTTTCTGAAATTTCGTAGTACTAATGATAAAGGATGGTTATGGTTCAGGCTTTGTAATTGTGGTGCCGTAGGCGTTGTTGTCGTATTGTTTTGTGAATCGTTATTTGTATTCGGTGTTGTATTCTTTTTTTTGATGTTCTAAAAATATTTTGTTTTTTGGTGCAGAGAAAATTCCGAAAAATCCCGCGAAAAGTATGCGTGCTAGGCTTGCTTGTTTGTTTACTTGCGTAGGTATTGCGCATGTAATGTAGATTTCTTTTAGTACAGAGAAAAGAAATCCAAGAAAGTTAAACATTGCGTATAATATAGTCAATTTTTCTAAGATATAGTAGGGCCATCCTGGAAAGGCAAAAAATTTGTTTTTCAAATTGACAAAACTAAAAATATTAACTGGTGATGTATCTTGTGGTCTGTAGTTTTTGCCCTTTAAAAAATGTAATTTTTCATATCTTTTTAAAATATCCGCTGTAGTCTTGTGCGTAGATGTCGGAAAAGCCTGCTGTTTCAGCAAGTTTGCGTAAGTTTTGATCTATGGATTACCGTTGTATTGTGTCCATTTTTGTGATTAAATCTTGAAATTGTTGTGTACGGATGTGATGTTGAATGTCGCATTTAGAGTATATGCCGATCGATTGTAAATCGATATTTGGATTTCGGGCAATAGTTCTAATGCTTTCTGGTGAAAACTTTTTTAATGGTAGCATGAGTGTAGGGTATGGTGTGAGAAGGTAGTTTTTATCTTCGTCAGGAATCAATTGTATTACACTGTGGCTGTTTTCTGATCCACATGGTAGTGCTGTATAGTTTTATAGAATATTGGGACTCTTTTGTAACAACTTTTATATTCAAAAACATATAAGGGTGATAATTTTTTGGTACAAGTGTGAAACCATAGTATGTTTCCTTCGTAGTCAATGAAAATTGATCTGTTTCCTGATGATAAATATCCTGCATAAGGGATTTTTAGTACTGCTAGTGCAAGTGATTCTTTCAAGTTCGCATAATTGATGTAGTGTTTCAAGTTCTGAAAAAGCTTTTTCTTGAAAAGTCTACGTATTGTATAGTCTAGTTTCATGTCTAGGTGTAAGTCATAATGAATTGCGTCAAAATAAGTGTTGTTCATAAGTGATAGTTCTTGTAAACGTGAACTGTCTTTGTCTTGTGGTTTTAATTTTCCACCGGTGTTTCCTGTGTTTTTAGAAGGTTTACTGGGATTATGATTTTTCGCCGTTGGTTGTATGATATGTTGCTTGTGGATTTGTGATTAATTTTCCTGTATTCATGTCGAAACCTTGTTCGTATTCGACAAGAATGTCTGAATATCATGTTTTATGAAGTGGTTTGTTGTATTAACATGCAATTTCTGTTTCTGGGTAAATCTGGAAACGTGTCAGTTTGTTTTCTATATTCGGAATGTGGTTCTAAATTTATAATTACTGTGTCTAATTTTTTCAGGGCTTACGTCTTCATAAGGGATTGATTCAATAAAAAAATTTTCATGAAATTTTATCATTCTAGCGTGTGTTTTTGCTGCTTGAAATGTGGTACATGTGTTTTTAGGAAACCAAAAAATAGTTGCTTGTGTTCGTGTAGTATGATCGCAGTGTCCTTGATCATTATTGCAAGGAAGTCTGATTCCTTGATAAATTATGGTGTCATCTTTCAAATCTCGTGTTAATTGTACTTTTTCAAATTGTGTTTTCTAATCAAAAAACATTATTTCTTGGTATCCTTTATTTTAAGTGTCTGCTTTACAACTTGAGGGAATGTTTATTCTGATGTATGGTATCCAACTTTTATCGTGGAGATCGTAAGTAAATCTTCCATGTGGGCCTTGGAATGGAAATTTATCGTCTAGTTTTATATGACCTTCGTATTTTTCAAGTCAGCTTGATGTGCAGAGTCTAGAAAAACCTAAAAGTTTGCCAATTTTCTATTTGTGCCTTTGTTTGATGTAATTTTCAATCAGCGAAGTTCGTTTTTACAACCGTCAGGGCTGAGATGTAAAAGTATTTCATACTAACTTGATAGAAAATTTCTTGATCTAGTCTCTTTTTGTTTCCGTTTGAGATTTGAGAACAATGTACTTTCTTTTCGAAAAATGTCGCTGTGAACTTATTTTCTGTTAGTATTGTAGCTCGTGCTTTTGAATAAAGTGTAGCTATTATGTTTGTTGTTTCTATAGCTTGTGGTTCGGATTCACATTCCGTGACTTCATTTATTGCATATTTATGAAATGTTTTTGTTCATTTTCTTCACAGTCATAGTGTGTGACTAGTAAAACCTGGGGTCCTGTTTGGGGGAAGGATTGTTGTGATTTGGTTCTGACAAATTAAAAAAAGAGAAGGGTCTGAAAAAATAGTACTTTCAAATAATACATGTGTATGATAGTCCTGAATATGGATTATAAAAAGTTACATATCCAATTGTCTTTTTAGTTTACCTATCGGAAGTGTTGTCAAAAAAAGATGATGATTCGGAAAGGTTTTTTGGCTGAATTTGAACTAGTTTTGTTCAAGTGCTTTTCAGCATGAATTTTGATAAAATATACGGGTGTTTGAAAGAATTTTCGAGAGGTGAAAATATTAATTAATATCAAAGTGATTTGTGAAATTCAAATTTCTTTAATTTTTTTGATTCTGGAATGAATGTTTTGTAATCTTTTTGTAGCTGATTTCAAAGTCGCGATGATTGTCTATGCTCAGATTTTTTTTTGATCTTGTGGTAGAATTTGTTCTTCTAATTTTCTATTTTTTATTTCTGTTTGAGGTATTTTTTCGTTCTCTAATTTTTGAGATGTGTGTTTGTTGAGTTCCTTTCAACTTTTTTGTTCTAATGGATTTTAGATAAAATTCATATCAGTGCTTCGATAATTTTGTTTCGGTTGTATTGATTTAAGAAACTAGAGATTAAACTATTTTTTCCTGCTCTTTCAGGGAAGAAGAATTATAGTTTAAAGGTGTTGCGTCAACTGTAAGTGGGTATACTCTAAGATAATCTTTGTGAATAGAGATTGTGCTAATTGCTTGGCTTGATATATCTGTTGGTTTATTAATAAACGATTCATGAGACCATTCAGGGTCCCAAATATAATCTGTTTGTTCTGCTAATATGGTTTCGTCATCTCTATTTTGTGGTCTAAAATTTTTTTTTGCTGGTGCTATAAGATCAATATTATGGAGAAGCTAATCGATTATGAACCATGGTGAGATTTTTTGTAAATCGTGTTTAACATGTTGTGTTATTACATTACTAGTTAGATTTTCACGTATTGTATTTAAAAATTTAGAAAATATATTTATTACTTGTCGTACGTTTGTATGTCGGGATGTTTGAGTTAGTGAATCGCCTTGAGGTTCTTTCAACTCTAATTTAGATAAATGGCTATAGATAAGTGAAAATAAATTGTTTGTGAATATTGATTTTGCTCTTTGTGAGTTTTGACATTGTATATTTTTTATGTACTCTGTAAAAACTTTTGAGAAATCAAAATCTACGTCATCAGTTTGAATGAGATATTTGTCATAAAATTTGTTTGGTGAACTGATTTCGATTGTGTAGATTCCATATTGTGATGTGAGACTACATATACCTTTGAGATAGGGGTCAAGAAGTTGTCTTTTTATTTTTACATCGGGAAATTTTTTTGTGCGCGGACTTTCTCCTTTCTCGAATAAATTTGCAATTAAGTTTTGACAAAATTCCATCTGTCCTCGAGCTTCAAGGAATAAGGATATTAAAAATGGAAGTACTGAACTTTCTGGGTTTTCTTTATTTCGAATCATTTTTGTGTTTTTTTACTGTTCGCGTGTAGTTTTCAGTTTGGTTGATTCCAATTGTATAGACTTATTGGTTTAATTGTGTATGACTTTTTTATTCTACGTTTTTCCTTTGATTGATGCTGGTGACCTGGTATCTGAGTCAGAAAAGTATAATTGATTGTGAATTTGATGATTTTTTTATTGAGTTTTTTAAAATGTTGAGTTCTTGTATTGCGCTTGTTTCTAATTCTGAGACTGCGTTTTTTCATTTTGAAAATCGTTTTCGAATAATTTGTTTTTGTTTGCTTATAAGTTTCTTCCTTAGTTTTTGTCTTTTTGTTCTTATGTATCCTATTGTTTGTCTGTATGGTGTGATTATGAGGTCGTATCTTTCGTCGTTAATTATACAGTTGTGTAATATAAGTGTTTGTTTATTTCCTAAATTGCCTCTTGACATAAGGTTTAGGATGATGGATGCAATATTGTGGTTAGTGTTTTCTAATGTCTTAAACTGTTAGTTCCTACAATTTTTTGTGGTTAGCTAAACTTGGGGTGTAAATTGTCGGGTTAGAGAGAAAAGCATATATCGATTCGTTAGAGTGATTTTTACTTTCTCATGAATAATTCTAAGTTAAGATAGACTTACCTAATCTTACTTAGGGGTTGTGATTTGTGATCAAGGGTTGGAGAATAGTGAATCGATCCACAAGGTTCAGGTATAATTAGAACGCAAGTAGTTCGTTAGATACTATTTTATGACCTACTAAATTTAAGTGTTGTTAGCCTGGGTCGTTTAAGAGGAAGGGGATCAAATGAAGGATGAGTAACCGAAGTTCTTCACTGTTTATCCTATTTAGAATGTTTAGTTCTTTGAAAAAATTCTTTTAATTCTGAGTCTTTAATAAGGGTTGCGCAGTGAATTGACGTTTGAGGTCGTTAGACACTAATTATTTTGGGAGAGGAGAACAAAATTGTTCCATTTGATCCAAGGATAAGCCTTGATGATCAGAAATTTAGATTTAGTTTAACTTAATTTAAAGATCCAGTGGAAGCCTTGATGATCTGTTATTTTAAATGAAATTAATTTAAGTGAAAACAAGGATAAGCCTTGATGATTTTTCGATAAAAGGTTAAGTTAAAAAAGGTTTAAGATTTAGTTTTGATGTTTATTAGTTTTTGAGGTTTGCTGTTATGTTTTAGGCGATGAAGCTGGGATGAAAGAATGATTTTTTATACGAACGATTTATCCATTATACTAACTAATTTTGTATTTTTGTATTGAATAAATATTTTTTCCGAGATGTTTTTAATTTACTAAAGATTTTTGGAGGAGAACGACTAGAATTGTTTTTTTTATTGGTCGTTATTGTATAAATATTAGGTTTAGCGCCATGAAACGTTGTTGAAGATTTTTCTTCAAAATTTTATGTCAGTAAATGAAAACGTAAATTTACTGCTGGAAGTATTCTAAATTTAAAAGTTTGATCTGGTTTTTGTCGTACAATCTTGAAATCGATTGGTAGATTTCTTCTTAATCGTATGTCGTCTTTTGTTCGAGGTCTTATTCCCATGCCGGCTAGTTCTCGTATTTTTCGGAAAATCGGCTCTGATCTATTGAGTCGTAGAGACATTTCTACTAAGTTTTTGTCTTGTAAAATTTTTAAGTTGTTGTATTTCTCTAATTCTAATCTTATGTTCTGGTTAAAATGTTTCTAATCTAAGTTGGTTAAGGTCTTGTTCGAGACTTTTGATCGCACCAGATGAGCTACGTTCTATTTGATAATACTCATAGAGTACTTTCAGATAAGATACACCGTCCGCTCGTCACGCTATCTTATTTTCGGCCGGATAGATTCGTGCAACTTCTTAGTGTAATACCAATCTTAATCTTACTCTTATATCTCCTAGTCATTCAATAGATCTAGTGTATACTGGCTTATACGAGTCGGTCTCTTCGGAGAAGGCAACTATGTTCTAAGTTAAATTCAATACTCTCTGGTTCTGAAACTACAAGTAGTTTCAGCACTTACAAATAAGTGGGTTGTTAGTTTGATGGAGTATGATTGGTTAGTATTCAATATTTTATAGAGATAAAATATCAGAATAATATCCAATAAGAAAATCTAGCTTAGATCTGGTTCCAATATGCTGGAGTTTTTATTTTTAGCTGACTGACAAAATTAAATTCTTTTATCGTAGCTTAGTTTAAAAATTAGTTTCAAATATAAAAAAAAGATATATAATTTTCTGGTTCAATTGGAACTCAGAACTTTAGCAATTTAAATGCAAACACACTTTAAAAAATCCACATGATCTAGAGTTTTCATTCCTTAACTGAACAAGTTGAATTTATTTATGATAGTTTAAGTTTCAAATCACTAACTAGACCAGAGTTGCCATTGTTTTTTGAAAACTTGAGTAGATAACATGAAAAAATATGAGTAACTAAAAAGTTTCAGTCCACTAGCATATTTTATTTGGCAGATGTTAATTAGCATAGATCGGCGATATGTTTTAATATGAAACATAAGTCTTAACTTATAACGGCTGACATATGTGCGAATTGACACATTTTCTAAAGAGTGGTCTTCTTCCGGCAGAAACGGATCCAATTTTTTTTTAGAAAATTGGGTGCGGCTTTTCAAAATTTTGCTCTGTTTGAGGTCGACAAAATTGATTTTACGAGCTCTCTTACTAAAAATATACTGACCAAAACTTCTGTGATGTAGGTTAAATAAGTCAAGTAAAAAAAAGCTTCTTAGGCACTTTCTGGAAGGTTTTGACCAATAAACTGTATTTTTTTGACGCGCACTCCTCTCCTAAAATAAGTAATTTTTTAGCGCCGATTGCGTGTTTATTTTAAAATTTCAGGTGGGTCAGCAATAAATAGGATCTCCCTAAAAACCGAAGGGTCGATGCTTCTTCTGGGTAGCCATAGTCAAATTCATGAAGAAGAGGACGGTGGCGTCCTTCCCTCTAAATCTACTACTGAATCAGCTGTACTTGGCAAAAAATGAATTAGTTGTAAAACTCAGAAATGATTACGGACTAACTCAAAATTTTATTGGTAAAAAACTGAACTTCATATTACTGAAATTATCTAGATTCTGTCCTTTTGGCCAACTTAACCGACTCAGACGAAATGCTTCATGACATATTCACTGTTTTTTTTGCCATTTACTTTGACCTATATCTGAGTTCTTTTTGAGATAAAAATCAGATCCCTGCTAATTATTTAATCCTGCAAATAAATACTTTCCTGCAATATTTAATCAAAAAACTGATTCAGGCGAGTACGGGTTGAGTTTTGAGCCAAAATGGTATATATTGTTTATGTGTGTCTGTTTATAAACTAGAGAAATAAATAAATTGATTTTTCAGTAAATCTTTATTTATGTTTAAATTTGAGCCGAACTTTTGCACCATACAAATAAACTGTGTTAAGTTTTGATTTTTTTATTGGTTGGTTTAAGCAAAAATAATCTGGGAAAACTGTATAGTTTTGTTTGGATTGGTAATCCTTTTTACACCGAAGACTTTAGTCAAGGTGTTATGGTATCGTGTAACGGGGTTTTTTTTTAAATGTTGTCTGTTGTCAAGTGTCGACAAATAACGTCCACAGTTATCAATTATCATGTGGGCTGGACTATATCGCGCTATGTCACGTGATTGCGTTTGTTTGTTTCTTTATTTGTTCATCTTTATTTATTTAATTATCTGTTCTTCTATTTATTTAATTATGTTTAGTTTGCTTATATTTATTTATAATTTATGTATGTACATATTTATTTTTGTTTATTTTTATCACGTGTTTTGTTTATTTATTTAATTATTCTTTCTTTCATTTAGTTTTGCTTTTATTATTTCTGCGTGTGTATTTATTTAATTTATTTATTTTCATTTATTTATATTATGGGTCTGTTTGTTTGGTTATTTGTTCATATATATTTTTTCATGTCTATTTAATTATTTGTACATTTCACTTTTGCTTTTATTTATTTATTTATTTATTTATTTATTTATGTATTTATTTATGTATTTATTTATTTATTTATGTATTGATTTATTTTTTTATTGCTTATTTATTGATCAGGTGTGTTTTGTTTATTTGTTGATATTTATTTCTATATTTATTTAATTATTCTTTCTTTCATTTAGTTTTGCTTTTATTATTTATGTATGTGTATTTATTTCATTTATTTATTTTCATTTATTCATATTATGGGTCTGTTTGTTTGGTTATTTGTTCATATATATTTTTTCATGTCTATTTAATTATTTGTACATTTCACTTTTGCTTTTATTTATTTAAGTCAATATAGCAATATTTTAGCGTATACATGTGTTAGTACCATTTTTAGTTCTCGAACTGTTATTTTATGATCTATGTCAATATATCAAAATTTTAGTGTATACATGTGTTATTACGATTTTTAGTTCTCGAACTGTTATTTCATGATCTTTGTCAATATATCAAAATTTTATTGTATACATGTGTTAGTACCATTTTTAGTTCTCGAACTGTTATTCCATGATCTTTGTCAATATAGCAAAATTTTGGTGTATACATGTGTTAGTACGATTTTTAGCTCTAGAACTGTTATTCCATGATCTTTGTCAATATAGCAAAAATTTGACGTATAGATGTGTTAGTACGATTTTTAGCTCTCGAACTGTTATTTCATGATCTTTGCCAATATAGCAAAATTTTGGTGTATACATGTGTTCGTACGATTTTTAGCTCACGAACTGTTATTTCAGGCTCTTTGTCAATATAGTAAAATTTTGGTGTATACATGTGTTAGTACGATTTTCAGTTCTAGAAGTGTTATTTTATGATCTTCGTTGATATATCAAAAATTTAACCTATACATGTGTTAGTACGATTTTTAGTTCTAGAACTGTTATTTCAGGCTCTTTCTCGATATAGCAAAATTTTGGTGTATACATGTATTAGTACGATTTTTTGTTCTAGAACTGTTATTCTTCAATTATTAGTTGTTCAAGTTGTTTGGTTTTTGCTTCAGTTTCTATGCCTTCGGTGTATTGCGCGTAGCGCCTATGTTTTAATATGGGATGAAAATTTTGTTCGATTTTTTTTTCAAAAAACTGGAAATTGTAAAAAAAAAAGTGAGCATGTCCGTTTCATGTTTAATAGATTTCGAAAAGCCTTGAATACTTTTGATTCTCAAACACTTTCACAAAAAATGGGGGCCCACAACATTTGTGGTCTATTTTAACATATTTACAAAGATATTTGTCAAAAAGATATCAAAATGTCGAAATGGAAAACGTCTATGTCTAAGTAACAAAAAGAAAAAATAGATTTCAAGGTTTCAATGTTTTGTTGCATCTGATTTTTCTGCTATGCAGAAACAATTTTTTTAGTGAAACTATACAGAGCAAAGTGTAATAAAAACCGACCGACCAGTCTGGTGAAATATTGTGCAGAAGTTAAATTATGACTTAACTAAGGAGAAAATTGATGCTGTTCAAGCCAAAAAGTTAAGAATCTAATTGTGGTACTGTGTCTAAATTAACGCCAACAAAATGGGTAATTTTTAATGAAGAAATGCAAATGTTTTTCATGCAGAAATAATTTCATTTACATGGAAGTTTACACAGGTATACATTACAAATTTCTCATGAAAAGATTACGTATTTCAAGTGAAAATTAAATCAGTAAGTTTATGTTAACCTAAAATCTTAACTGAAATACATCATTTTAGCATGAGACCCAATTTTCAAAGGGTTTTTTTGAGCGCAATTTTCAGGAAACTGCTCCACTCAGCATGGCAAGAATATTCTTGAACACTAAACTTTCTGAATCTCGAATTTTCTACAAAACTGTTCTGGAATTTTCAAGTCACCGTTACAGACAAAAGCAATTCGATAGAACTTCATGGCTAAAAAATATCTGCCCATTTTTGCCTGAAGCATTTGGTGACATTTTTTGTTTCTGGGACGAGCTAAAACAAAACGACGAAGTTCTTTTTTGTCGTAAATTAACCAAAAGCTAACTTGAGACCTTTATAATTGCTGTTCGATTGAGATAAGGAAACTAAACTTGATTTGAAGTGTTTGCGCTTGAAACTTTTCTTGGCAGCTTTTTTATTACATCAAATCATGCTTCAGAATAAAAAAAAAAATTTCACATTTTTATCGCCTGTACATTACTAACTAAACTAAGTTTCAACTACTTCAAGCCGATTTGAATTTTCATTTGAATTTTCAATTTCCAAGTTGAGTTTGTTTGAATTTTCATTGCTTGATAGTCTCGCTCTGAAATAATTTTGTTTTGGGGAATAAATTCATGTTACAAAATAATTTGAATTTTGTAAGGTTTCCTTGGGTGAAGAGTTTCTCAAGGAAAAACTTGTTTATTTTTGCAAGCTTCTTTGCGCTCTGAATTATCTAAAAAAATTAACCGCAGAGCCTGCTTAAAAAACACGTTTTTTGAGCCTTTTCAAGATTTGTGATAATCTTGCTTAGAAAAGCTTATCTTGTGGCCAAACAATTCAGGTCTGAAGATTTTAAAATTATTTTAAAGTTTCATTGCTTAAGAAATTTTGCAAACGAGGTTCTGACTTTGCAACGTTTTTCAAAGTTAGCCCTTCTCGAGAAAATCTTATAGGCGCTCTTATATAGTGTTTTTTGTTGGTTATTTTGTGGCAGAAAACCTCTTTTTAGATTATTTTGTTGCAAAAGTCTGCCTGCTAGTTAGATGTCTTAGAAACAAATATTTCAACAAAAAAATTTCAATGCACTTCTATCATGCATCTGCGAAACCTACCTACTTAACTTCCCCACCCCATTTGTACTTTAGCGTAACGTAGCCGTCGCATAGGTCTCTTGAGTGTATGGTATTCATTCTAGGAGCTAGTTCTCTAGATCACGCGCTCCGTACACTATCCGCGCCGTCTCAAAAGCGCGTGAAAGAGACTTGTTTCACAAAGCCCGGTTTAAGCTTTGACTTTAACGCCAGGTAAAAGTATTTGTGGATTTACTTGAGTGAAAATACAGTTTTTTCTGAGAGTCGTTTATTTCTGAAATTATTAAGCATGGAAGTTAAGTTTCAGAACAAAATTAAGAAGTTGTTTGAGAAACGTAGCAAACTCGAAAACGAACTTTATAAATGCCATGAAATAATTTTAGAATACATAGAGAGTCAGAGTTGTTGCTCAAAAATTGAAACCTATATTGAAAAATGTAGGAACTATATAGAACAAGCGGTCGAGATAAACAATGAGTTGATTGATATGGCTGCAAAAAGTGCCAATCCCGACGAATTGATACCGGCACAGGATATGTGGCTTCATAAGTTGACTCAAAGCAACGATAAAGTTTTACAGGAAGCTATCACATATAAAACAAGTTTTGAGGCAGTAACAGAGCCGGACAACATAGATAGCAGCTCAAAAGTTTCTCATCATTCTGAGCAAAATGTGCGCGTCAATCTCCACAATTATATAAAAAACGGTTTTTAAACACTTTAATTAATGAGTATTTTCTCGGCAAAATAACTCCGGAAGTTTGAAAATATAACGATAATTTATATTTTTTAACAAGCTTTATCATCGGTAACATCGGCCACAATAAATTGCATAACTCAAAGCAAGCTGCAAAAATGGCCAGTATTTGTCCTTGAGACAAATTGCTCTTTTTAAAGGTCAGCCTTAATCAAGGCTGAACCAAATTAGAGCGAAAAGACGGTTAAAATAGGTTTTGGGGGGATCGAACCTGGTTACGGAGCATCCCATCAAGTTCGGTGCATATTCGAGTTATAGAAAGGAAATGACCTAGTCGGGATTCGAACCGGCGCCGAACCCGCCGGGACGCACCCTGTATACGCTTGGCTATTGTCCCTATATGCATTTACATTTTGGTTCAACTTTATATGCATTTATACTCTCGCACATTTACATTTTCGCTGCAACATCCTCCACCCCTAAAGAAGGAAGAACGGGAGCGAGCTTTACGGTCGGGCGGGTCAGTTCGCTCGTAACGGTCTTTATGTCGGCGGATCTCGCGCATCCGTCCTTGCCATAGTGCAGTCTTAGGATACGTGCGAGTGGATAATGTCCACGTGGAGTGTCAGGCTCTATGACGCAAACCAAGTCGCCGGCTTTCAACTTAACGTCTGACTGGTTGTGCCACTTTGCCCTCCTATTGAGGGAAGGAACGTATTCCCGCATCCACCGTGTCCATATTGCGTTAGCGTATGATTGCGCTCTGGCGAACCGCTTCTTGTGGTCGAAGTTTTCTTCGAAACTTAGCGACGGAAAACTCGCTGCGTGTTGACCAAGGATAAAATGATTCGGGGTCAACGCCTCTAAATCTAGCGGATCGGAACTAATGGCTGTTATCGGTCTAGCGTTGAGTGATTGCTCAACAAGGCACAGCGTGGTTCTTAGAATCTCCTCAGTTACTCTTCTGTTGCCTAAGATGTCATACAAAACGCGCTTGACACTCCGAACTAATCGCTCCCAGGAGCCACCATGGTGCGGTGCGCTGGGTGGATTGAATTTCCACTTGATCCCTTTCTGAACAAAAACAGCGCGTGCGAGCTTGTTCCAACTCTCAACGCAAGCTAAGAGCTCTTTCTGAGCGCCAACAAAGTTCGTGCCGTTGTCGGACATGACGGTAGTCGGAGTACCGCGACGTGCAATAAACCTTTCCACGCCCATCACACAAGAGCTTGTGTCGAGCGAGGGGACCACTTCAATGTGCACCGCTCTAGTGGTGAGACAGGTGAACAAAAAACCCCACCTCTTTTCCGTACTTCTCCGGATTGGAACTAGGAACGGCCCAAAGTAGTCGATACCTGTGTTAGAGAAAGGAGGTTGCTTGTAACCCAGCCTTTCAATGGGCAGATCAGCCATCATATGAGTTACGGTTTGCGCTTTGCGTTTTCGGCACACAACGCAAGTATTTTCAATGTTTCGCAGCAACCATCGCAAATTTAACACAACGTACTTCAAATTAACCACCGCACGCATGTAATCCAACCCTTGATGGAAATTCCTAACATGCAAGTGTTGAACTAATAATCGAACAACCGCGTGACGTGCATCAAGTATAATCGGATGCTTGCTATCGAAATCGGAGTTCACCAAGCGGCTGATGCGCCCAGTCGAGCGAAGGATGCCAGCTGGTCCAATGAACGGCGAATACTTGGCGATCCGACTATTCCTCGTGATAACTTTACCGGATCTTATTAGTTTTAGCTCATTATGGAATGTTTCACTCTGGGACAGGTAAATGAGCTTCTGTTCAGCAATATCCATTTCACACGGGTCTGTATTTTCTAATATACTCGACCGGAAATGTTTATGGGATGGCAGCCATCTTAATAAAAATGCTACTGTGCGTTTGTATTTTACAATTGAATTGAATCTCTCCCATTTTCCGAAGGGAAGATTTTTTTCTGTCAAAACATCGACGACGAAATTTGACGAATTTTCCAGACAAATGTCGATATCACATGATGGTCCTTTGAGTCTTATTTTATCGAAAACCCTTGTATCGGGCTTGAATGGCCAATCAGTTGTTCTCAATATACTAGGTCCATTAACCCAGCTGCTTTCCTTGAGGGCTTCCGAAGAAATCCCTCTTGTACCGGTATCAGCTGGGTTATCACCGCTAAGTATGTGATGCCACTGATCAGTGCTGGTAGACTCCAGAATCTCACCAGTGCAATTACCAACGAAAACGGGTAGCTTACTACAAGAGTGAAGCCACTGGAGAACAGTGGTACTATCTGTACACATGAAAATATCCGTAACTTTGAAAGTGAGACCTTTCAAAATTTCTTCTTTTAAGCGGGTTGCAAGAAGAGCCGCTTGAAGCTCTAACTTTGGAATAGAAAGCGCTTTCATAGGCGCGACGCGGGCTTTGCCAAACACAAAGGCTAATTCGGTCTGATGGGAGCTAACAAGTCGCGCACGAAGGAAAGCGACGGCACAGAAAACATCCTGCGAACTATCACCGAACATGTGAAGTTCTATTCGGTCGAAAGGTTCAGTGAAATAGCTGCGAGGTATTGTCAGAGAACCTAACAAATGAAGACCTGAGTGCCACTCAAGGGATTGCTTTTTGATTTCCTCCGGCAGATCATCGTCCCATTTTTGACCACTGATTCGCCAGATATCTTTTAATAGAAGGCGAGCCTTCACGGTATACGGAGCCACTAACCCAATTGGATCAAAAAAAGAGGAAACAAAACTCAACACGGTACGCTGAGTGATTGCTTTGTCTAGTGGACGATCAACCCCTCTACTAACGACTAATGTATCTTTTACGTGGTCCCACTTAAGACCGAGAACATGCGACGACTGGTCTGGACTCGCACAAATATCTTTAACAGACGAATTGGACTCACGGTTGTCCGGATCAAGAGCGGTTGTTACGTCGGGCACGTTGCTGACAAATTTTGTTAGACGAAACCCACCTAGTTTAAGCAACGAGATTAAATCCCTACCTAATTTCAAGGCGTCATCGCTGTTTTGAAAAGAATCCAGATAATCATCCATATAAAATTTCTGGACAACAGCCGAAGCAGCTTCGGGGTACTCAAATTGATTATCCGATGCAGTCTTCTGCAAAGCAAAATTCGCACAAGTCGGCGAGTCACGAGCACCAAAAATATGACGCGTATATTGGTGAACTACCACACTTGATGTGGGGTCCTCCCGCCACAAAAAACGAAGAGAAGGTTGATCTTCTTCACGGACTCCAACCTGTAAAAACATCCCTTCAATGTCAGCTGAAACGGCGTATTTATGCTGACGGAATCTTAAAAGTACAAAAATGAGGTTTTGAAGGAGATCCGGGACAACCAACAGAGATTTGTTAAAGGAAGCGCCATGACACTTCGATGCCCCATTGAGGACTCGGCGCACCTTACCGGGTTTATTCGGGTTCAACACCGGGTGATGCGGGAGATACCACTCATGATCGGCTCGTGATTTGGGATCGTGTGCCTTAACGGTTATGACGTATCCGTTTTGTATATCTTCTCTTATTGTTTCGGCGTATTTTTCACGGAGCGACGGATCCTTATCTAGCCTCTTTTCCAAAGACTTTAATTGAGCTAAGGAGGAAAAATAGTTATTCGGTAAACTACTTTCCTTATCGTTCCAAAGCATTGGTACAATGTACCTCTCACCATCGTGAAAGGTGTCATTTTTCAAAACGGACAAAGCGCGTTTGTCGGCGGCGGAACGGGCATCTACCTGCTTGAAGGCTCCATATGACTCCAACTCATACCATGTTTTAATTTGGTCCGCAAGAGACATGTCTTCGACAACACACTTAAAGCAAGACGAGTTCGACTTAAAGGACGGCGGTAACGGACCACTTAAAACCCAACCTATCGGAAGGCGTACGGCGCACGGTGAAATAGAGTCCTCCCCCAGAAGGTACTGAACGGGTCTTATGGCATAGTAGAAATCCTGTCCAATAATTATTAATTCGATGTCCTCATACTTATAATGTATAGGTTTGATCGGAGCTAACTGCGGGTATTTTTCCTGTAATTCAGGAATACTTATGCTATCCGATCCAATGCGAATATGATCCTTAACATAAGCTCGAAAAGAAAACGAAAATTCACTTTTATTCGTTTCGGCGGAAACTTGAAAACTTACTTGATGAGTTTTCATTACGCTCGTGGAATTGAGTCCATTTATGGTGAGGTTAACGGGAGTGCCAACCAAATGGAGGCGTTTTACGAGATCGGCGGATACCCATGAGTGCGTGGAAGCACTATCGCAAAGAGCTAGGGCATTAGTAATCGTCGCATCCGAAGAGACGGCGAGTGATGCAACTGGCAGGAGGCCTTTAGTTGACTCCTGGCTATGAATATCGCCGACGGCAGCGTTAGTCGATACATGTTTAGTGTTTGCGTTACCTGACGCCGGGGAACTTTTAGTATCCTTAGGAGGAAAAATTTTCTCCGCTCCATGTAAGAGCACGTTGTGTGTGCTTTCACAATCTGGCTTGGGGCATTTTCTGGCCTTGCTACAATTACGAAAACTGTGATTGCTCTGTAAACACGCAAAGCAAAGTTTTTGTTCGGCTACATGTTTCGCTCGTTGCGTAGCGTTTTTCTCTTTGAATACGGCGCAATTCCAAAGAGCGTGTTGACCTTTACATACAGAACATGGAGGGAACTTTGGTTTTTCCTTAGTCTTATCACTCACTTTTGCATTACTAGCAAACACTTTCGTACCTACTTTTTGCTTTACTGGTTCTTCAGACTTAACCTTAGAATTAATGGTTTTTAGCCTCTCATGACCCTCCGCTTTTTCTTTAAGCCATTCGTTGAAATCTAGCAGAGTTGGTCGATGCCACTGGCGTCTTACGGTTTGCATTGACTATGCTTCCTTAAGGTTTGGCGGGAGCTTACTCACAGCCTGATTCAGTAAGTTAACACTTTTCAGGTCATCGTTAAAAGATAGAGACTTGAATACGGCAACAAGTCCAGAAATTGTAGAGGAAAAGCCGATTACATTTTCCGAGTTATGCATTTTCAGCGGCGGAAAATTACTCAATTTATCTAGATGAGCCCCTACTACAGCATGCGGCTGCCCGAATTTTCTTTGAAGAGTTTCTAATGCGTCTTTATATAGTACTCCGCTATAGCTATACTCAGCGATTGCGGGTTTTGCTTTACCCACTACGAGCGTTTTCAGATAAGTAAGCTTTTCATCGTCACTGAGTATGGCTGAATCGACCGTCGATATGAACTGCCCAAACCACTCATGCCAATTAAGCGGGTTGCCATCGAACTGGGTCAGCTTCCACTCAGGGAGATGATCTTTTCGGCTGTGCATGAGTATATTAACCAACTCTCGTGTCGAAAGTGGACGCTCGACGTCTGCACCAGGTGAATTACCGGGAGTTGGCTCTGTGTAACTCGAAGAGTTACCGTGACAATCAGGAACGAACGGTTGATTAGCATGTGAAGAAATTTCAGGTTGTGCAAAGAACAGAGTCCCTCCACTTGTATGAGGAACAAAATTATTCGTAGGAACAATCGGAGTTACTGCGGAAAAAACAGTTGTCGAAGGAACGTAGTGTTGTTGAGCTGACATTAAAGGGGCAGCAACAGCTGGTCTCCACAAATTACTATAAGGATTATAGTGGTCGCTTGAAAAGTTGTACCTACCAACGGGAACACCCATATGTTGTTGTGATGGGATTACTGGTGCTTGGTAGCCAGCTACTACTGATCCTGTAGTTTGATGACTCAAAGAAACCTGATTAATTGCTGTTGATGCAGGAACAAACGGTGCTACACCAGAAGGAACTTCTGCAGATGTTGGTGGAGCAAAATAGTTTTCAGAAGTTACCGGGACTACTGAACCTGTGTTTGGATTGCCGGATGAGTGGACGGAAAAGTTGGATTGCCGGATGTTTGGAGCACCGGATGAGTGGACAGAAAAGTTTGCTGAGGCAAATTATTAGAAACAGGTTGAATGACCTGCTGTAACCCTACTGGATTGTTAACGGAAACCTGCGATCGGACCAAATTCGACAAATTATGTTGTTGTCCGTGAATGTGGTTACTGTAATACAATCCCGGATCACTAGAAGCTGCCTGGCCATTATTCACTCCTGTAAAACTTGATGAGACCAAGTAATTTGTTGATGCAGGATAAGTTGCCTCAGGAGCTATCGAACGAACGTGCTGCTCTTGATTGGGAACTACAACAGCATCAGGCTGATTGTGGTCGACAGATTCGACCCAGTGACGCGTACGATCCTTTTCGTCTATTGTTAGTTGTGGAGAGATTCGAGTTAAACCACTTTCCTCAGCATTCTCGCTGATTTCCGACAACTCATCTTCTAACTCAAGCCCTTTCAACTCAATTTCTGCCAGTTTTTTCCTGTGTTCTTCAGCCAATTTTTCCAACTCTAAACTGCTTTGTTGTTCTAAAACATATTGTTTCATCTTGTTTTGCTGCTCTTTCAGTCTTAATGATACCTTTGCCTGCCTCTCAAGTTCCTCTTGTTGTTTCTTTAAAATCATTAAGTCGCGCTTTTTCTCAGAAAGTGTTTTCGACGGAGCGGCGGTATAACGACTAGATTTCTGAGAACCCGATTGATGATGTCGGCTGCTTCGGTGTGACACCTTAGAGCGGTTATCTGTTTTATGCGACTGGGGTTTTTCACGTGTTCCAGCGTTTCCCATTTGTAAAAATTTGCCGAAATCTATTCTACATTCTCCTGACAAATGTCGATCTGGGCTAGTGCTTCGGAAATCTCTTGTTTCCAATTTTTTTTTGTCCGAATAGTGTTTCAGCTCACGGCAAGCTCGGTCGCTGAACGAGCGTGAAGTTCGAAGGAAACTCACTCTCTGGAATAGTCTCTGGAAGTTTGTTGTCTTCGAATGAAACCGAATCGCTCGTGCCCTTTGTGGGACGCAAAAATGTGCGCGTAAATCTCCACGATTATATAAAAAACGGTTTTTAAACACTTTAATTAATGAGTATTTTCTCGGCAAAATAACTCCGGAAGTTTGAAAATATAACGATAATTTATATTTTTTAACAAGCTTTATCATCGGTAACATCGGCCACAATAAACTGCATAACTCAAAGCAAGCTGCAAAAATGGCCAGTATTTGTCCTTGAGACAAATTGCTCTTTTTAAAGGTCAGCCTTAATCAAGGCTGAACCTAATTAGAGCGAAAAGACGGTTAAAATAGGTTTTGGGGGGATCGAACCTGGTTACGGAGCATCCCATCAAGTTCGGTGCATATTCGAGTTATAGAAAGGAAATGACCTAGTCGGGATTCGAACCGGCGCCGAACCCACCGGGACGCACCCTGTATACGCTTGGCTACTGTCCCTATATGCATTCACATTTTGGTTCAACTTTATATGCATTTATACTCTCGCACATTTACATTTGCGCTGCAACAGGCAGAAAACCTCTTTTTAGATTATTTTGTTGCAAAAATCTGCCTGCTAGTTAGATGTCTTAGAAACAAATATTTCAACAAAAAAATTTCAATGCACTTCTATCATGCATCTGCGAAACCTAAAAACACCAATGGTCTCTTAGTTAACGGATGCTATTTTAAATAGAATATGTAACAACTATTTCCGGCACGAGGAATTGTACTTGGCACACGGAAAGTTTCTGGCACAAGGAAAGTAGTTTTTATTATTATTATGATTAAGTTTGCTCTCTAACAAAATTAATCGGGGCTTTATTTTAGAAAAAAAAACTATTTAATTCCCAATGATTTGAAAAAAATGCCTGATTATTTAGTTTTTCAAAGGCTTATTCGCATTTGATTAGTTAAATGGCCCCTAATTTCATGCGATGTATTATGTAATAAACCATGGGCTCTCTATATAAATTCAATTATTGTTTTAGAACACTTCGTTTCTTGGTTGTTTCTCCGGAGACATAGCCCAAATTGGCCATAACTCAGAACCACTTTGGGGTTCATCAAATGAGTCGAATCTTAACGCAAAGAGCTGCTCAGATTCCTGCAAAACATTTCAGTCATCACTTTTTGCTAATAGACAACCAAATTCTTCTTGCTACTGCGGTATTTCACTGGTCGAAAGTATCAAAAACGTGCACAAAGCCGATTCTCACCTGAAGTGCGATATTGCTGCTTTTAAAACGGAGAAGAGTTTTGATATTTGCAGACAGCAAGCTGTGTTTCTTGATCCGAAAACCAGTAAAGTGCCCCGTGTGGCTCTGGTTTCGGTTGCTGGATCAGGAAACACCTGGACGCGATATTTGGCGGAAAGTGTGACTGGAATTCTGACTGGCAGTTTATACAATGACATTAACTTGTTCCGCGGAGGCTTGAGGGGTGAAATAGAAAAGAACTGGAACAAAACAACCTTCATCAAATCGCACATATTAGGTATATTGAAACCTGTAGAAAAGTAAACGCATATTTTGTGAGTTTGGTGAGAAATTAGCGAGCACTTTTATATGCACTAAGTTCTCAAAGTTTGCACGGTTTTGCGGAATTGCGGAGCTGTTTTTTGTTGAGAGTTGTCGCATAACTGTGGTTCAGCAGAGAAAAATAACGGCGGTTTTCTATAACAAGCCTAACTGGTCGTATGTTGGAACCTTCCATCGCATCGTAGATGAAAATTTTTAATTTATTTTCCGTATTGACAAAAAAAAGTATAAGCAAATCAGCTAAATCTAAAAACATGAGCATTGAATTGAAGCATTGAAACCAAGATTTAACTAAAAATCATCAGTACAAAGTTAAATTTTTATGTGAAATTTTTAAAAATTTACTCATGGTTTTTGATTCGAAAAAAATTTGGGGCAACAAATTGAGACACCAGCAAATTACTTGAATCTAGGGCATGAGTAAACTTTAAGGAAGCAGTGAGACTGTGAAATTTTTTATAGTTTTATGAAATACAGTTTTTTTTCGCTTTCGAGAAACCCTTAAAAAACGTTTTTTTTTTCAGATGCTCCATTTTTTCCTTATATGGACAAATTTGTCTTCCTAATACGAAACCCAATAAGGAGCGCTCTCGCAGAGTTCCAACGACAACTGGCGGGAGGACATACGAGCGGCATGAGTGTGCATGAGTTCAGAAACAATAGTAAACGGTTTTTCCAAATATTCAAAAGTCATATTACATCTAGTCTCCCCCGCTTGGCACAATTCCAACCCAAACAATCGCAGCCTGTACTCACAATTTCTTATGAAGATATGACTGACAACTTGCTACCACAGCTTCTCAGAATAGCCCACTTCTTGGAAATGGATTCAGATACAATCATTTTGGACCGGGCTGTGTGCACTGAGTTGAACCAGGCTCGGATCAAAGCGAAAAGTAAAAGGGTTCAAAAAGAAGACTTGTCGCCATTAGCACTGAAAGTAATTGCTAAAAATAAAACTTTTGAACAGTTGGAAAAAATTAATAATTTTTTTATTGATAGAAAAACTCACCATATGCGATTGAAAGACTACCAAGCGTCATTCGATAACTCCTAAAACTCTTGCTGCATTCTGTGCCGTATATTATTAATATACTGAGAAATAAAAATAACAATAGCTGAGTATTAAAATGAGTATAATTAACTCTGATGGCTGCCTAATATGATTTTGCCATACACTACCCAGGCCCAGAAATCTTTGCGATCTTTGTCAAATCTTGAAGAATTAAAAAAAAAACATTGAACAAAAATCTTTGAAAACTTGGCAAGATCGTGTCAAGAATCTTGATGACCGGCAAAGATCGTTAAGAAAAATCCAAGAATCTTGAAGACAAAAAAAACAAAGATAGCAAATAATGTTTAAGATTTTACTGAGATTGTTTGCAGTTTTATCGAATTTGGGCGTTGTAAGCGCTTCAAAAACAATTTTGAAAGACGTAAAATTTAATGAACCTAAAAGTATGAGCTATAAAATGGAAGCTTTTTGACCATAAATTAATTAAAAGTCATCATACAAAATTCAATTTTGACTAGAAATTTTGCTAAGCTTACAGATGATTTTCAGATCGAAAGCAATTTAAGGCAATAAATTGAAGTATAAGCAAATCAGCTAAATCTAAAAACATGAGCATTGAATTGAAGCATTGAAACCAAGATTTAACTAAAAATCATCAGTACAAAGTTGAATTTTTATGTGAAATTTTTAAAAATTTACTCATGGTTTTTGATTCGAAAAAAAATTTGGGGCAACAAATTGAGACACCAGCAAATTACTTGAATCTAGGGCATGAGTAAACTTTAAGGAAGCAGTGAGACTATAAAATAAATAAAAACCATCAGTAAAAAATTCTATTTTTGTTCGAAATTTTGCAAAATTTTTGGATGATTTTTAATTTCAAATAATTTTAAGCAAAAAATTGAAGCATTAGCAAAGAAAACAATTAATCAAAACATGTATGGATCAAAAATGGAGATAAAGTTTCAAATTTTTTTTATGTACACCAGATTCAAAGCAATTTTAGGCATTCAACTGTAATATAATGCTAGTCATTCGATGATGTATTTCATGAAACGCTTCAATTTTTGGCCACCAGCGATATTGGAACAATTGCCCAAAATTGCATTCAAACGGATAGTCAAGAAACTTCGAAACTTGCGAAAGTTTTTCTCGGAAAAAACATTCTATCTTCTTTCTCTCTTACACTTTCCGGCATGAAATCATATTGCAGTTTCAAATGTAGAAACAGATTATTATTTTAAAATTTCTGCAAATATCCACAATATATCAAAAAAGACACTAAATAAATAATTTAGAATCCTCAAACACATTTTTCATTACAAATTATACACAGAGAGATACAAACTCTCTTTTCGACAGTAAAGCAAAGCGAAGCTTTGCATCGCTTGCGATTTTTGAAAGTAAATCAATGGAAAAAGACTAGGTCTAAAAATGAAAAAAAAAAAAAAAAAAAAAAAAAAAAAACTGTACTGGAAATCTCATCTACTGTCTAAAGTGTGAGCAAAAGAGTTTTCAAAGTCACAAGTAGTATAATTAAAAGTTACAGAAGTGAATTAAAAACCAAAAACAACTAGGAAAATGGCGTAAAACCAATAGCGGACTTAGGGGGGGGGGAGGGGGAGGGGAGGTAGACGCTCTTTCCTCTCCCCCCTCAGGGATTCGCCACCCTGCCAACCCAAAGGGTCCCCCTTTGTACTATTTTGAGATTTTCAGTTTTTGGCTGACTGAACTTAACATTTTTCTAATGGCACCTTCGGCGCCAATCTAAATTAATTCTGAAGGGGAGGGGCGTTTTTTTGGTCGAAATTTTCCAAAAAGTGCCTAAAAACGCCTTTTGGTCTTTTTCAAAAACTTGTTGGCGGCGCAGAAAATTTGGTCAAATTACGGTCTTTATAGTGGTTTTGGAGAGCTCAAAAAATCAGTTTGATCGACAAAATTTTCAAATTTTTTTTGAAAACCCGTCCCTCGAGAAATTCTTTGATTCGAACCTGCGTATAACAAAAAAACAATTCTGTGATCTAGCAACTAAGCCGATAAAAAATAAGCACAGAAATCAAATGATTTAAAAAAAAGTTTTCACCTGAAGGTTTCCTGTTTGAAAAACAAACAGGTCCAGGATTTTTGAAAGCTTACCTCCAGGACTTTTGAAAGCTTACCTAGAGTTCATACAACCAAATTTTCAATCATACTTTTAAACCGAAGCTTTGATTTCCTACTTTTTTGTAGTTCAAACTCTTTTTAAAAAAAACCGAAGCAAAGAAAACGGAAAAGTTTTGACAAAAAAAAACAAGTTAACAAAGATAATCGGTTACTGTGCAAGTAGCACAGAATGTTCCGACCAGTCTTAAAAAGTTTCAGTTTTTTCTTCATTTATTGTCGCTTTTGTGGCATGGTGTGACAAAAAAAATCTGACCAAAAAAAAAGAGCTTAGGCATTTTCGTCAGTGATTGTAAATTATGCAAAGTAGAAAACAATTTTTAATTTTTCAAATCTTTTTCTCCCAAATTTTTGAATCTTATGATAAAGCTTAAAAAATTTGAGTAAAAATTCATTTGAGTAAAACTTCAAATTTCATTTGAGTATAACTAAATTATCAAGGCTTAATTTAAGCACCAACAAGCCAATGTAAGCCTGCTCACTCGAAATTAGACGAAAAACCAAAAAAATTAAAACCAGATTTTCTCGGCACTGGGAAAAATTTCTGAAAATTTTTAATGTCGTTCGAATCACGACTGAAAAAGTTGTAATAAAATCACTTAACACAGTCCGATGGTATTTGTTGTAGCTGATTTTGCGTGGAAAAAAACTACATCTTACCCGAACACAAAGTTATTCCCCATTTTCGATGGTCGGAACAAAAACCACAAAATTTTGTCCGGAATGATGATTACTTTTGCGTACAGCACGTCCAAAAACACATTTGACAGCGCTTGCTGAAAACTTCAAGAAAAAGTTATCATTGTGAATTTTGAACAATAAATTCTAACGTGAGATACTTAGCATTTTGTGCAATCTTGGGGAAAGCATATGTTTCATGGTTCCCTCGAAAGACCCAAAATTGAAATCATCTAACCCGAATAACTTAAAGATTTGGTAAAAAGGCGGAGAAGGGTCAACTTAATGCACATCAAACGATCTTTCCGCTGTACCAGACCAGTCTGTTGATATGAGGCCACATTAAGTATTCAGAAAAAAAATGCATTCCAAATTGTCCATGGCGTGTTTCGTGAAGTTTGTTCATCGATGCTTTCTGACAGCAAATACGACAATCAAGTTTGTTGTCTGTAATAAAATCACGAAGGAGTTCCCGGTAAGTTTAGAGATTCTCTATACGTCATAGCCTAAGTAATGCGTTTTGTCTCTGAGTTTTCGACATTGAGAGGACATATATGCCTGAAAGATTTGGATGAATCATTTTGCTGTTCAAATTTGTACTTTCCACAATTTTTAAGTCCATAGAAATTGGTAAAACTCTAGAAGTGATAGATAACATGAAAAAAAATATATATATAGAAAAAGTTTTTTTTGACGGATCGTGGTTTAAAAAATCAGGGAATACAGTTTCGAGACAGAAACTCGGAAGGTATGAGTTCATAATTGCAATCAATCAAGACAGAGCTATTCATCTTTGAGAGACATTTAATTAGGGTTTTAATGTAAATTTACGTCATTGGAAGTTTCCGAAATCTGACCAAACAAGTTAATGCTAACTACAGCACTATAACTTAGATCCATTAAATTTGAGTTTAAATTCTACTTTTTTCCTTGTTGCGACTACCATTTCTTCATCAAATGGTGAACTTGAGATAAGTTTTTCTGTTGGAATTTTAGCACTTATGTCTGTACAATCCATATCTTTCCCGCGAGGTGTGAGGTGTTTCACTTCGAAACTGAACTATGGAAAACAGTCAAACAGCGTCTTAGGCATTTTATGTAGCTTTTATTTCCTCATTTGCATGAAAGGGCTAAGAAAAAGGCTTTGCCGTCCACTATTACTTCAAATTCTGACCCATAAAGGTAATTCCTATAATATTTGATGGACTATATTACTCCAAGGCGTTCAAGTTCGTTCGTCGAGTTTTTCGCTACAAAAACTGTTTTCTAATCACTTCTCTTGAGTTGTTGTATGAGAGCGTCTTATCGAATATACCAAACGTCTGTTATTAGTCTGCGATTTGAAATGAATCTCGGAATGAGTGTTCTCCGATAAGCTAATTATTTCTGGTTTGATTTTCTCAAAACCTTTAAAATGAGTTTCATTCCAAGAAGAACAAAAAGTTTTTTTTTCAAAGGTATGCAGAGGTTTCCCTTATAACCCTAGGTTGGTTTCAAGTTTTATAAATATGTACATAGATTCGACGAACGGTCTAAGTTCTTAAACATTTTGAGGAAGTGGTAGCTTTTTTTATAGCAAGGACCTTATATTACAAAAAATTAATTCCTGAGTCGGTCATTTTAACCCAGTCAGTCGAATTAACTGCGAATTTCTAAATTGGTCTAGAATAGATAGAACTTGTTTGACTATGTCTCTGTTTTCTGCGAGAGATCCTTTGGATCCGATTAAAATGTATTCAATTTAACATGTTGTAAGAAGGATTGATCTGGTTGATGAGAGTCCATGACAGTTACACTGTTGGTTTGCCGGGTTGTCTATGACTGATTGCATGAAAATTAGGTCTAAATTGGAGTTATTCACTTCTCCTTTGCTGCAAAATTCTAGCAATTCGTGGTTACTGGGCATTTGATAATTATTCATATAGATTTGATCGTTGATAATTTTTGACTCTGGTGCTAGTTTTGACAATTAGATCGATTTTGCCGATTTGCTCCACATCATTATAACTATTTTATTATGTGGTCTTCATCAACAATCAAATTTGTGCTATATTCATCGGCTATGAAACTTAACGATTCGCTTTTTATAGAAGGCAGTAATTGTAGCAGGATTTTCTTCTCTTTTTCAATTGTATGGCCCTTATTGCGCCAATTTAGTTATAATTTAGTCTTTTTTTCTCGGTAGTATCTACAGAAGGTGTTGAGCTACTCCTTGGGGAATGACCTAATTCGAACAATGAAATTGGCTTCAATCTCCGTTTGACCTCATGGGGATTTCGTCTTTAGCAATAATCATTATCGCATCGCCTGTAAGACTGCAAAAATCCTTCGTCGTTTTTTCTACTGTTTTGTGAAGAAGGGATCTCGTATTTGAGCTCGTGGATTGCATTTTTTTCCAGAACACTGAGTGGGCGCAGAATCGACCTGCTTTTTTACTTGTACAAGATTCCCCTTTACCAGGTTGATTTTCAAAAGTTTGTTCAAATATTTTCCTTCGGAATCGAAACCTTTGTCAAGTTTTTAACTGAATAGTCATCGTTATCGCTTGAACCAGCTTCGTTGATTGCGCCACAAAATTTCTTTGGAATATCTAAAAAAAACTTTTACAGAATGTTGATTAGGAGATTAAACTGAACTATTTGCAGGATCAGATCTATCAAAAAATTTCACATTTCAACAATTTGATTTACAGTTCTCTATATAATGGCTTTTCGCGGAGCAATGTGCCTCTTTCTCGGAACAAAATTCAAATGGTCTTTAGAAAATTTACCTCCTTTCTCTCAGATGAAGTTTTCTGTTTCGATGATTAGGGTAGGTTCAGTTCCCATTTTAACTTAAAATTACAATAGCCAACTAAAATTACAAGGGCGAACATTTCGCGAATTGATATGCTCTAATTTTTTTCGAAATTTTCGGAAAGCGTATGTAACCTTGAAGGAATGAAATATGATTTTTGCTGAAGTACTTCAGAAAACCTATCAATTAATCATAGAAGCTTTTTTTCCGGCTTCCTCAGTTAATATTCAACAGACCAGCAAGTTACATGTCAATTTCATCGTTAAATTCTGAAAGACTTGATAGAAGTCAAAGTTAGATGATGAGATAATTACAGATTTAAGCTTTTTACCTGTTTTAATTTGAATCAAACGATTTTTTTTCCAGGAATCCAGATCATTTTTTTTGTGCTAATCCATGTGCTCCTCAATTTAGCGAGCAAATCCCGGCTCATGCTCCACATAACCATCTTAAGCTCTCGTTATAACGTTGTTTTTTGTTTAGGAATTTGTCGTTCAAATGTGAAGTTGGCTTTTCTTAAGAAGACCAGGTTCAGGTGATCTCAGAACTCATGAAATGTGATCTCGAGGATTTCATTTTATTGAGTTTTCGAACATCCGCTTTCCTTCGTTCTCTAGGGCTAGGTAAATGATGGATCTGATTTTCCTATCAGCTTCTTTGAGTCTTATTCCTCCGATTAATTTCAATTCTCTCTTGACTGGAGCGTTCTCTTCATTGTCAAAACTCCTTTGTTCATCCATGTTTCTTGCCAGTGTTGCTGCTCTGTGCTGTTTGTTTTCTTTTTTTCTGGTGTTTTCTCGTATTAGTCGGGTTTTTCAATTTTCCGATCCAAAGCATTTTCCATTTTCAGGCTGTCAATCTCTATGTTCTTTTCGGTTATCGATGCCAACTCCAACATGTCACTCCGATTAATCAACAGAGTATGTGGGTCAATTGTGTTTCTTTGCCAGAAAGGAGGTTGTTCTTTATGCCAGACTCGTTATTTGACTGCGCCATAAAACATGATATACCCCCAAAGTTGGTTAACTGTTCGTGTTATGGAAACAATTCTCAATTCAGTCTTTAGTCTTATTCTTAGCTTATTCACAGGTAAAAATTTTTGGGTACATCATTTTAGTATTGCGCAATCTAAATGATGTATGAAGAATAGGAATAAACACTGAATTAAGAATTGTTCTCATAAAACGAAGACTGAACCAATAGTCAGATAACTCCAACAGAGTGTGGCCGTCGAGGTCAGACAAAAATCGAACTAAGCAAACTGAGCAATCACACACACCCGAGCTAAAATATTCTGCAGTTCTCTCAGAGTCAGAAACACAAGCGGAAAAATGAAAAAAAAAAGTAGCTCTAAAAAGTAAAACGAAAAAGAGAGAAAAAGGCTCTGTTTCCTTCTCACCCCCCTTACACAAAGGCATTATTTTTTTGATGAATCGAAACGAGGTATCATACAAGATTAAGAATCCAGAGCTAAGAAGTTGTTCATGGCATAAATTGTCCGCATGCCTAACTGTTCGCTGTTGAATATTGTCCGAATGATAATGGTCCCCATAAAAATTGGGTAATATGAACGGAACATTTGTCAGAAGAAGTTCAGAGGTGGAAGGGGAACGCCAAAATAAGCCTCGGATAACAAAAATTGGGGCAATGTTTCGGATTCGAATTTGCGGCTTTGAGTTTTGGAGTCAATCCTTCTCACTTTTGCGTCACTGGTCATTGAAAATGCCACTAAGCTTGCTGAAAATTAAAGTTAAGTCGTTTATTTAACGGCAAACAATAATCGCCAATAAACGGGAACAGATTCTATGAAAATTTCAATGCTAGTGTTCGTGAATACAGCAAAAATTGTCAACCAAGGAGTGCTTCTTTTATAACAAATCATTATAACAAATTGTTTTCAAGTGAATTCAGTACAAGAACGGGTTACAAATTAGGAATTCCTATACAAAAACATCATTTGAGAGAGCGCCAAAGGACTAGATAATGCCTGTTTTTAGGTGTCTCAGTGCGCAAAACAAAACTGGTTTTCGGATAACTTTGTAGATAAGGGAAAGAATAATTTGAAATGAGAGCCCAGCTTGCTCAAAATAGGATGAAAAGAGAGCAGTTTTTAGATTTGGTAGAAAAGAAATTTAGGGGTTTACCAGAACCAAAAACGTCTAAAAAAATGTCAAAAAAACAATGAAGGAGACAAATTCAGATTAGTTATAGTTTAACTACAAAACAGCTCATTTATAAGGTCACTTGAATTTAGGAATCTAAAAATTGATGGTTCAACTTTTTAGTTCCAGGTTATTTTCTGTAAAATTATGGAACAAGAATAGCAAACTGTTTAAAATGACACATTTTCTGAAACAAACAATCGCTTTGATGCAAATTTTTTGTGTATTGCAACAGCTCTGGCTATAAAGCTTTTAGTTAAAATTTTTTGATGCTACTTATGTAATAATTTTTATAAACTTATTAGTTTCTGTAAAATGTCAGATTGGCATTACCCCTGTGTTACTTTGCACAAAACTTTTAGCAGTTCAGAAAGATACATTTCTTTAATAGTAGAATTTATAACTTGTTGTTTTATGTCATTGATTGGTTAAATGTTATTTTAGGCATCTGGTTTTTATAGGACGTTTCAGCAGCCTCTTTTTGTGTTCAAATTTGGTTGATTCAGTTGACGCATAAACAAGGACTCAAAAATGGCTGCGCATGAGTTTATATAGCAAATGTAGCTTTTTTTTAGGTCAACGTTTTTCTCAGTCTATAAAAAGACCACAGGACTGGCTTACTTTTTTTTCTAAATAAATTATTTTGTTTAGGAGTGTTAATTTTTATCAATTGAATATTTGAAACTTATGAATTTTTTCTCTCTTTTTTGCCATTTATTGTTGTATCCATAAAGACTTTTGCAGCTAAGTTTTTTCCAAAGACCATAGTTTTAGTTTTTGTGGTTAAGTGTTAGTTTATTGCTTGCTAACTAAAAAAACGTCTTGATCTGCTTTTGGACTATTCATTGAAGAGGTTAATACTCAGCATATAGTAACAGGTTACCACCTTCCGGAGCATTTTTTTCTTAAATGGTTCTTTTATCACATGAAAAGAACTGGACCCAAAAATGATCTCACGGGGACGCCATAAACTGTTTCTTTAACTTCTAATTTTTTTCGAAATGTATACATATTGTTTTTCTGTTTGCTAAATACAATTTCAGAGAACTAAAATTAGTTCACTTATCAAGCAAAACACCATGGTCAATTGTGTCAAAAGCTTTCTTCTTATCTGTGAACTTGCATTGGGTTAAGATGGAACGATCGTTCCAGTGAAACTTAATTTCCTCAATCAGCGATATAACAGTATGCAAAGTGCCCCGTTATTGTCTCATTCCAAATTGATTTTATGATTGGTATTAAAAATTTTCTCAAAAAAGCTGTTCAGCAACTCTAAGATGAGCTTCTCAAAAATTTTGCCGAGAACTGCTAATAAAGAATATGGTTTAAAATAGGAAAGATCTCTTTTGTTACTTTTTTGTATATTGGAATTATTTTTGCAAGATTTAGAACTTCCTGAAAAGTCTAGCAAACGAAACATTTTTTTTTGCAAACTTCCGGAGAAGCGCTATCAACAATTCAAAAAATGAGAAGATCAAGTTTTTTTAAACAAAGTAGTAAAGGGGACGTATGGGTCAAGGCTGTATTTCGGTTTCAAATTTTCAAAAAATTTTTCTGTTTCTTCTGTGTTGTGTGATGGTTTTTCGGATAAAAAGATTCGGTTAAATGCAAAACAATCTTCCGCTTGGCCAATCTTTAAAGTATACTCAAAAAATGTGTTTTTAATAATAAAGCCCTGTAGGTTATCAATTTCCTTATTTGAACCTATTGAAATTTTCTAAATTTTGAAAAATTCAATTTGATTATATGCTTCAACAATCTGTTTTTCTTGATAAAATGCTTTCTTTTTCGTAGCTCTTACTTTTTTCACAACACTTGGTTGCGATTGATAATTTTTGAGCAGTTATCATGTACAAAGCGTTTTGAATTGGTTTAGCAATTGAGACTTTTTTCCGAGGCCGCATTTTGTTTTCAGAGTTTTTTAACAGCACCAATCCAGAATTTTTGCCGCTTTTCGGAGATAAATTTTTTGGAATAATCAAATCAAATTTTGCTATTAAAATCTCATTAAGTCTTGAAAAGGGAAATTTCAGGCTGACAATGATACATGATGCTAAATTTCATCGATATGAGGTCCAAGACTGTCTGTGAGATCTTCAACTATTTTTGGATTACAGTTTAAACCAGGGTCTACTAGTATGTTTTTGCATGAGGTTTTCCGATTTTGAATCAATATTCAGATCCAGTGTTACAGTCTAGGTTTAATTTAGTGATGTTCCAAAAAATTTGGTTTGGAATGTTTGATTGCAGACCAGATGATTGTTCTAGCAACTTTCTCTGGTCGCATGCTTGCTGTTGGCAACTTTAAGTTCAAAAGAACCTGGTATTTTAAGAAGTGCAATTTTTCTTTTGTTTTCGTTCAATGTAAAAAGAATTGCAATCACCACATGTTTCATGTATTGACTGGTGGCAAAAAAAACACTATCCAAATGATTATGAAGCTTGTCTAATAATTGCGAGTTAACTGCGCTGGCTGGTATAAATGAGGAAGAAACTATGAGTTTTTTGCAAAATTTTGTCACAAATCGAATGCTCAGACATTGTATAAGTTTATGATTTACTTTTTGGGTACTTTGAATTTGATTTTTTCTGACATATCTACCTTCTCCTTTTACTCTTTTTTTTTGAACATTCAATTAAAAGTTGATAACCATATAATTGAAACCGGCTAATTAATTGATTTTAATTCAAGCAAGTTTCTGTTATACATATCGCTTTTGGCTTTGCATTTGGTTTCTCAACCAAACCAATAAATTCGTGAAGGTTTTTTCGGAAAAGATCTTATAACTAAAGTTCAATTTCACGCGCGCTGTATGCCTGATGATTTTTCGCTTTATCGTTTTTGCATTTAATGACAAGAATAATAGATGTGAAACATAATTTTTTGAGGTTTCCTCATTTAATTTCAGTAGTTTATGACGAGTAACTATTTAAATTAGTAAAATAAAAAAGACACTATTTGATCAAATTTAACTCCGCGTATTCACAGAGCTGTTCAAGTTTTATCAAACTTTGATTTCGCATCGATAAGTCATTTTGAAGGACCACTGCTCTGATTTATTGGTTGCGTAATCACAAATCAGTCAGAGTTGCTTGCGTAATCACAGGCAGGGCTGGCATAGGACTTTCAAGAACATTAACCGAGCACTGAATTAAAGAAGGATTATAATCAGTCTCACTAGAAACTAGCAGCACAAACTATTTTTCTAATATTTAAATTAAAATATTTATTTTTTACAATACATTTTTACATGAGCGATATTTGCACGAAGTAACATAGGTCAGGCATTTATTTACAACCATTTATATTTTAACTACACACAATGATTCAAAATATAATGTTTATTATTCAGTTGGAACTTTCAATTTTGGGCTTTTTATGGTGTAAACTCATGCTTTGCAGTCATCAGCAGAGTCAAAGAATCTAATTTTGTACTTTTACACCTTCTATTAAGTTATGAATCATGAGATGAATTGACGCAGCAGCCGTAGTGCGAAGTTGAATAATAAAGTTGAATCGGATGTTTATTGTGGCAATTCAAGAGGTGAAGAGTTCCAGGCAACTCATTTAGAATGAAGTTAGGAAAGACACCAAAACATCAGCTGGATTATTTCTTCATAGGACCCTGGATCGGAGGAAGAGGGCGACTCCTGCCTCAACCCAGTGGCCAGAACTGCCTGACTCACAGGGTACATCCACACACGTGACCAGACTGTCTCTTTCAAGGGAAGAGTAGAGGGGAAGAGAGAGGAGCGACTGAGACTTAGGGATTCCATCGGAACTGCCACCACTGCCCTGGATTCGAAACAAACCAAATACCAAATTACATAAGCATTTTGATCATAGGCGTCCACAGTTTCGTTCTTGTTGATTATAATACATACAGCTGCAGGGGCGAATCTAAGATTTTAACAAGGAGGATTTTCAAAAAAAAATTCAAAAATGTTGCCGACATTCATGCTATACGGGAAACCCAGAAAGATCCCTAAATATAAGTGAAATTACTGGAGTCCACGGTTTTTCTGATTTTCAAATGAGATAAGTAACAATCATATAACCAATCAAAATTTAATTGATATTAAACTGACCTTTTGTACCCAAGAGAGCACGCATGTCTGTTTAACCAACTGCATCGTGGGCGAGTTCTGCTGATTCTCTCTCAGGAACCCCATCAAATTAGCACCCTCGATGAACAGATTCTTCACCTAAGCATCAAGAAAAAATGAGAATAGCCACCAAAAAAACTCAGGTCAATTCGATTTTCTTCATTAATCGGGACAGCTACTATGGCCGAGTGGTTAAGGCGTTGGACTTAAGATCCAATGGACAATAGTCCTCCTGGGTTCGAACCCCAGTGGTAGCAGATTTTTTGTTTGATTCTTCAGAAGGTTTCAACCACGTTGAAGAGCACAGAACATATAATTGCAAAAAGGAATGTGGCTCTCTTTTTTACAGAATGCTTTTCATACGTGATGGCTTGGAAAACGCTTCATCGTTTTAGCAGCAGGTTTTTACAAGGCCCAATGTGTATTAATTTTCCTGTAAGTATTTTACAAAGTTCTACCGTTTTCATTTAAAACAGGAGCAGCATGCAATGTATGTACTTATTGCCATTCGTTATGTCGACAAAGTCCTGAAACTTTTCATACATTCATCACTGCGCTGAGGCAGCACTGTGGTCAATAAAATGTTACCGAGTGGCAGCTATTGCGTATTGAAAACTACTCGCAACACACCGCCTAGATGACCTGTGTCGTCTAACGCATTCTATGGGGCTGTATTCAGTTGCGTGTCGTCTAACGCAATCTATGCGGACGTATTCAGTTTCGCAGTCCCTTGGGTCTCATTATGCAACTGAACGTGTAAACATCAAAACTTAGAACGATAAAAGTGTCAGAGCAGCGCTGCTCAGCAGCCATACTGTACTATCATTAATACAAAGTGTTTGTTCCGAGAAGGTTGATACAGTAAAAAAAAAACTAAAACCCACCCAAAGACAAAATTCCTCTCCAATTTCATCGAGCGGAACAATAAAAACAATCATAATAAACATAATAGAGATAAAACTAATTTAAAAACTTATCATAATATTAAGAAAAACACACGAAGACGACGCGGACTTTCGCACCACTTGCGACAAAAAATATGTGCCGGACTTACAACTTAAAATTAAAGCAAAAACAACATATTTCATATTTTTCAAAAAACGTTTAAAATAATACAAAGGTAGTTACGATCTAACCATTCTCTAACACTTGTTTCGTAAAAGCTTGAAAAACTCAAAGCAAGCGAATAAATTTATTTCAAAGGGGGAGGAAAACCGGAATATTTTGCACTGGCTTATATATAATTTTTAAAAATAATTGCAAACAAAAATATTGAAAACCTCACAATTTTTTTTAGAAAAGATGCTATTTCCTGCTTTCTTCTATATAAAAGAAGCCTGCAAATTTTTTTTTTTAAGTCAAAAACCAAAAGGCTTCAAAAATTGTGCATGAAAAATTATGAAAAAACATCAAAAATAATTTCAGCAATATTTTTTTGGAACGCAAATACTCGCATAAAACCGGAATACATACAACAGACAATTGTTAAATCATGGATGAATGGAGCGAGCTAAGCTGACAAAACATATGCGAACAAACAAAAATCCGACAACCTTTTTTTGTCTCGTGAAAATTTTTCCTTTTTACAGGAAAACAAGTCCTGACCTGATTCGAATCACACACATGTGCGTTAGTTCTACAACACTTATGCGGACTACCTCTTTGATTTTGATTTTTTATGAGCCGAGGTATCAAACGTTTCAGGTCACTTTGTTAAACTAGTTGTTAAGCTGAAAAAGCCTCTTTTCTGATTTGATAACGCTTGCTAATCCAAAGCGTAACTAATGATCATTATAATGTAAATTTACACTAACACATTTAAAAGCGTAGGATTAATCGCGCATCAAAAAGTATAGAAGAATCAACAGCGTAAAAGGTAAAAAAAGAGAAACGTTTAAGCAAAAGTTGCAAGAAGAAGCTATTCTCCACATACATGGCCTGCTTTCGTCAAAAGTACCACACAACAATCTCCCAAAAAAAGCAAACAAAATGTTCTTCAAACCGGTGGTTTTCACCGTAAACAGCTCGAAATCATTAGCAAAGTCCTGGGCCGCGAAAACCCGACTCAACATTTTTGCAATCCACTTTGTCAAATGTCTTAACAAAATCAATCACAGCATAGCCAACAGACAGTTGGAAAAGAGTCAATGAACGCAACTAAACAGAAAAACACTGGCTTGTTAAAAAAAATCAATTGTCAATTTTGAGAAACAATGATGGCCTTAAAGCTGTTCGAAATTCTAGAACAAGTTATGATTGTAACTATTTTTTTTTATAAAATCAACCCAATTTAAAAAAACTTTATCAATAGATTAACTTTTTATTCCGCTCGGAAATCTGAAAAAAAAAATCCATTTCCAAAGCTGGAATTTGATCAAGTTTTAACAAAGGAAATGAATTGAGCTTAAAAAGAAATCAAAAGTCAAAGCGAAAAATCAAATTTGAACCTGTACAAATTTTAAGACTTCGTGAAAGAACAACATATAATTATCACTACCTACATAAGAGCCTTCAAAATGTTCGCGACTCTTGAAATAATGTGAACACACAAGCGAAGCTGCACTTCGCAAAAACAAGCGCTAAAAAGCGCCAAAAAGTAGCTTTAAAGCCTGAAAGATACAAAAAAGATATCAACTAATGAGTTTGAAAAATGAACGCCCTCTATGGGAATTGAACCTCATTCCTTGTAAAATCAATTTTTTTGATGTTGGTGGCTCTATGAAATAGTGCCACTGATGCTTAGAGATATCGAAGTCCAGCTAAAAATAGGCAGAAGCCAGCTTCTAAATGTAGAAAAAAAAACAAATTTTGCGTTTAAAAATTTATAATTTAATAAACCAATCTAACTTTACGTTAAATAAATTGAAAGCATAAAAACAAATTTTGTCTAAGTTAAGCATTTCAAGAATGAAATGCTTATAAAAATTGTGTATAATTTAAGAATTAAACTGAGTTGGAAAACTGAGTTGGATAAATAAACTGAGTAGGAGTTTTTACTATTTTACTGTTGCATGAAACAAATAGCTTTCTTCAGTTCAATATATGAAGTAAAAAGACATCGAGGATTAGTTTATTCATATTCAAATTTCAACGCACATGCTTTTATATAGCCGATTTAGCCTTTTTCTGAAAAATGTCACCAAAAGAAACACTCAAACTTGCGACTTATGGGGAAAAAGTAGCATTGTTGTATCACACTATGCTACGCTTGTGTAAGTATAACGGGTATTTACACTTTTAACATGACTAAAGCATCTATATGAAGATGAGACACATATTGCAAGCAAAATAAATTTAACACATTTAAAACAAAAAAATCTTAGGGGGGAAAATGTAGTTCACGATTAAAAAACAGTTGCTCTCGCAAGTTCAAAAATTATAGAACAATCCAATTTTGGTTTCATTTTAAAGTTTTTCGATTGTTGGACTAATGTATACTGATTGCAGAACAATGATACAGTGTTACCACGAGTGGGGGTGTGACCAGTCTATCAAATCAGGTCGCTTACTGGGGCTCGATCGAGAAATTTCTGATTTTTAAAACTCTGAAAAAAATGAAACAGTTAGCCCATTTTAAAACCTGCTAGAAAGAAATGGCTATATAATGTTTCAAAGAAATCTTAGTCCTAAAAAATGCAAATTTATTTCGAAAGGTAAACAACATTAAGATTTTAAAGTTATTGTTTGCAAAAATCCTTTGTAGCAAAAATTTAAATTCGATTTACGAAATGACCTTAAAATAGAAAAGCAGCCCTAATATGAGCCTTTCGCATTTTTTTTTACAATTTTCCTGATTAAATTGTTGTTGCTTTAAAAACGAAGAGCTATACACGGTTTCAACAAGATCTTAATCCTAAAAAAAGCAAATTTATTTCCAAAGGTAACCAACATTAAGATTTTAAAAAGAATGTTTGCAGAAATCCTTTTAACAAAAAATATAATTCGATTGACGAAATGACCAAAAAACAGAAAAGCAGCCCTTATACGAGCTTTTCGCATTTTTTTGAAGTTTCCATGATGGAAATGTTTTTGTTTACCGAATAGTTTGTAAATTAAAATCAAATACGCTGGGTAATATTAAAAAGAAGCCCCATTTTTGCAGATATTTTCAATTTGCTTTTCGGTACTGAGCTTCGATTGAAACAAAAATTTGCAACACAGAGACGAAGTCGCACTTCGCAAACTCACGCGAGAAAACTGCAAGAAATAGCTCGAAAAAGTGAAAAAAAAATGAAAAAGGAAAAAAAGTTAAAATATGCCTTGAAAAATTAAACTTTTGTAATGTACCGGAACTGAATCTCCAACCTCGCGATTAGAAGTTTCAAAAATTACTACAGGAATTAATCAATGTGACAGAACAAAACTATTTCAATGTACCCAAATAAACCTGTAGATTACGAGACTCACGTCCTGGCATATGCGCGACGTTCTCATAGACAATGCTATTATAATGTGAATTTCTAAAACAATTCATTAAAACTTTTTAAATAAAATTAACCCAATTTGTGACACAAATTACAACACAATTCGCAAACACACAAAAAAAGACAAAATATCAAAAGCAAAAAAATAGAAAAAAAAACTTTTTTAAAAAAGGAAATTTGAAAATTGAAATGATCTCTACTGGATTTGAAACTAAGTTCTCGGACATTCAAGTTTCCAGATGACTGCCCTAAATGATTGTGCCATTGACTTTTCAAAAAACTAAAGACGAGCGGATAAACGGCAGAAGGGAGCTTCAAAATGCACAAAAACGCAACTTTTGCATGTAATAATTTGAAATGTAATACGCTAAAGCCAACCATACTAACTTTGCATGTAATAAATTTTTAAGTATAAAGGCAAATTGTGAATAAATTATGCATTTCGAAAACTTCAAAAATTAAATTGAGTTGAAAAATTTCTTTTTTCATTATTGTACTGTTTTATGAAACAAATACCTTTTTTTTAGGTTCACGTGATGAATTAAAAATGTATCAACTGTGTTATTTTATCAATAATCAAATGTCAAAACATGGGACTATTAAATAGCCAATTCAGCCTCCTACTGCAAGACTGCCAACAAAAAAGTAGCACCAATAATTGCGATTAGGTTGGAAAAAGTAGCTTTGTAGTATCACACTAAGCTACGCTTGAGTAAAAATTGAATCAATAAGTAAACTTTTTATTCCGCTGGGAAATCTGAAAATTAAAATCCACTTTCAAAACTAAAAGTCGATCAGATTTTTTGTGATCTTCACACTTTTGCTGTTCGATAGTGGAATTTGGTTCCCTGAAAAAAATTATCACGACCGATACAAGAGATTTCACAACGTTCATTGACCCTTACTCACTCCAACTTATAACAAGATTTACCTTGAGAGTCAAACCGGATTGCGATGATTGGCCTCTATCTGACCAATCACAGAACAGCTCCAGACTGTCCATTGATACTCCCAGGTCCCTTAAACGAAGAGCAAATCGACTATCATTTAAACATTTTTGAAAAAATTGAGATCGAACAAAAGGACTACTTTTCCTATCATAAAGCCCCGGCGGTATTAATTTCAGTTCAATTTACGTTGAAAATGCTCTCATAAAAAAGTTTTTGATCATAAGGGATGCTATTGAATTCAAAAAGTGAATAAATTTTGTAGTTAGAATTGATGATTAGTTGTATTCCAACCTAGCTGCCTGCTGTCTGAAGGCATTGAGGAATATATTCGGCGTGAACAGGTCAGACAAGTCCACTGGTTCTCTGAACAGACTGCTACTGTCTTGAGGATTGCTCTTCACCTTGAGATACCATCGCTCCACACTGGCTGCCTTGCTGACAACACTAGACAGATAGTCCAGTGGATCCAGAGGTCCTTCACTCAGAGACAGCCAACTGGTCGGCGTCTGAAATGGCGTCATATTTGATCAAAATAAATTGAACTTAAAATTTCATATACAAAAAACCTTAGACATTTGTTGTCGACTAGACAAATTGATAAAAAGCAGAAAAGTTTCTTTGAATATAAGACCTTTTGCTACAAAACGGAGCAAATTAAAATGACGCAAAAAGTAAATTAGAATATTTTGCAGCAACATATTATCTTCAAAATTTGAAAACATTACTGATTTGGCTAACGATTCAATAATGAGCCGATTTGATTTCTCTTTAAAACTGAGAAACGAATAAATTTTGTGTTCTTTTCTTGAGTTGAAAAGTGAGCAATTCGTAAAGCTATACTTTTTCCCCTCAAAATGTTAAGGTTAAAATCAATGTTAAAATCGTGTTCAGTTCAAGCCTAAAATAGCGAAAGTGAGCTACAGAATTTTACTAATTTTTTACCTCTCTCTTTAGCAGAGCAGACGCCAGTTGTCTGATATCAGTCGTGATCATGGCCTTGCCCTTGAGCACTTTGGCCAGTGCAGTTAGAGACTGGTGTATAGTGTTGATCAGTTTGAGAGCATTGAATCTCTCCAGTTTCACGAAGGACGAAACCGGACTCTCCTTCTTGCTTCCCTTGGAGGAGGAGGCATCGGACCCCATGGCGTAGTTACCGATTTGGTGCAGCATCCCACTGTCCGTCACGTTCTCCTCGCGCTAAATTCAAAAACGGGTATTCATATTTATTGCAAAAAAACATCGATTCCGAAAATATCTGTTTGGTTATATAGACATAGATTTAAACAAGCTGTCAAAAATTGCTTAAAATTTTCCGGCTAGGCCTCAGTGGAAATCTCCTTAGCCTTTGTTGTTTCAAAGCTGCATAAAAACGGAGCATAAACGCCACTTAAAAAGAGCTCATAAACTCACATATAAACACAGATGCGAGGCGGACAGAATCACACTACTTGCGATACAAAAATGAATGAATATATTTACGTACAAATTAATATTTTTTGGAACAAAATTACCTATCCCGTAGTGACAAAAACTGATTATCTACAGAAAAATATATAGATTTCAGATCTGCTACATTTTATATAGTAATAATTCGGTTATATAGTTTTACACAGAGGCGAAGTTGCGCTTCGCAAACACAAGCCAGTAAAATGCTAAAAAAGAGCTCTAAACAGGCAAAACAAACTGAAACAAGAAAAAGATTTAAAATATACCTTGAAAATTTTTTTTTTTGAGTTTAGGAGCATCATGTTCTCACATCTGCTTCAGAACCGCTTATTATTTTACTAACACCAATAAGGCAGCTACAGTTTCTATCAAATTGCCAATGTTATGCAGCAAACAAACGACTGAAAAAAAAATATTTAAATGTTCTGGACTTGAATATCCAAGCCACTGTCGCTTGGAAGTAAACTAGTGGCCCAGCTAATGCTAGATCTACCTGTTCTAATAATTTTAATCATATTTTGACCCGATACGAAAATGCGTAGTTTTCAAAATTTCAAAAAGTAGACTTAACGCTAAACCCTCGTGTTTATCTGCTTAAGTAGGGGATAAATCGCCAACTTTAAGGAGAAAACTACTACTCGCTCTTTCAATTGAAGTTTTTATCTCGGATTTTGGCCGGGTAGACTTTGAAAAAAAAAGCTAAAAAGATTCCAAAAATCGATCAAAACTTCAAAATTATGAAATTTTCTCAATCCATAAGGAACCCTGGTGTTTTTCTGCTTAAGTAGGGGATAAACCGCCAATTTAAAGGAGAAAACTACTACTCGCTCTTTCAATTGAAGTTTTTATCTCAGATTTTGGCCGGGTATATTTTGAAAAAAAAAGGCTAAAAAGATTCCAAAAACCGATCAGACATTCAAAAATATGAAAATTCCTCAATTCATAAACTTTTCCTTAGTAAAGCATGGGAATAGCCTATTTTTCACGCCCTGGTTCTCAAATTGAAGATTTCGGCACCCTGATTTTTTAGATTGAACCCTTAATATCAGATTTAGCAAGTAGTTTTCAAGAATAGTGACGAAATTTCAAAAAAAAAAGAAAGAAAAAAACTTTCTGAAGTCAAAATCAGCTTTTCTACAAAAACACAGGGAAAAGACAGATCGCACAGGAAAAATTTAAGTACCTCAGAATTAGCAGGTAGCGAAAAATTGAAACTTCTGCGAAAGGCGCAAACATTTTCCAGAGCGTCGCGAAAAAAAAAACGAAAAACAAATCCCATAGATTTTCATACTACGTTTTTTTTCAAACCGGACCTAACACTAACCAATAAAGCAGCAACATATGCCATTAAAATGGCTATGCCTAAATCAGCTTAAATATGATTAAACTGAAATTTACCAATAGTGCCACCAAATGAGCACTTTTATTTGCAATTTAGGTTAGAAAAAAAAACCTTCGTGATAATACACCACGCTTAGCTTGTGTAAAAAAGTGATTGCAATGCATTTTGTATTGAAAAGTCTTATACTCTTAATTTTAATATTTTTTTGGTAAATAATCGATAAAATCGATCACTGTTCGGAAAATAGTTGCAGATAAACCGATTCTACACTTGAGTTAATCGGTAGATTTGTCTGTGTATAATCGATTTTTATCCATTCTTTTTTCACTGCGGGGCACTACTAAAAGTTTTATAAAAGGCATGTAAGAAAAAAGCTGCACCTTCACAGAAAAATGCTCTGCTGGACTGTAGACACAGTACAGCTTCAAAAAACTTTCAGCGTCCAAAATTATGCCAACCAATTTATGGTATCAAATAAGAAATTATCAAAAATATGCCAACTAAGTAAGGAGTTTATTGACGATGCATCTCACCTGGAGCACGTTTTTCCAGTGGTTCAGGAACGGGGATATCTCAACATTCCACTTCTCCCGCTGGAATGTCTCGGTGCTAGTCACAGAAACCAACAGTTTCAGCTGGTTAATCACTTGGCCACTCTTGATCACCTGGGCGGATCTCTCTATGTTAGGAGGGAGGCCGAACAACATCGGACGGTCCTCGCCTATCTGGCCAATGAGAGTCTGGAACGCCTGGACACAGAAACAAATCATGTTAAGCATTGTCTGTGAAAAAATTGGGTAAATTCCATTATGTGAGAAAACTATTCATTTTAGTTTGACGCCTCAAATGAAATAGCTATCTCCAAAAATTTGAACCTCGTATAAGTAATTTTGTCGCATGGCCAATTTATATTATTTTCAAGAGGCATTATCGCGACAAAAGTTCTCAATATCATCATTTATGACGTACTGATCGAATTCGAAATCATCAGTATTTACCAAGCGCACGGAGATATTACTAAGCGAAAGAACATGTATGGCCGAACCATGATTAACAAGCGAATTGTTATTCATCACACTTTTATGAAATACCTTGATGTTAGTTGAGTTGGGCAAAGGGGGTATGGCGTCGGAGAGTTGTCCAGATGAGGCCATATTGGAGTTGAAGTACCTCCTCAGATATGATTCGAGCACCTTCATGTCGAACGAGTTGTCCACTCTGCCACCGTAGATCGCATTCTTGAACAGACCATGAACAAAATCCCACTGCAGGTCCCCACCACCTCCTCGTCCTGAACAGGTCAATACCGGTCAAACTCTCAAAATGGCTCGACCATAAATTCATTTTAACAGAAACTGACATTCTTAGAAAAAGTATGTAGCAGGTAAACTTAAACTGTCGTCAAAAATTATATCAATCACGACGACTTTTCTATAGACGTAGGATTATGGCGCCTCAAAACAAATGATATTGTAATGAATGCTTCTCAAATTTTTATCATGCAAATTTGGTATCCTTTTGATATCAGCTTGGGGTAACAAAATTGCTGATAGAATTTTCAATGATGTGGAAAACAACTGAGCGTTCTCAAAAACCAACAATCGCCTTGCAAACCTCCTTGTTCCGCCAAGTTTGTAATGATATCCGCTCCGGACCTCAAATCTGCCAGGCTAAACTCATAGAATTTAGTCCACCCCTGCGGAATATAAGTCCTCCTCTCCTCTACCACAGCATGAAACCAAGCCAATGCAAACAGTGCTTTGCTTCTTTGGGGGTTGTCTCCTTTGGCAAAGAACTGAGGAGTCCAGTTCTGGAATGTCCTCTCGATATTACTTCGCACACCAGGTGGCGACTCATAGGTTACCTAGATCAAATTGCATTAAATTCGCAAAAATAAAATTTTGCATTAACACCAGCATGCATTTCACCTATGAAAAAAAAAAACAATGACAGTTTGCCTCGAAGGAAAGATTTTAAAAAGTCTTTAATCGAAACAACCTAATTTTCCCGATTTTTGTTCTATTTTCCGATAGAGAAATAGCGGAACCTGTCACACTACAGGTGATCAACAAAAAATTGAACCAAAAGTAATTTGGGTTTTAAATGTTTGTATACCTTCAGACAGCTCTGCAGAAGGACTGTGGGGAAATTAGGATGTGGCTCAGCTGTAAGGAACAATCTGAAGTTATTGTGCGGAGAGAGGGAGTTCAGTTCCTTTTCCAGAGTGGGCAGCCAGGCTGTGACCAGATGGACGTTCTTGAGGCACAGCCATTCACCCGAGGAGGCACAATGACGCAGTTTGTTAATGGCAATTTCGGACTGACCTTGCCCCATTGCAATCTAAATATATCATTTTCAAATAGTGATCACTTGCTTGTCTGACTCGAGAGGACAGAGCTGCTTCACATGCAGAGCTGGTCAATAAAAAACAGGGGTTGTTTTAAACAGTAAAACTGTTTTAAACACTGTTTAAAACATGACTCAATTTTAGTGTTTTAAACAGTGTTTCATGTTTCGACTGCGAGGGCGCAATTATTACGCAATTTAACTGGCAGCTGTTACTTGATTCATCCAAATTAACACGTACAGTGCAGTTCTTTCAACAAGCTATCAAGTGCGCATTTGCCATGCAAGTTTTGCTGACAATGGGGTATGTGGAAGGGGACCTCAGGAACAGCCTTTCCTCAGAGAAAACTGAGAAACTAGCATTTTGTATGCGTTGCTTGAAAAAATAAATTCTTGCAAAAAAAACATGTTTTAAACTGTTTAAAACGTTTAAAACAGTTTTAAACGTTTTTTTTAAAAAAAAACATATTTTGACCAGCCCTGTTCACATGCTAACTGAACGCGTACGAAAGCATGTTGCCATTTTTCTGGCTCCAGGCAATTACTTTTGTCTGGATGACAAAATGTCCAGTTTTTCCTTCAAATACTATAACTAACTTAAGATTTGCGGAGTCGACTTTCTTGAAAGACATAAAATTCTCTTTTTGAAATTTGATTTTCGAACAATCGCTAAAAATGACGCTGTTTTAAAACCGTTTTTACAACATGGCAGCCCAGTACAAGTCTAGATCAAGCCTTTAGGGTTTCACTTGGCATTTTTCGCTAATGCAGGACTCTCAATGAATAAAAATATGAATAACCATTTCTTACAAATATTAAATATACTTTAAAAGTCCCTATTTAATCAAACTTCAAACATGAATCCAAAACTAACTTCGTAAAACTGATTCTTATCCACCACTCCCACTTTCTCCACCAATTCCTGCAACTCTCTGCTGGGATCCGCCCCAGGGGAGACTATGAACAAAACAGGCTCAGAGGGGAGTGTCTCTTTGTAGATTTTCTCGATGTTGGTGGCCGATGTTTGAAGGGAGGCAAGGGAGAGAGATTGGGCTGCGAACACTTTCATGGCACTCTCTAGTCGGTCCGGTCGGAGGGCTTGTACCACAAGCAGCTAAAAAACAATAAAAAAAATAATTTAATGGAGGTTGAGGTCTAGAAATTTGTGATTGAAACAACAATTTTTTTTGAGGAAAATGGATTTGTGAGCATTTTTTTTAAATTTCTACAAAAAAAAACATTTTTAGCACATAAATTTATTCTCGCAAAGGACGATCATTTTTTTTGGATTGATCAGACAAAAATGCGTGTAGCCAAATAGTACCAAAACAATGCCTCTTTAGAATATAGCATGGCGACATATTGCGACACGAGTCTCAAATGGCGCTTCGAAGATAGTAAGAAACAGCTTTTACTTTCTGGAATGGTGTGATGGACTTCTGAATGTGGTGGGGGAAGTGGGTTGGCTTCTCACACTCGTCACTCTGCCAGAAGTCACTCCAGGCACTCTCGTCGTGCAAATTGAGTCTACTGTACAGACTAGGCAGCACACTCTTGAGAAGCACCAGAGACTGTTCACACTCCTTGCCACCTGAAGTTTTGACTCATTAACTATCACAGACTGTACTAATTGGTGTAAATGTTTATTCATAAGTTAATTCAAAAGTTGGCACGAATGAATAAAATTTATAAGCTACTCTTTTCCTAGGTAAAATCTTTTCCTGGGATAAGTTTGCTTTAAAAAAGATGTTTGAATGGAAAACCCGGGTGAATTCAATTGAGGCAATCATTTATTTGATGCTGTGAATTTCGAGAACCTAGTTTCTCAATTTCAATGACAGCAAAACTTGAATGACCCGCAGAGCAGGTAAGCCTTCATGATTATGAATTTGAAATCGCACACAAACTTACTATCTGTTAAAACACAAAACAAGATCGACTTTATTTGTACAAAAAGCTGATTTTGATTTTTGAGTGGGACAATTTCTACCTGACTGCTTGAAGATCCACTTCATCTCATCTACGTTCACTTTTCCACTCAAGGAAGCTGTACGCGTGAACAACTCCCACTCCTAAAACATTATCGACCTAGATGTCCCTGTCTGATCCCAGAATCGAAAGTCAGTCTGAGAAAAATTTCGTTTATATCTACGCTTTTTTGTATTCTTCAAGCAATGGTGATATTTAACATTCAAACTAAAATTTCTAAGAAACACTAAGAGTTCTGTCTGATGATAAAGACTGCGCTTACATTGTGCTGGAACTTGTCGTGGTTAAGCATGTGTGCGAGGTGAGTGGCGAAAGTGAGTGTGTCTGCCTTGAGGAGGGAGCGACTGACTTGTTCGAACACCATCTGCACGAACACCTTCTCCAGACTCACGATCCTACTCTCACTTCCAGCCTCACTTCCTGTCTGAAATGGAAAAGTCGTAATTTACAACAACAAGCAAGGGATTCATCTATCGCCCAAAACAATCAGTAAAATAAGAAGCATTTCACAGTTAGCACAATTGCAAAGGCAAGTTTTTGGCTATCAACGGTACCTGCTCCGTGTTGAGCGCACTGCAATTGAGGATTTAATAATATTAGTAAATGACCTCAATTTATACTTTACTGATATCAGGACAATAAAAAATACTCATGAAGTATAAACTCACTTCGTATTCAAGCGAACGTTGGAACAGTCTTATAAAAGACGCCAGTGAGAATTTGTACATGTTGCTGATCCGGTGCAGGTCTGTGATTATGAAATAAATCCTGCTGGCTCTCTTGGCCAGAGGCAGAAACGCATTCCTCTCTTCAGTTAAGTTCTGCTGGAGTCTTTGCGATTCCTGAAGCGAGTTTGAGATAGTAGTGCTGCTCTCTTTGGTCCTCGCAAGGGAATCGATGAGTTGCTTATTCTCAAGGAGGTTCCCCTCAGCTGTAGCGAGACTCTCGAGCAGTTCATCTTCTAGTTTGACTAGCTGCAGCTTCAAATTCTCTTCCTAAAAATATAAGAAGCCAAATTTTCGGATCTTCAAAAATTAATTTTTTAAAAACACTATGAAGATTTTTTTGGTTAAGAACGCTGGACTACGTACATTTGATTATGTACTAGTTGAATTTGAAAAAGCAAAATCACTGAGCAATAAATTGAGGAAAAATTCACCTGCTCAAGCAGCTGTGACTGTCGCTCCTCCAGCTCAGGTTTCTCATGTTTGATTGCCACTCCCAATAACTGTCCCTCCAGCCCGGCTCTGGTGGTGGTGAAGTTGACCTCAGTAATGACTGAGGCGACATCAGGGGGCAGTTGAGGGGATGGGTTGCGGGTGGCGAGGAAAAGACGAAACTCAGGGTTGTAGTCTACTAGTTTATCGCCGACCAGAACCATCTTCCGCGCTCCTATGAAATAGAAAACACTCGTTTTTTATTGTAATAAAAATCAACCTTACCCAAGAAAAAAAAATACATTCAGCTCTCAAAAATAACCAAGAAATTGTTTAACGGTAAAATTAATTCAGCCAAAACTTGTTCCAAACCATTTCATATGCAACTGTATGGTTTTTTATATTGAAAGGACCAAAAATTAGCCCTACCATTGAAAACTTTTTTGCCAAAAAAATTACAAAAACATAGCCAACAGTTACTTGGAAAAAGTGTCAATGAACACAAGGAAACAAAAAAAAGATTTTTTGAAGTTTTATTTCTTTTTCGAATAATGAAGAAAAACATACACCAAGTTACAGGTGTTTGAATTCCAAACCATTTTTTTTTATATTTTAGCGCTTTTTCCATAACTTTAATCCAACTAAAGAAATCTCTTCTTGAGGAAGTTTTTTCAGTTGGGAATTCTGGAAATTATAATCAAATTTTGAAAGTAAAAGTTGTTCACATTTTTTCACTTTCGTAATTGGTGAACGAAATTTCTCCATTTTTCAGCAAATGAAATTGAGTTGAATTTCAAAGAAAGAGGCAAGACAGAGCTTCGCTTAACTTGTGATACAACACGAACATAGCAGATATAAATTGAAACAAAAACAAAATTTTTTTTGAAAATGCCGAGAAAAACTACATCTATCAAATTTTCTTAACTTTGAAAAAAGATGCCAAACAAGACAATCGAAAGTTAAGGTAATACCGATAAGATAAAAACTCATTAACTTTAATGCCGAGTACAAATACGAAAAATATACCAAAACGGAGTTATTGAAAAATAACCATTCATTAAAACTGGTGTTATTTTAAATGCAGAGAAGCTCAAAGTATGTCTGCTAGCTGACGAAAAAGCAGATTTTGAGATAATGATTCAGTTATTTTGTCGGACAAGTTGCTTGCAGGACACACTGTTTAAAAAAGTCTACGTTCCAAATTGATAAAGCCTGCTAATCGCAAGCATAATAATCACATGCGTAGTAATTACGTGCAAAACAACCGACGTAGCAAAAAATTCAAAAAAAAAGTTTTTTTTTGTAGCTGAAAGAAATTGTATAGAAAACGTTCAATGCAGAGGCAAAATTGAGCTTCGGTCTAGTAGCGATATAACAATTAAGGGATGAAATTACTACTACGCTAAAAATAGCAAACAGATCATCGAATTATGTTACAATTGCAGAAGGAAGTTAAAAAAAAATGAGAAAAAAAATAAAACAAAACCTGGTTTTTCTTCGTAATTGAATTCATTGTTTTTTTTTCAAATGGTCCTAGTGAGATTGAATTTAGGCATCTAAAAAGCTGGTGTTGGAGTCCTATTGATCTCAAACATACTACCGGACACTTTACGAAAAAACGGTAAATAGGCCGACAGAATAGAAGCCGACATCCAATACGCAGAAACTCAGCCAAAAATTGTCGTCAAAAAACATAAAGGAAAAAATCTTATGTAACGCCCACAATAGATCCACGATAGCTATAAAGTTAAGTATAGTATGCAAAGCAGACGACATAAATTGGAAAGTAAACCGACAGAGAGTAAATAAAGAACCATGAAGCCGAAAAACCATCAGTGGAAAGTTAATATCAAAACTCTATGCTTATACATACAATGGTGTAAGGTCTAGATATAGCATGAGTAGTAACTAGTATCCGGTGGTTCAATCGGAGCTTTCATGAACCTGAGCTGATGAAACGGAGCTCATGAAATCATAAGTGATTCAACTGATTTTGTTAAACTAGTTGTTAACCCGGAAAAAAGTATTCCGACTTGATAACGCTTACTAATAATAAAAAAAAACTGAAGTTCCCCGAAAAATGTCACTCAAATACATCAAGCAATAAGCCTACAGAAATTTAAGAGAAAGCGGAATTTTCGAAAAGAACCCGTGCTGCGTTAACTAGGCCGACAAATATAAACAAAAAAACCAAAAGCCCTAATGATGGCCCAAAAGTCCGAATGATTCGCAAGCACTAGCAAAAAAACGACAAAAAGTAGCTCCATAAAAACTTTGCTCTACCGGAGTCGATCCTACGACGAGAAAACGTATAGTCCTTGTCCTCACATCTGCGCTACGAACCCTGGTAACTTGCAAGCACTAGCCACAAATAAAGCAGCTACATATGCTAATAAAACTCCAATGCGATGCAACAAAAGTGGCACCAAACACAAATAGACACAGTTTAGCATGTAATAATTCAAACACAGAGGCAGAGTTGCACTTCGCATACACAAGCAAAAACATGACCGATAACGCTACTAGAAAAAACTGAATGACTAAAACGTTGAGTCTACAAAAATTCTTAAGTGACGCACGCCATTTATGAGTCTAAACAATTATGACGCATCAGTAGTACCAGTCAATTTTAAAAAATTACCAACTAACATGACTCAATTTATAGAGCGGACGCATTTTAACTAGTATACGAAAAAGTGCACTAGAAACATCCGACCCTGTCCTGGTTCGAACCCTCTTATTTTGCTGCGGGTCTCCTTCTCTACCTCTACGCTATGATCCATGATAGCTTGAATAAAATGCTATTTGTAGTATAACAGTCTGTGTTAATATCCGTAGCATTGGCTGTACTTAATAGCTGGTTATTGATCAAAATGAACACTTTCAAAATGAACTCTGTCGCAATGAATATTTGCGACTCAGGTGGGAAAAAAAGAGAGTTCATACAATCACACAAGATTTGCTTGTGTAAATAGAACAGACAGGCATCCACACTAACGTTGCATATATTAAATTTGAAAGCATTCAGCGAAATTTTTTTATGAATAATACTTTTCAAAAAAATTGCAAAACATATTCAGTTTAAAAATTTCTCAAATCAAGTTTTATTTTTGTACTGTTGTTTGAAACAAATAGCTTTTTTCGGTTCATTTGATGAATGAAAAAAGGCATCAACTGTGTTAACTTATTACTAATCAAACGTCACAGCACATGCTTTCAAAAAGACGTAAATTGACACCAAAATTTGCAACTATTGGAAAAAAAAACTCGTACCATTACAGTACGCTCGCAAATTCGATAGTGTACAGAAATGTTACTTTTACGTGCAAAATTTGAAGGACAAAGTTGCTTACGATAGAAAAAGTCTAGTAACCGGTTGCAACACGCTTGCTTATCGCAAGGGTAAAGAAGTCAAAAGTCAACCCCGAACAACCAAAATTATGAACAGGTTATGAACAATTTGTAAGACTTTTCTTTAAAAAACTACCTAAATATGCGATAAATCACTTCATTCATTACAACTTAATAAACCATCGAAGTAAAAATATCAATTAAAGTTGCTAAAATCAAAGGTGGGAACTGCTATTTTTTGCACAACAAAACTAAGAAGCAATGCAATTCAGATGCAAATCAAACTGACCTTGAGCAATGAGGTCTCCTCTGAGGATCGGAATGAGCAATGGCTCCACACTGTCCACCTCCTGAATCAGCAGAGTCTTGCCAAACCGCACAGCCAATTCCACACTGTTGGCCAGGGAGGGGTCCTGCTGGCTGACTACTTCCAGTCTCTGGTCCTTCAACTGTGCCTTGAGGAATTCAGAGGCACGTTTGGAGGGGTCCACTAGGAAGGGTCTCAGGGAGGCCTACAAAGTTTTCACGAATTGAAAATGTGATAATTTTGAGTAAACGTTCTGATGAGACGAGATATTATTTTTAGAGTTATGACAAAGGAGCCATTCAAAACTCTGAGCATTGAACACATATTATTCTAAATCTAACGAAGATGAAAAACTCATGATTTCAAAAAATCACACAATACTTAGAACCTGACCCAAAAAACAAATAAAAGAATAGATGACGAAGAGCTGAGAGGAGATGTGTACACATAGCCACAAGATCTAATATCGATAGGTACTTACGCCAAGTTCAACTACTGCTAGCTGCATAAACAAACCAATCAATTTATTACACGGAAAACAGCAAACAGTCAGAAACTTTTGATTTGATTTCTGTTGTCACAGTTTCTACATTTCATTTATCGCTGCAATAAAAACTGAACTCACCTGAAGAATGACAATGGCATTCTCCAGCGACAAATTATCGGAGGGCAACCCTTTCGATTTCCACACCAGCTGCTCACTCTCCGAACTCAGGAACCTCTTCAGGTTGAACTCACTTGACCCCTGACTACTATCTCCCCCGTAGACTATGTGGGTCCAGATCGAAGTGACAGCTGACCTGACGTCTTCTGGTTCTCCTGAGAGGTAGGTTATGAAAGCAGCTGCTAAGAGTGCTTTCTGAGGAAGGAGACCCAGGTCACTCTCCAATTCTTTCATCTGTGAACAAACGATTTCAAATTAATTTAAGGATTGGATTTTTTCCAAACCAATATCTAAAATATGTCAGAAACCAGAAGCTTCGTTTCAGCACAATAATCAATCAACCGAATTGATTGTACGGACATCAGGGCGGATTTAGGATTTTCTCGAAGGGGGAGGCGGATTTCCAATTTTTTTTTCGAAATAGTCAACTTTTTTTAGGTTGACCAAATTGATTTCCTGAACTCTCCCAAACACCGATAAAGACCCTAATCTGGCCAAATTTTCTGCGCCGAATGGAAATTTGGAAAAAAATACATGCCAAAAAGGGCGTTTCAGGCATTTTTTTTGAAATAATTTGACCAGAAAATCGTGTTTTTCGGCACGCGCTCCCCCAAAAAATTAGTATATGTTGGCGCCAAAGGCGTCATTAGGAAAAAATTTTAGGGTCGGTCAGCCAAAAATGGATGTCTTAAAACAGTACTACCGGGTTCCCCTCCCCCATCCCCCTCCCCTAAATCCGCCCCTGACGGAGACAAAGTACGGTTAATCCAAGAAATCACAAGCACGTGGAATCGGTCGGTCAACATTAAACATGAACACGTTTTTTTTTCCACAAACATGGCCGTTAGTTAGAGAGCGTTTTGCTGCCAAATGAAAAATGTAACAAATTTAACTGTAGATTGTAAAAAAGATATCATGATATACGGCACAGGATGCTAGGTATAACGATACATTATGACCAAAAACAACCATGGAAACTCAAAAAATTTTGATATTCAAAACATTTACATGAAATTTTTGACGCAAATCTATTCAAACTCCAAGTGTTCTAGAAAATCCATTCTCCTAACCTGTTCGTTCCACCTGACAAATTCGTCCTCCAACTTGCCCACCAGCAACTGTGCCGACTCTATAGTCTCCTCGGCCCTCTTCACATCCATCTCCAGCTGCGCAGCCTCCGCAAGTCCCTTGTTCAGTCCCGCCTTCTTCTCACTTATCACTGAAGTCAGTTCTCCCAGATCGGATTCCAGTTTGATCAGCTGGCGTTTGTATTGGGACAGTTCGTCTTCTAGTTGACGCGCTTCTTTTTCAAGTGGTTGCACCTGAAATTTTTCAATATTTGCCCTTTTTTTTTTACTTTTGAAGACAAAAAAGCTTCAAGCAACCAGAAAACTTTTGAATATGTAACTGATTTTGAAGATCTTTTGAAGAACTCAAGGAATTGAAAGCCGATGAACTATGTTACCTCTTAAGCCACTATCACGCACATTGAATTATTCTTACCATCATTTATTTATGCTCATCTTCACCCATTTTACACTGAATACTTAAAATCAGTAGACTCAAAATGGCGACGAAGAGCCAAAAACTGAACAAGGGCAAGCATCAATACTTTTAGTTTAACGAAATAATTCATGCCATGTGAAAAAACTTCAACTGCTGTCATTTCCCACATTAGTTTTAGATCTTCAAACTTAGGAGGTAAATCATCGTCAATTTTCCGTAAATTAGGATGAAATGGAAGTGACTGACCTCGATGTACACGTCTGAGAATCTGAGCTGAGCATTCATCCACTTCCACAGAGGCACGATGGCAGAGGAGCTCCTCTTGACCTTTTCCTCCTCGAAGGAAGCCGAGTGCTGGGACATGAAGTTGCGCACCTTGTCCTTCCTCTCCTTGGAGAACATGCTGCTCTCGAAACTGTTCACGTCTTCCTTGAACGTCTTACTCATCAGGAAACTAGAAAAACACATGCGCAAGCGCATATTTTAACTTGTAGTGATTCAATGACATGAAGAACTACTTATTGAATAGATTTAAACATCATTACAAATAAAAAAAAATTGTATTGAAAATAAATTGATTCGTTAAGAACTCAACTCATAAAAAAAGTAGCTTACTTTTACATTTATCATTGAAATCAATCACGATCTGATACAATTGATATGGACATTATCCGCCTACATCAGAAAAAAGAGCAACTTCAAGACAAAAAAGTATTTATTTTTACAAACACTCAACTTTATTCTGAACTTTACCTTTTGATGGCATCCCAGGATGTGTCATGTCTTCCGAGGACCATCAGCACTCCAGTCATCACCCGAGTGAGCACCTCCGGAGGAGCCTTCATCGACTTAATCTCCGCTATGGCAGAGGACGAAATGTTACTCACTGCCCTTTTGGCTTCTTCCAGGGCAGGTTTGACCCTGTCTAGTTTGCGATCCACTGCTGCTTTGCGGTCAACGGCAATAGACTCTTTGGACGCCAGTTGAGATGTGAACTCTTCGACTTTAGACTTCTTTTCAGAGGCACTCTGAAATCATCGCTCGATTTTATGTAAATTTCATAAGTTCATATTTCACACGGAGGCAAAGCTGAGCTTCGCATGCTTTGCGATATAACTCAAACCAATGAAACACAAAGAAGTTTAAAAAAGAAAAATGTTTAAAACAACTAGGGCTACCAAAATTTAAATTTCCGTACGTATCAATAGAAATCCTTCTAAGCAAACATGCCTGAAATATGAATACTAAACTAGCAACGGAACAAAATTTATGAAGAGGAAACAAAGCCGACAACCTTTGAGCATACGCAATTTGAACCAATTTTTCAAAAAATCTTAAAAGTTTTAGGTCCCTCTCGAAGCTACAATCAGCAACACTTGCACTTGCAATGAAAATTAACAGCGCAAGCATAACCCGTGATGTGACAATGAAGCCGACAATCTTTGAGCAGACACTAGTTGAGCCGAAAAAAAATTATTTGTATAAAAAAATTCAGAAGTTTCAAGTCCCCCCTGAAGCAACATTGAACAAAACTTGCATTTGCAAAAACAATGAAAGCTGCTTACAGCACAAGCAAAATCCGTGGTATGGCAACTAAGCCGGCAAAACTTGAGAAAACAAACGAAAATCCGGTAATTCAAGTTTTGCAGGCAACAAAATTTTAATTGCATATGCTGCAAAAGCAAGGTCCGACCGGCACTCGAACTCCTGAACTTAGGTTGCAAGGCGACCGCCGCGTTACCTCTAGACCAAACCGAAGCTGGTACAGGAGTTCAACAACGATTTTAAGTGATGAGCTGTACAGCTCGTATGTTGGTCCTTTTTCTTGTGGATAACTTAAGAATAACCAGAAGTCAAATAAACAAGAATAGCCGATTGCAGTGGAAGTAGAACAGAATGCTCCGACCGTATCCTTAGAAAAATGCAGTTTTTTGTGCGTGGTGCGATAAAAGGACCTGACGAAAATTTAGAACTTAAGTTTATTCGACAGTAACAGTAAATAAGGCAAATTGGGCATAAGTTTTGACGAAAAATGAAAAGAAAAACAAAAAAATTACGAAAATATTACAACTATTTTGAATTTTTTGCAGACTTTTTGGCGTTTATGAAGTTTTTTTATTCCCAAGACGGCACTGAAAAAATTTTCTGATAATAATTTTACAAAAGTGACATTAAAATTTCATGGCTTATCTCCATATAAAACGTCTGCTAGCTTGATTTACTCGCTCGCAATTCAATTAAAACTCACTAAAATTTTACACAATTTTTCTTGACACTGGGACAACTTTTGAAAAAAAAAAACTAAAAATCGTTCGCATAAGAGCTGATAAAGCTATTTTATGATATATCACTCTTACAATTCCGATAATTATTTGTGGTAACTTCTCGTGGTTGAGAACGAAATAAGCCTTCTCGCTTGCTTTTCTCGCTGAAAATTTTAAAACTTGTTCAAAATCAAAACTTATTAACCTCTTTTTCTCAAAACTGGGACAATAGTTTGAAAATTTTTTCAATATTGTTCGAATCACGACTAACAGGGCTTTAATATGATATATCGTTCGACCCATTCCGATTATTATTAGTGGTAACTAATTTTGCATGGAGAGAAGAAAAAAAAGAAGACAAAACGCATCCGAACGCAAAACTCCTCCCCATTTTTTAAATGGTCGGAACAAAAAAAGGAAGTTGTTAAGCTTCAGTAATAAAGTAAGATTTATATGAAAAATTGTTCTCGACAAAATTTAGTTCCAGATTACAAGACGCCTGCTCTCGCAAGTTTAATTAAGACCAAAAAATGATTCAATAGGACTTCGGGTGACACCGTAGAGAAAAATCATGCCCAAATAGGACTTTGAATATATTTTAAATAGCATTTATATAGATATATAGATAGATAGAATAGATAGAATAGATAGATAGATAGATAGATAGATAGATAGATAGATAGATAGAATAGATAGAATAGATAGATAGATAGATAGATAGATAGATAGATAGATAGATAGATAGATAGATATTTCTGTGCAGGTGTTTTCTTATGAAAAAAAACTAATTTAGCTACAAAACAATTGAAAAAAAACCATACACGCCAGCTTTTTTTATTTTTTACCTGCATGGATAGTGTGATCTGTTCTAGCGCGGCATTGGTCTCTGTCTGCTTGATTGACAGCTGTTTTTTCTTCTCAGCTGCCTCAACCTTCAGAGTATCCACGTGCTCCTTTGCCCCTTTCAGCTTACCCAGGCCTTGCTAGAACAAAATTCCATTATACATTTTACGCGGCGATACTAGATAATTAGACGTGTCGAACGTTTCTTTGATGCATTAAAATTTGAAAAATGCGTTTTTTACAAAGAGAATTTCAAAATTTGAGGGTAGGAAGAGGTTTAAGCGAAGAGTACAAGGTTGTTACCAATCGACGTGGAAGCCTCAGCAGCTTTCATTCGGCATGTCGTTTTTTCTTACCAGACGAACAGTATTTTGTCATTTAAGACCGTTAAAATTGAATAGTTTATAGAAAAAAGATGACCAAATTGCTTAACTGACCCCTAGGTACTGGACCCTGTGGGATATGCTGGCCCGTTTGTTCTCGTAAACTCTCGCGTAGTTCTCAATCAGAGTGCAGTAGCGTCTGGGAGTGGCTATCAGGTTATGAATCATCTCGCCTAAATCACAGAAAGGCCGGATTAGTTTCAGAAGCTACAAACAGCATAAACTGTTCGATCCTTCTGAAAACCGTTTTTATCGATCAAAAGAAAAAATCCTAAATAACGTCCTCCATTTGGTTTGAAATACAGCTATCAAAAATGCCAATGATTTTGAAAATTTTTTCAACCAATCAAAGCACCAGGAATTTTCCGAAAATAATAACTTTGAAGCCCTAGAAAAGATGAAAGATAGAACTCACATCCGGGAGGTAATTTGAAGAGTGAGTCCTGATTCTGCCCTCCATCCTCCCCATCTGTTCCTGCTGATGCCTTGCCGCCCCCACTGTGTCTACCCAGTTCGTCGACACTCTTGTGGATCTGCACGAGGGCATCAACTACACTTTCACTAGTGGCTGACTGCTCCTTGATCTCGTGCTTCTCAATCAACATGCGCGTCAACTGTAAACACCAAAGGAATATGAACAGTAAAAGATTCGCAACGGTTTTTCCTGCAAATCAGAACAGCTCATGTGTTGGTCCTATCCCTCGTGTTTAAATGGGCTTCGTGATAGATTTATGAAAAGCAAAACAAATCACATTTTGTTTTAAAATATCAGCAAGGAATAACTATTAAATCAAAAATTTAAAATCTTTTTCAATTTTCGTTCAAATCTTTCCACACATCCTGATGATGTTTCTCCCTTTCCTAAATAAATGGCTACACCCTCAAGCTTGAATTCTTTTTGAGGGAAATATTAATAAATCAGACCCCAGCATAATGCTAAGAGGTTATCTGCCGCTTTTTTCAGCTACTACTCACACTTCGCATGGACTGCTGTCTCCATTCGTTCATCCACAGCACAGTGCAGCACTTGTAGAGGGAAGGGTTGCTCTCACACATGCCCACAAACTCGCTTCCACTGCAGTCTAACAAGAGCACCACGTGTAGATTGGACTGGACTCTCAGGGCGAAGAAGGAGTGGATAGTTCCTTGGTATCCTTCCTCCGAAGCACGCTCTCTGAACAAAAAAACACAATCACGTAAATCTGCGTTTAACTACGTGAAAAAATTCAAACCAGAAAACGCGGATCCAACAAAAAAACATCCGTGAAAACGCAGCCAAATCGCATCGATACAAAAAAGACCCCAGGGTTCTATTTTGTCCAACCTCGACATTTCAATGAAATCATCGTTCAGATATTTCGTAAAATAGGCTCAGCTTACTGCCTATTTTAATAATAATGTTATTTATGTTTATTCAACATCCAGGCACCTGAGAGGTGTGAGGAGTGGTTCCAGTTCCTCAGGGGTGTACAGTCCTGCCACCTCCCCTGATGCAAGAATGCTATTGATGTATTCCAAGAAATGGCTGTCAATCAACTGCCAGTCCTCCAGGATAAACACAAGATGTTCGCCTTCTATCGCTGCTTTTTGCATACACTGCAAACAAAGCAAAACAATATAACCAAGGAAAATTTAAAAACATTTAAATATTTGGGTATTCGTCATGCTTCGAAAACTTTTTTGAATTTAACAAAACGGAGGAAACAAAAAAAGGAAAATTCCTTTTTATCAACAGGTAAGCTTTTCCACAATAACAATAGAAACCTTGCAAACAAAAATCAACTTACGAGAAATTTCATCATACCCAGATTCAGGGGCGGATCCAGGATTTTCTCGAGGGGGGGCGGATTTTCGAAAAATTTTCCAAAATTTTGACGACCTTTTTTTTTTTTTAGGTCGACCAAATTGATTTTTTGAGCTCTCCCAAAGCACTGTTTTGCGCCTATTTTGGCAAAATTTTCTGCGCCGCAGGCAAATTTTTGAAAAAACAGTCAAAAAAGCCGTTTTTGGGCACTTTTTGAAAAATTTTGACAAAAAAATTGCGTTTTTTTTTGGCGCGCGCTGCCCCTCAAAGTTAGTATATATTGGCGCCGAAGGCGCCTTTAGAAAAATTTTAGGGTCGGTCCGCCAAAAATGGATTTCTGAAAAAGTATCAAAGGGGGGACCCTTTGGGTCGGCAGGGGGTCGAATCCCTGAGGGGGGGGGGCGTCCGCCAAACCCCCCCCCCCCCCCCTAAATCCGCCCCTGCCCAGATTGCAGTTTAAAAGTTTCAACCCTTCATGATGGGACCTAATTATCGCAATTAATAACAAATGCTAGAATTTATTTCCTGTTCCAGACAAAACAATTTCAAATTAATTGCTGAATCTTGATTTAAATTCCATGCAGAATGACATCTGAAACGAAGAAAAACATTACTCGATGAAGAGAACACAACAGAACGAACGGCTTTGAGGTCATTCTTGAACTGTTTGAGTCCATAGTTCCTGGATATCTTGGGCGAGAATATCTGCATGGCGTGCATGTTGGCCACTACGTGTACTGTTGACCTCCTGCCTACCCCACTCCTGCCTGCCATCAGAAGAGCCCCTCCTGGCATGCTCAGGGCGACATCCACTTTGCTCATCGTCTCCAGCACCTGCAGATACCAATACAAAATATGGAACTGGTGAGTAGGCTCATCAAGCTCAATCAAGGAATTATAGTACGGTAAATTCTGCCTAAATCTGCATGCAGGGGCGGATCTAGGATTTTCTCGATGGGGGGGGGCGGATTTTCGAAAAAATTTCCAAAATTTTGACGACCTTTTTTTTTTTTTAGGTCGACCAAATTGATTTTTCGAGCTCTCCCAAAGCACTGTTTTGCGCCTATTTTGGCAAAATTTTCTGCGCCGCAGTCAAATTTTTGAAAAAACAGTCAAAAAAGCCGTTTTTGGGCACTTTTTGAAAAATTTTGACAAAAAAATTGCGTTTTTTTTGGCGCGCGCTCCCCCTCAAAGTTAGTATATATTGGCGCCCAAGGCGCCTTTAGAAAAATTTTAGGGTCGGTCCGCCAAAAATGGATTTCTGAAAAAGTATCAAAGGGGGGACCCTTTGGGTCGGCAGGGGGTCGAATCCCTGAGGGGGGGGGGGCGTCCGCCCCGCCCCCCCCCCCCTAAATCCGCCCCTGTCTGCATGCATGAGCTTTACGTTAAAAAAACCGAAAAAAAAATCCTTATTGTTTCAATTTCATCATCGAAGCATGCAAAAAAAATCAAGGTTTATGCTTGTTTCACCAACTTAAAATATGCACTCGATGTCATATTGCACGAAAACAGTGGAGGCAAAAATACTATCATCAACTTTAATTGGGGTACTTAATCAGTTAGATCAAAGTTTACTAAAACCGACCTCAGAAAATATGCTCAAGTTCAACTCCTTGTTATCTCGCTCGTACATTTCGATTCCCCTCTGCACAATCTGCATGTAACTGTCTTCAGGCAAGTATCCCACACTTTTGCCATAATTAGGCATATCGCTCGCCAATCCGACTCCCGCTTTAGATGTAAACGTGGAGTAGAACCTTTCTTGGAGCTTATGCGATATTCTATCAACTGAGTTTAGTCTTGCACATTGGTCCAGCGCTCTCAGGAACTGAGTGCGACTTTCCTCTCCTACAAGTTTGTCCATGAAGAGACGACATCCCATGAAGGCCCATGCTATGACTAGCTCATCCGGGTCATTTGAGGCCGCCTGCTGGGGACTGGAAGCGAATCGTTTCAGACTGGTAACCCACTTTGTGAGGTCACGAGGGTTGAACTGATAATGGCTGTGTTCGTCACTTTTGTAATTGTTCTTCAGCTGAAAAGCAGCCAATATTTTTTTAACCTCAGAAATTCGAATCTATTACTTAAAATTCAAAGAATTTCAGATTTTTATGGTGTCCTAAATTGTTTGGAAAAGCAAAATTTTGCCGCGACTCGGGATCGAACCAAGGACCTTTAGATCTTCAGTCTAACGCTCTCCCAACTGAGCTATCACGGCTTGACTACGATAATCGGATTTACAAATAGAAACAGATGACATTGAAAATTACCAAGTTGAGTTTCTTTTAAGTAGACCATCAAGATTGCTATATTAAAATACTAAAGCTCACAGCTGGAAAACATCAAATTCACGTTCATATCATTATCAATTACGAGTGAAACACATACCATTTTGTACAGATCCACAGTACTCTTGGCCATCTGTGAGTGGAATCCAGACATCATTCCAGGAAAGATATGTTTGAAGTATATCTCCAAAATGGACACCAACTCTTCGTTGCTCGGATACCCCATAGACGCCACCCGGACTATACTGGTAAAGCGGGATGTGAGTTTGTGTCTGCCCATGGAAGAGCTGTCAATCATAGTCGCCACTATTTGGATGCCCTCGAGACCCACCCACTCCAGGTTGGAATCGTAGAAACCTTTGTACGTCAACACCTGAAAAACGTTTTTGTATAAGTGAAAGGATTCGGTGATCGAAAACTGCTCACGACAAGTTTCAATAACCTTATTTCAATGACGAAGATTATTTCATGAGGTTTGGTGTGATAAAAAAAATGGTTTCTCAGGTAAAAATAACCATAGAGAAACTAATTATTAATGAAGCCCAGTTCAACAAAAAATACACAATTTTCTGATCCACATTTACGATCCTTTAACTTACTTGTTGCAAGAAAGCGATGAGCTGACTGGTCGCCCATTTATCTGGTTTGGGTAAGTTGATGTCCTTCAAGTACAAAATCATCCTTTCAGCTTCTTTTGGTCTGTACACTCTTCCAGTATTTGTACTTATCATCAAACAGCTCTGATTCAATTTCTGCAAAATGTGCTCGGGACTGGTTTGTGCAGAACAGTAAACTGCTGCAATTTGAACTGATCTCAATTGGGCGAAGCAGTGATTTAGCATAACACTTTTCCCGCAACCTTCTGGGCCAATGAGGATGAAAGGCTGTTTCTGGTTAGTTTGAAGCCAGAGGTTGAAGTTGTCCAGGTTCGCCAACGTGTTACGAGTAAGGACCATGGGAAGTTTGCCCGAGGCCTCGTAGTCGTCTGAGATCTCGTCGGATATTTGGTCATCCCTGTAAGACTCGACACGTGCGAGCATTTTGTCGAAGAAGAAATTCGTGGGGTCAGAGCCGGGCACACGAAACCCAATCGTGTTCGAAACCTGAAATGAATCCATGGCCTTCAAAATTCCAAAGTCAGGCATTAAATTTTGAAATTGTCACTTTATTCCAGCAAAAATATGAATGAGCATAAACTCGTTTCATATTTCATCATTTAAAGCCATTAAAGCTGAACGCACTCCAAACGATCACTCCAAATCTTAATACCTCGCGCATGAACCCTTCTTTGTCCTTGACGTTTCCGAGAAAACCTTTGAGTAGTGCAGTCTTGAACTCCTCCTCGGAAATCATGCCTCCCTCTAGTGACGTCAGAGGCACCAGATGGGAGAGTCCATTGAAGATCAGCCCAGTTAAAGATACCTGACAAAATGAACTGGATCAGTTGTCTCTATCTAAGGTAATTGAAAATTGAGCAGTCAACTTTAAAAGAGCTTAAAACTTTATTTGAAACTCTGTAATTATTTGAGTTGAATAATTACCAATACAGTAACTAAAATTCCTCTTGATACAGAAAAAGTCCTATTTTCATCTAAAGAAAAATGAATATCAAAACTGAAATTATAATGATGATAAAATCGTTTACGAGACGGAGCAATTAAATATTCTAGCTAAATTTCGTTGGTTAGTATTATAGCGCTGTTTCAGATTTTCAAGCCAACGGCCTGTTTTCAGGTGCCACTGACGAAAAAAAAAATTGAAAAATGTCAAATAAAGCAAACCAATTTTTTTGTACACCAATGAAGTTCTGTTGCTACCTACTAACCTCGAGGATTGAGTCGAACTTCTTGGCCACTTGTAGGGCCGGATAGAAGTGGTCTCCGATCAGAGCTTCTAGATCTCTCATCGTCTGCTGACTAGAGGGAGACGAGCAGTGGCGAGACAGCCAGGATGCTACCACTGCTTTTTCATTCACGTCTTCATCGCTGAAAAAATTTAAGCGCCTCAAATTGTTCAGCCATGAGAAATTCGCTTTCGAATTCGTGCTTTACCATATTAATCTACGAACAACGCCTTTTTATTCAGTTTCAAATAAAATGACCAGCTATTTGACATTGACACCAAAAGCATACCAATAAAAAAAATCACCTTAGTTATTCCTTTGAAATAACTTATTTTTATCGAAAAAATTAATAAATATAAGATTTTGTTTCAACTTAAATGTACCTTAAGAATATCATGCCCATTCGAGATATGGTAGCAGGGGATGCGCAACTAAGGTCATGCGTCTCAAACAGGAAGTTCACATTGGGTCCGAACTGGATTCTCTCTCCCGAGGGCATAGTCAGCAATCGGTTGTCGTCCAGAACCTAAGTAAAGTTTCTCAAAATATTCTACCACTTTTACCAATATTCTACCATTTTTAGGACCAACTTCGATGATCGAAATATTGGTGACAAAATTTTTGAAACCTTGCTGAAGATATGGACTACCTGAGAACAATACATACAAGTACAGTGTTAAAAAGATGTTCAATTACCCCACGCTAGTGGTAGGCACTACCTACTCCGTCGAAGGCCAATGACACTGGACTAAACAAAGGACGAGACGACGACAACAACAACAGCAACTACAAAAAAAATCCCGCAGATAAAAGGTAAAAGATTGATCATCAGCGACCATTTTTCTTCACACAGAGGCAAAGCGAAGCTTCGCACCACTTGCGAAACGAAACAAGAAAGCCGCTAAGTTGCAATAAATGAAAAAAAAAACTCGAAAATAGCCGACAGACAGTTGGAAAACGGCCAACGAACGCAAGTAGACAGGAAAAAAATTACTGACTTGTAAAAATCCAAACTTTCGAGTTTCCAAAAAAAATTTAAGGCTCTATAAAACTCCAGAACACTTTATGATTGGCATTTTTTCGATAAAATTAATCCAATTTGAAAAAACTGGAACAATAATCAAAATTTTTACCTCGCTGGGAAACCTAAAAAAAAATTCTATTTTCGAAGCTAGGAGTCAATCACTTTATTTGTGACTTAAAGACTTCAGCAGATCGATAGTGGAGTTTGCCTTCCTATTAAAAAAAGAACTGAACTAAAAATACAGAAGTCAAACCCCGAAAAAGTAAGTTTGACCCTTAAAAAGTCAAAAAAAAATCTACCAAAGGAATGAAGCTAGTGTTGAAATAAAAACATGCCAAGATAACTCAATCTGGAATTGGAAGAAATCTTGCCAAGCAGTAACAAAGCCGCAAACACCGTACCAAAAAGCCGAAAGAAAAAATTAAAAAGACATTTAAAAACAATATTAAGATCTCTCACCATCAAAACACATACACACACACATACACGCAAACAAATTCCGCTCGTCGAACAACGCAATATGAAGCCCTTAAACCGATATAACCTTAAAGCTGGGTAAATTTTAAGAAAATTTCATAAAATTTTTTGACAAAGAAAACATTGAAGCTTGCAGCAAAATAAAACCAAAATGAAAGCTCTCAAACATGTTAATAAAACAAGCAGTATTGAATGCAGTTTAAAACACAATAAAAAAGATTAAAACACAATAATTACACAATTACTTCAGATTGTTTATTTTAACCTAGTTGATTACAACTGCTTTAAGCCCGTTAAACGAATGATAAGCAGAGATTTTCAAACTCATTTTAAGCCGAGACAAAATTGGGCCATTATTACTTTTTTTTTCGGCAAAACATGTTTATTTTATACAGTTTCTCGGTTAAATAACATGTCCAAGGAATTATAACATAGTAACACGTATGACTACATTTTTCTTTGCATTTGTCTGATTTCTTAATGTAATAAATTCCATGTTTTTACGCAGCCTCTACCCGCTGAATCTTTGCTCTTTTTATTGTTCGATCAACTCTTTATTTCTATCTGTTAAGTTCTCTTGTTTCTGCGCAGCTTAAATTTCCGAAAACTGCGCTCTATGTTATATGGGATAAGCCTAAAGATTTGATGAATAAACTAAATAGAGTAAAATTCAATTTTACGCTCTTTCTCTTTTTCTCCCCACCTCACAGTAACATGAATTTTAAGGTGTAACGAGTGGTTTTACAAGGTTAATTATGAATACCAAATATGTTTATCATAGCCTAATTCGTCCCTATGTCAATTTTGATAGCAACTGAACAAGGTTAATAAAACTTTTTTTTTGTAAAATTTTGCAGGTGGGGGGGGGGGAAGTAAAAAGAGCCCAATTTTGTTATTGGTATCGTTAATAAAATATCGTTTAGAGGATAAATGAAGACATGTGAAAATAGAAGTGGCTTCTAGACGCGGGATTGGAAGCCGTATCGTTAACCAGCACCCTATCTTGCATTCTACAATTTTGGAAGATTCGTTGAGAAGCTAACTGAAGGTATCATCAAAAATCCACTTATCAGTCCACATGAAGTAGTAAACTTTCAGAGCCATGGAAACGTCTAATTAAAAAAAACTGCTTCCAAGATATTTCACTGTTACTCAAAAACGCAGTGCATCTAGCATGGCTATTGGTGAACCTCGAACCAACAATTATGTGGAGAATAGATAAATGTTCGCAGATTGATTTTCTAGGCTGTACGATAGAGAGGAAACGATCATTCTGATCATACCGAGTTGAGTGACTCAATCCACTCTGGGTCAATGTCCCCATCGCATATGATCCAGCTGTTCACACTCAGGGGCTCCTTCACCACCTGTCTCGCACTGTATGTCAACACACCATCTGTCCACTCCCTAGTGTCCAGGTCAATTGAACCCAGCAGCTGAACAAAACAGACAGAGCGTTATCGTTTCATATCTGACTTCACGGAATGAATTTAAAGTTACAAGAAAACATGGTTTGCGTCTTTGAGATAATGGCATTTTTTCGTTATTTTGTTTCAAGACTCAAAAGAATTAGTAGCATCGTCAGTTTTTCAAGCTTTGGTAATTGGTTTAGGATTGAAGATCAAAACTGCCATCATCTATTTGATTTAAAACGCAGTTTTTGGAAAATTATCGAGAGGGGATACGGAGATTCGCACCACTTGTGATTAATCACATTCAGAGCATGGCAAGCTATCGGATAAAAAATGAACCGGAAGTCTAAGTAGCAAATATTTTTAATAATGAAAAAACTATATCTACCAAAACTTGTATATCACGGTTTGCCTCGAAAGAAATTAGTTTTAGAAGAATCATGTCAAAGAAAAAAATGTCTGTCTGAACTTAGCATTAGAAAAGCGGCAACTTTACAAAGCGGTAACTAAGCCGACAATACTTGGGAAGACGAACTTTGCAACAAAAAAGATGCCCTAAGAAGCTAAGCATAAAAAAATGTATAACTCAAGTTTATAAGTCCCGCTCAGTCTGAAAGTATAATTTTGCCCAAAGTGGCATTGCATTCCATTGCTGTACTATGAACTGTCACGCCGTGACTTCACATCTTGTTATCTAAACTATATGATATTTGTATACGTTGGTAAAAATCACTAACTTTGTGATCAACCTCCAAGACTGGTTGCCAGCTTAATATATATTAAGTTTAACTTGTAAAATGAGGTTTCCAACAAAAAGAGTTCAAAGCTAAAGATACACACAGGATGCAATATGAAGCTTCTTAGCCAAAATATTTCATGCCGAAATCTTTCAAGCCGGATACACCTTTAAATTAAAAAAGAAATTAAACACAGAAAATAGAGACATAGGCAAAGCTGCAACTTCGCAAACACAAGCAAAAAACGGCAAAAAGTAGATCCAAAAAAGTCAAAAAGTGAAGAAAAAAAAGTTCTAAAAGATCTGCTGTTCCGGAATCGAACGTGCCACCAAATTTGCCAAGAAAAAAGAGGATATCGTAATATGACACTGCGCTCCACTTGTAAAGAGCAATTATACAATAACGTATTTGGTAATTCTAGCTTGAAAAAAAAAACTGCAAGATTGAAAAAAAAAACTGAAAAGAACTGGTATTCAAAATGCAAAGATGCTCAAAATATATTTGTGCTAACAAGGAGGTGAGTCCTCCAGAAGACCTATGGACAAAGTTTTTCATGGGAGAAAATCTGGTACCCGATTGCAATACACTTGCTCCCACATGAGTAAATATCAGGGAATCAATCCAACTTTTGTATCAACCTTTTGCTCATTTTCTTGTTCAATTGCAAGCACATTCTAAATAAGTGTGAAGTTAAAATAATGATCTTTTGTGGCAAAATAACTGGCAGTGTAGTGTTACCTGTTGTCTGGGCATGGCTTTGGGATTGACAGTGTAGAGGACCACTTTGTTGCTGATCTTGAGCAGAGCCTGCTGGAGTATCTTCCAGATGGTGGATTTTCCAGCCCCACTTGGCCCAACAACCACCACTCCTGTACGCTGTCTCAGTTGTTCATACAGCTCAAGCGATTTCTTCACCTAAAAACACCCATTCTTTAATCACTCCGTAGTTAGATACATAAGTTCAGGCATAAGCCAACTATTTAAATTCACATAAGTTTTGCAAATAAGTTTTAAAACAACCAATCTTGTAAAAAGAAAAATAGTTGAACTGATAGGGCTTTTGAGAGCTTTCCGCTTAAATTTCGCCAAGAACCTAGGTCTTCACCCGTTTTATTCTTCATAACGTTGGCAAACGAAACGCTAATTTTGAATGCTCGCCTCTAGGATTGCATACTTGGATACGGTGCCAAAACTGCATGCATTTATGAGCAACCACCAACAGCACAAAATATGTATCTATTTTCTCACTCGAGCAAACAAATTGCAAAATGTTCACCTGTCTTGGCATAATCTGCAGGTGCATTTCATTGCACGCTTCTTTGATTGCATTTTCGATTTCCTCATAGGAGACATCAATCGACTCAATTCCAGGAAATACGTCCTTGATAATCCCTTCAAATCTCTGCATGTCAATAAATGTCAGTTTTGACAAAGTGTTCAGACGCAAAGCTTGAACACATATTACAGTTTCGTCAATTGTCGAATCTGATTGGTCGGTCGCTTCTCGCTTTGCTTTCTTGAGTAGGTCCCCACATCCTTTGAGGACTGTTTTGAGTGCACGCAGACCCCAGTCGTAATGTTGTTGTGGGGTCAACAGTCCCCTAAAATTTAAAAGGATGATTTAAAAAAGAGACAAAAAGTATAACAAGGATAGCCGGTTACTGTGCAAGTAGCACACAAAACTCCGATCATAGTCTTGGAAAAACACAAAAAATTTTTTTTCTATTTAGTGCCGTTTTTTCTTTGTGGTGTGATAAAAAGATCTGAACGAAAAATTAAAAATTAATAAAATTGAAAAACAGATTTTGTAAAAAAAAGACTAAAAAACAAAAAAAAAGGTTAAAAAAAATTTTGCTTCAATTTTTTTTTGCAGAATTTTATTTTTTATTTTTGAAATTTTCGATGCTCAAAATGGCGCTAAAAACTCCAGAACCAACTTAAATTGAGTAAAATTTAGTTTTCAAAGCTTAAATTCAGCATAAATGAGCTATTGTAAGCCTGCACGCTCACCTTATAAGCGCAAAATTAGACCAAAAATCAAAAGTTTCAAACCGGTTTTTCTCGACACAGACATTTTTTTCAGAATTTTTAATGACGTTCGAATCATGCCTGAAAGGGCTTTAATATGATATATCACTCGACCCACTCCGATGAATATTTGTGGTATTTTCTCTTGGTTGAAAAACGACATAAGCCTTCTCGCTCGCTCAAAATTAGACAAAAATCAAAATTTTAAAGCTGTTTCTCTCGATACTGGGACAACTTTTTGAAATTTTTCAAATGCATTCAAATCTCGGCTAAAAAAGCTTAATTATGATATATCACTCGACCCATTCCAGTGCTTTCTTGTGGTACCTGATAGTGCGAGGAAAACAAAAAGAAAAAAACTAAAACACACCCGAATACAAAATTCCTCCCCATTTTTCAAATTTTCGGACCAAAAACAGTTAATTTTCACTTAAACCTGTCATATTGAACATGAAATACTTAACTTTGAATTCCGGGATAGACGTTGAAAACGAATCGAACCCGTTAGAATGGACTTAACTAATAAACCAAAAAACCAAATGCAGCAATTTAAGTTAACGAGATTTCAATCGATTTTAATAATATAACAAGAGTGCTCGTATATCAGGGCAAAGCCCTGAACGTTCCCCCAACTGTCCCTTAAATCACATCGAATAGTTTTTGGGAAGAGAAAATATTAAAAACCTATATATTTTGGACAATTTCAAAGTGTAAAATTTTGAGTCGTAAGAAATTAATACGACCAATTAGCTAGCCTCAATTCAATTTGGAACAATTTGGTTGTGCGGGATATAATTCGCAACGCATAAATAATTTGCATTACGCTCTCAGCATTATTAATAAACTCTTTAAAGCGCGCATCATTTAGTCCAGAACATGGAAAATTTGGCAACTTTCAAACCCCCAGAACTTTACAAAAAATGATCGGAGGTGAAATATCTTTTTATATTTGAACTCAGGAAGTCGATATCTTCAATGGGGTATAAAAAATTTTTGTTGAAATTATTATTTCCATCGGTGAAAATTGACTGAATAAAAAAACCAAACCGAGCATAAATATTCCGTTTTCTTCGACAGTCGGAACAATAATAATTTTATGAGGATGGCGAAACCTACTTTGACAGATTGAACACAGCGAACAGTTTTCTTCCCAGCATGGAAGCCTCCTTGTAGCCTTCTGCAAACAACAACACCTCCGAAATCAACTCGTTATCCGGCTTCGACATCGCCACTGGTCGAAACAGCTGTTTCAAATTATCCGGCAGTTTCTGTCTGCCTCCGTATCCTTTTCCAGCGGGATTGAGGGTGATGAAAATGCCAGAGTTATGGTCCAGATCTATGTCTCTATCCATGAGTTGAAGAGATGTTTGCTTCTGCTTGAGAGCGGCCTGGATAACTTGGATTTGCATGGAGACAGCAGACAACACTGCTTCTTCCAACCTAAAAAAAACTTTAGAATTAATATAAAATAAAATATAAAATATAAACCAATTAACACGAAAGGTAAAATGTGCTTCAGACAAAAAGTTATAAAAACTAGATAGTGGACAAAAAAGATGTAGTAACAAGAAATTTAAACCGATACAAATTTATAACAAATTAAACAGATACAGAAAATTTCAAGAATAACATCAAAATTCTCATTCCAAACCCCGCTGCGTAATAAGGGTCATAATAGACTGTTTTATTGAATGTAAGATTTTCGAATCTGAACCAGTCAAAAACATCGCTTCACCTGTTGAACTCGTCGAAACATCCCCACGCGCCACATTTGATGATTCCAATGAATATCCTGCCCATTGACTGCAGATCAATCCCCTCGTCGCAATTAAACACCAGAACTTGCCGGCCGAAAAGTCCTCCAAGCGCCTTCACTGACTCCGTTTTGCCGGTACCCGCCGGTCCGTAGGGGTTCCCACCCAACCCTAGGTGCATGGCCTGTGTCAGGGTCAAGTAACACTTATCAGTTAAAGGCGAGTGGACTAGTTTGGGGGCGTTGCCTTGATACTCGTAAGTGTAGTCGAACTGAGCTTCAACCATTTTCATATAAGCTTCGATCTCACTTTGGGATGAACTTTTACAGTAGAATCGCAACTGTTTCTGCCAATCCCACACAATGACGTCCTTGCTACGCGACTGATTCAGTTGTTTGATCACGTCGATTTCGTGAACACAGTCCAAAATCAATGCTTTCAGCTTCGATTCTAAAACTTGAGCATCTTGGTTTGAGTTGACACTAGAAATATCCACGTTTGTGAAACTCGACAACTTATCGTTCATTTCCCGCATCAACGCATCTAAGCCGTTTCGTTTCAAAGATTTTTCTCCTCTTTCAGTGAACGTTATTTGCTCAGTTAAGCAGAGGATTTGCGAAGGAAACTTGAAAACAGCGCGCGTCGGATCATTCGGGAATTCAGATAAACATTTACCGAGCAGAAGCGCCAATGTTCGTTTCATTTCTCCCGCCAATTCCGATAACCACTTTTCAACATCGTTGCTGATTTTTACAGGCTCGTTCAGAGGTACAACTTCACCCACAAGCGAGCACATTGCCAAGATTGATTTCTTGGAATCGTCGAATTTTACCGTATTGATTCCTTGGAACAACTTCTTTAAGTGGCTTTGGATAACCTCCGGATTGGTAGCCTGACCCAAAATTTCAAGCAGATCGTCGTCACCGATGAAGTAGAACCTTGGAAATGCAGCTCGCTTTTCCTCCAAAAACTGAGCCAGTGACTTTTGGCACCTTTGGAGCTGGTCCAGAAGATTGTTCAGAACACTTCTAAGACCGGTTCGGTTGCACATAGAAATTACTCTAGCGTCTCTTTCAATGTCACCCATAATTCCTCGAAACTCATCGTTAACTTTTCGGAACCTCGCTTGTTCTTTCGGCAATGCTCCTCGGGCGAAGATCGGCTCCAAGTAAAGCCACTTTCTTTGTATCTGGTTGAGATTCAACACATATTCGTCAATATCGGCCAAACGTGTTTCCCAAACTTTCGCTTTGTCCTCGAACGCTGCGTAGTAAGGAGAATCTTTGAGAGACTGCAAGAGACATTGATTGTCTCCGACTTGATTCACCAGGTCTTTGTAATCCTTGATCAACATAAGTCTATTTCTATTCGTGTCGGAATGTTCTAGCAGATTGAAACTAGTTCCACCTCCCCAGAGATCCAACTCTCGAAGCGCATCTCGGATAGAGATTTCACCTTGAGCTCTCAAGTTCAGCTCTTTCAGGGGCTCAACATTGCAATTAATTATCTCCGAAGCACCCAAAATATCACCAAAAGTCAATTTCTCAAGAGCAATGCTGTGTGAGATTCCCAGAAGTCGGTAGAGATCAAGCCAATGATCAGGCGAGAATGAGTCACCTTTTAAGTACTTAAGCAACCCTGCAGTAACGATATACTTTGCAACATCATTATTGAGTTTCACTACAAGAACACTTCTCGGGTCGTAACCTTCACCAGCGAGAGTACTCGGGTTCAGTCGATCTTTCCAGTCTTTGACGTAATCCTGGAACGAGTTGGTCTTCACTCGGAAAGAAATCCAATCCTCAGACGTCATTTTTTCCATGCCTTCTAAGAACTCTCCAAATAGAGACCAGTTCTTTTGGTACTCTCCGATTTCGTCTCTTAGCTGATCCAATTCTGGGAAATCTGGAATCGCGATTCCAAATTGCTGGCACTGTTCGACTAACTTGTCTCGGTTTTGCAACAAATCGTCAAACTCAAGTCGCTTTTCTTGGACTGATTTGAGAGCTGCCTTGAGACTGTTTGAATCGCCCGAGTCCAAGGTGTCATCGGATGGTCTAAACTGGGTCCAACGAGATCGGAACTTTTCGATGTCTTGCCTGAAATCAAGTATCACTTTCTCGGTATTTTCCTTCAGTTTTTCAACCTGGTCAGCAATCATCATCTGGAAGCTTTCCATCATGATTTCAAACTTATCCCATCGAGCATGGAGACTGTTCACTTCATCTACCCCTTGTCCTTGAGTCATTCGAAGCAGTCGGTTTTTGTCCACAATTTTAGCAAACACGGGTTGCAGCTAAAAGTAAACAGATTTTCTAAGTCAACAATAACAAATTTTCAAACAAATACTACAAAAACAAGTATAGCCAATTCATGTGCAAGTAGCATAGAAAATTCCGACCACAGTAGTTCCTAAATACATAAAACTTAAAAAATAAGACTTGTGTCGTTTTGCGTGTGTGTGTCTGCAGGGACAATGGAAAAGGACAAAATTAAGCTTCGAAACATTGATAATGAGTTCAGTTCGACAAAATTTATCTTTGCAAAATTTACACAGAGGTGAAGCTGCACTTCACAAACACAAGCAAAAAAAACGGCAAAAACTAGCTGTATAAAGGAAAAACGCGAAAAAGGACAGAATACAAAATAAACCTTGAGAAAAAAACTTTTGCTAGGTTCCGAAATCAAACAACCGACGTAGTGTTCTCGCATCTGCTTCACGGCCGCAGGAAAAAAAGCAAAAACCTGCTACCAATAAAACCAACAGAACAGATGCTATTAGATTGACAATGCTACGCAACAAAAAAGCCACCAAAGGAGCACTTTTATTTGCGAGTTGGCTTTTAAAAAATGTGGACTCTTAATATAACCTTATATCCTTTAGCTCGCTAGTTAAATAAAACGAAAACAAATTAGTTTCCAGAAAAGCATTTTGATTTTTTTTTTCAAATTATTAAAGTTTACTTTCCCTAAGGATAATCGAAAAGCAATCTGTGCTCAAAAAGGGGTACTAAAATTTCAAAAACTGCATTTTCAAAAAATATATAGCGCAATAAATTGCTTTTTGCCCTACAAGTCTGAGAAAACCTTCAAAAAGATTCAAAAAAATATGAAGCCACTTTTCTAAAATTTTGTCACTTTTTAGACATTTAATTTTTTTAAAGTTTCAGGAGCCAGGAAATCGCTAGCTAAGTTTTCAACACAGAGGTAAAGCAGCTCTATAAAATGCAATAAGAAAGAGTAGAAAGAAACCACGAATTAGTATAAAAAATCGACGACTTCTCGGATTTGAACCTAAGACCTACTGCGACCTACAAATTATGAGTCTCACTAAACATTCAGCCACGGGCCATTAATATGGCAAACACTAGCCACCAATAAAGCAGAGAACAGATGCTATGCAATTTCCAATACTACAGTGAAATTTCCATGTAAGTGAACACTTTCAATGAACACTTTAATTTGCGAGTTAAGTAAGAATAAAAGAAGGTTCGTACTAATACACTAACGCTCGCAAGCTCGCTAGTTAAATAACCATTTTTTTGGTTAAACTTAATTTTTTATTGCTTTAATAATCGTGACGAATAAAGCTTCAGTAACACTTCATATAACAAACATTATTCTGAGAAAAATTTTTAGGAATTTTAAATATCGTTCAAATTACGATTGAAAGGACTTTTACATGATTTATCATTTGATCCATTCTGATGATTTGCGGAGCCTGATTGTGCGTGAAAAAAAAACTAGAACACACCCGATGAAAACTACACCACTGCTAAACAGGTGAAAAACCTTAATTATTTGATTCCACTGAGGTGTAGTGAATAAGATCTTGATGAAAAAATTGAAAAACAGATACAATAATCTACGCTTTTTTGGGATTATATTTCAAGCTTATACTCACGTCAGTTTTCTGTTTGGTGTACTCGTGGTGTTTCGTATTGGCTTCTGTAACCTCCTGTACACTCTGAGGACGTTTCTCCAAAGTATCCAGCGCCTCAGTCAGGAAACTGTCAATCTTGTGAACATCTTCAAGAGCTGATATCTTCAGAGAATCAACGAGGACATCGAACAACTGCTGAAGTAGATCTTCAATAGTGTTGCGAATAGGCACACACGAAATCACAAAGCAGTCCAGTTTTATTTGCAGAGGAAGTTTCTCGAACTCTTTGCCTTTCGTTTTGACTAGTTTGAAGTTTCGCTCGAAATCTTCGACAGTGTTACAAGACTTTTGCACTAGTTCTTCCAGATTAATCTTGCCAAGAACAACCCAGGGCTAAAAACACGAGCTTTTAAAAAATGTAACAAAAGGCTGAAATAAAACATCAAACTTATTCTAGCTGATTTTTTTTAAGTTGAGTTTCAATTGGCTGTAAACTTCTCAATGAGTAAAAAAAACACTATAGAGATGCCAATTAATATTTGCGTCATGTTATAACCATTCAAAATTGGCAAGCCCGATGAAAATATCATAAGCCCTTCATCAAGGTGATGTTTATGTTTTTTTTAAATTAACCTCAAATTGTTGAAGAGCTTTGGCCAAATTTTGCATTAAATTCTCTGCTTTCTTGAATACATTTGAGAAGCTGCTCGAATTTCTTTCAATCATCAACGGGAAAATATTCACGCTTCCTGGTGCTTGATCAGCCGCCGTCATCGCTTTGATCTGGTTGGGCAACGACATGAACCTTCTAAGGGTCCGGTAGTATTGCGTCTTGATCTCTTCAATTCCAGGACTAAATTGAAGCTTCATCTGCTTGAAGACAATTTCTACCTTGATTTCAGGCTGGTTTTGGTTGATACTCTCAAGTCCAAGTTGATACTGGTGCTCGAACGTCTTGTAGACCTGGTGGTTCCAATGAGCCGCCCATTGTTTCAGTTCCTTGTATCCCTCCGATTCAACTTCTTCGAAGATCTTCCGACATTGTTTCAAGGTATCTCGCCAATGTTGCTCTCTTTTAAGCAGGTCAATGTCATAAAGTTCAGAAACTTTATCAACCAAAGCAAAATGTGCTTTTCGGAGCCTTCGATTTTGCAGTGACAAAGTCTCCGCTGCTTTTTGCAACTGCTCAATGTATTGCTCCAAATTATCCGGATCATCCCATGTAACTTCAATTTTCTCTCCTTTTTGGGACGACTTACTAGCTTTTGGGTTCTTAACGATATTCTCGAAGTCCAACGCCGCCTGCAACATCATGGGCTGTTGACATCTGATCATTTGGGCGTCAATTGTGTTATAGAAATTAGCCACTTGTTTCAGAACCATAGCGTACTGGTAAAACTTTTGGCCTTGTTGGACAGTTTGCTGAATCTTGGCTGGAATCGAAAAGCCCATCGCGCTGAGGTTACGCACCTCACGAATCAGAGTGACCAGACGTTCTCTAAAATTTACTTTCAGATGTCCGTCTTTATGGTCAAGTTCCATGATCTTAACAGTAGTTGCCAGACTGATTGAAGCGTTTGGGTCATTTATCGCATCTAGGGTTTCCGAAACCCACTTGTCGAAAATCTCTTGCTTGTAAGCTACCATTGATTCAACCTGAGATTGGCAGAAACTGGCAAACTTTGGGAAACCTTGAAGGTCGCTCAAAATCGGTTCACCATCCTGATGACTGCTTGCTATTCTACTTTGCAGCATCCGAACGTAGTTCATTTCATTGATAAGTTTAGGCAGGGTTGTCATGGACATTTTGGGTTTGGATCTTCCTCGTCTGAGGTTCTCGAATTCATCGCCCATTCCTTTAGCGAAGGAACCAAGCTGGCTTAGAAGAGCCTCTCGTTCCTGTATCAATTCTTGTTTGATGGTGCCTCTTTTGATCAGCTCCTGGTAGCGGAGGAACTCTTGCAGAAGCTGAAACATATACTCATTAAAATATCCTAAAATTGAAAACAGTCAGTTGCCAAATAGTTTAATTGCATCGATAGCCTCAAACTACAAGTTACAGACAGCTGTGAAAAACAAATTACCGTCAGAAACTATTTTTAACTATTTGTGAAGAAGTTTAGTTAGCATAAATTCATTCTTTATTTTTATGTAACCAAACAAAATATTTGTTTTTCTGGAACAAAAATGCTTCTATTTTTCCTCAAATAATCATTTTCTTTTTTCTAAAATCCACATAAAAAGATCATACAAAGAAAACAGGTTGTGCTTGTATTTATATGTTTTCAACTCCTAAGCACTACACATTCACACCTGTTCTCCTTTGGAGTCGCAACTGGAAAGCTGTTGCTTCATCTTCCTCGCCACATGTCTCTCAACTGGCACTAACTTATTCCCGAACTGCTGCAGGGCACTCTCCCACTGGGGCTGGGTGAAGGGGTTGTACATGACTGGATCCAAAGATCGGAAGGGGTCAAAGAGGGAGGAGGTGCCGAACTGACTCTGCTCTGTGTCATCTAGCAGCCAGCTGAGTTGCTGATGTAACACTCTGCACGACATGATCTGAAACAGAACATTCTAGAAGAATGAATATTTTCAAGGCTAAAGGTACAGCGGAGGGAAGCGGAGCACATACATGTTGCCCAAGTCTAAACAAATTGAAATTTCACAATTCTAGTCTCATAATTCAACAAAGCGAGAAAAAAATCAGATAAAAAATTATCATCACAAACTACATTTTCTGACACCCTTTGATTTCATACTAAGTAGGTAAGGCTTTGTTCATTAGTAATTGAAAGGCAGAAATTAGAAGTTCACGAAGTAATTCAGAGTCACTGATTGCTAGTCGAATTTATGTGAAGGACGATTAAATAGCAGCTGACCTCTTTGAGTCTGTTGCCCAGATAGACGATTCCCTCGAAAGGCAGCTTGGGACTTTTCCAGGTGTGCAGAGTGTCCTGTCTCCATAGATTACACTTGTTAGTCATCAGACGTCTCCAGTCGTCACAGATCTGCACACCCAGCCTCAGATTGGATTTGACCTCGTGGTAGTCGCCTCTCCAGCAGTCCACTTTAGACACTTGTCGCTGCACGAAGCGGCCGATATCTCCGCCTGAATTGAGAAACCAATACTTCAGTTATATTCAACAAAAAGAAAGCTTCAGAAGATATAAGAGCCATTTATTGAGAACGGTGAAGATTTCCAATAAGATATTTGTTGATTATAAGAACTTCAATAGTTTGGGTAAAAAACAGCTATTTTGAGATTGTGGATAAATGCTACACTACTATAAAATTACCAAAATTCTTAAAAATTAAATAATTAACTAAAAAAAGAAGAATGAAAAAAAAAACACTTAGGCAATAACTAATAAAACGATGCCGAATTAAACTCAAAGCGACCACGTCGAAATAACTTTTGCCTTACTTACATACTTCAACGGTCTGTTTACATTTCGGCGCCTTTTTTCATACGCAATCGGTACATACCGATTACTTCAATCAGATGTTTCATTCTGTCTTCAGGGTACAGAGGCTCTCTATCAGTTATACCCCACACAGCGTCTAGTACTTCGACGACCTTCGGCAGGAAATCGGCCACCGCTTCTAAAGTCTCGTTCTCCATACCCCGGAAAAACTGGCCCACTTTTGCGAACTGCTTCGAGTACTCGGCTGCTCTGTCTTTGGCCTTGAAGGATGCCATTGACGAGTTTTCGATATCGCTCCAGTGAGTTATCTCATCCGTTGTTCGCAGAACTCCTTAAACATTAGGGTGCAAATTTTCATGCTTCAATTTATTCGTTGACATTAATAAAAGCACTACACTGATAAAATGCTGGCAATTAAAATGGAAATGAACTAAAAAAATAACGGACAGGGCACTAAAAAAACGCATCCAGTGAATTCGATTCAACTACTCACCTTTGGTTCCCCATCAATTGCAAGTACTATCAAAAAGTGTGGGGCTATTGAAAAAATCCGTTCTTTTTTCTTCCATTTTTGCGATTAACTTGAACAGCGCTTGTCTTAGATACCAATTTACCTTGAAAATAGGCATCGTCGCCAAGATTGACCTTTGCCTGTGCGTCTCCATTTCTAGTATTTTCAGCAAGTTTCGAGTCTAGGGCTTTCAGTAGACTGAGCAGACTGGAATCTGCGACTGATACTTCGTCTCCCTTTGAACCATTGTCGGCTAGAAGAGGTGCATACACCTTGTGGAGAGCATGGTAAAAGGAACTCATGGGAGACTCTACAATTGTGACGACAATCACGTTGGCTTGGATATTGCTCACATCTACGATAACGTCGGGTCGAATCTTACTCATAGCCACACACTTTTCCATTGTTATGTTCTCTGCTAAAGGCTGAAAATACGAAAATACATGTCTTCAAATCTTTTCCGAACTCATAAATATCTGTTTAGCCTTCCTTCAGAGCTTAACTTAAATTCAGATTCCTACGAAACCTGATGAACCAGTATCTGGTTAAATGACTCTTGATAAAACATTCGATAAACTTAAGCTTTGCGGATGCTGATAATTCGATTGAAACACAAACCTCAATATTAAGAGCGTTGTTTTGAGAAAAGGCAAAAACTTAAAAAAAACTCAAAAAATCAGAATTTTGACTTTTCCAAGGGCCATAAGTAATTGTGGAAAAAAATAAGGTCGTAACCACATAAGCATGAGATTTACACGTCATTTTTATTCCATTAAAACCATAATTTCAGATTTGGGAGGTTAGTTTTTGAGAAAACAAAAAAAATCCAAAAATTTGGGTGAAAAATTCTCCCAGACTTTTTCAAGGCTCAAGAACAGGGGGTACGTTAAAAAAAAGACTTCACGTATACGCAGGCGCACAGGGGAGTGCGGGGTCTTTCAAATGCTAACACCTTTTTGCATGCCAAAAAAGTAGTTTTTTTTTCTTAAAAAAAAAACTAAATTTTTTGAGAAAAGTGCAGTCTCAAAAAAATGACAAAAAAAAACCGAATTTTATATATTTCCATAATGAATGTTTTTATCAATAAGAACAAACACGTGAATCATAAAATAAAAAACCAAAGCTTCGGAAAAAAAAGCTTAAAAATGGTACAAAATACTATAAATTGCATTTGGCAAAAAAACGGAAAATCAGCCGACAAAAATTAGGCCAAAAAAATCAACATTTTTCGAAAAAAAAAAACATTTTCAAAAATCCAAATAAAAAAAATTTTTCCAAAAAACCTTTCAACAAAATGAATTACTACCTAAAACGAAATTTAGGAAATTGAGCATGTCACTTTATCTAATTACCAAACTTTCTTTAGACTGCTGTCAGCAGACGCATAAAATGACTTTACAAAAAATGTCGAATTTATTCGAATAATGCATCACAACCGTACAAACTGTCTGTGGAATCAATTTTTACACATTCAACATTATCATTGCACATACCACGATCTAAAACAAATTCAATTTCTTTAGTCTGTCGAATATTAATCATAATAATAATCATACACAGAGGCGAAGCTGCACTTTCCAAACACTTGCGAGAACACGACCAAAAAGCAGCTCTAGCAAATGACATAAGAAAAAGCAGAAATAAGCCTCAAATTTGCAAAAACTCGAATTAGCAAAAATCTGCGACATAGTAAATCTGCGACATACTAACAATTCAGCCACGGATGCTTAAAATCCCCAAAAATTAGCCACCAATAATAACGCAGCTACATATGCTAATCAATTGCCAATTCATCCGAACAAAAGTAACCAGGCGGTGACAAAGCCAAAACTACCTGACCCCAAACCTAATAAGACATTTTTAAAATTCAATCCTAATTAAAAATATTCTTGTCCCTTTTGCCCTTATAACACACACAAGCACGCAAAACATATTTTTCGCACATCAAACGAGGCAAAAAGAGGCCATTAAGCCAACATAAACACAGAGGCGAAGCTGCACTTCGCAAACACTAGCAAAAACTCGACCAAAAAGCAGCTCTATTAAGTGAAATAATAAAAAAGTAGAAATAAGCCTCGATTTTGCACAAACTCGGCTACGTGTCGGATCGAATCTGCAACGTAGTAAATTTGAGTCTCACTCACTAACCATTCAGCCATGGATGCTTAAAATCCCCAAAAAACTAGCCACCAAAAATAACGCAGCTACATATGCTAATCAACTGCCAATTCGATGCAGCAAAATTAACACCAAATACAAAAAGATACAATTTTGCATGTAATAAATTGCAAATCATAAAGCCACATTATGTATAAATTATGCATTTCAAAAAACTGCGAGATATATTGAGTTAGGAAATTTCTGAAATCGAGATTTTATTATTGTTATGTTGTTTGAAACAAATAGCTTTTTTCGGTTCCCTTGATGAACTAAAAATGCATCAACTGTGTAAGCTTATAACTACTCGAATGTCAAAGTACATGTTATCAATAAGCTGTAAAGGTTCAACAAATAAGCTGTCATGCCAATTCGATGCAGCAAATATTGTTGCTTTGAGTCGCAACAATATTTTCGACTTAGTCGCAACAAAAATCGCAACAAAATTTGCGACTTAGATTGGAAAAAAAAAGAAAGTTCCTACTATAACACTTTGCTTCGGAAGTGTAAATAATCATAATCATAATAATAATTATTATAATAATAATAAATGGTTTTCAAACCAATCATATACACAAAATTAAGCTCAGTAATTTATGATTAATATGGGCTTTAGATGGCATCCTAAAGATTTCGAAAGAAATCTGCCAAGAGATGCCTCAGAAAGCAGAACAGTTTTGAAGTATACTGGCCTTTTTTCAGGTCTGGTAGTCGCAATTTAGAAGTCTAGAACACAAGTAATTGAAGCACAAATGAACTGTCTATTTTTCTCTTAGTAAGCGATTTAAATTCGTGTACATTGACAAAACATTAGATGCGATTGTCGCCATTGAATCAAGGTCAATTGAGTTTTTGAGACGCTTTTGAGGGGTTCATTTGTACCTTGTCGTCCTCGTGGATTTTGCGTGTTCATCGGAAACTTCCTGTTTATTTCTGTGCTCTAAGCCCCTCAAATGTATTTTAAAACATTCATTCCGGTCCCATTTTATCATCTGCTTTCTCGTATACATTTCGCGTTAGACATAGAAAAGCTACCATTGTCTTTTTCATTCCGAACCAAGTCTCTGGCCGAGATATGTGAACCAGATGAGTTCCACAATGAGTTCAAGATCTGTAATGCCATCGTGTTTTCATGCGGTAGCTGATTCGCATTTGACTGGAAGAAAAACCAATAATGCTTCCAGATAAAGACCAGGAATCATTCTGCGGTATAACGATTGCTCAAAAATGCATATTATTATTATTATTATTATTATTATTATTATTATTTTATGTTATTATTAAGGCTTCGCGGTAGAACCGCAGGGAGTGATCCCAAAACAAAAGAGTTAATTTAGAGTATCACGGCATCCAGAGCACATGCAGGCAAACCTCCACGTGTACAGTCTATCGACATCGAAAAAGTTGTTGAAATACTGCCAAAAGAAGTGGAAAAGTCTTCCTTTCAAACCATTGCTTGAGAGGTCAATTTTCTTACTGATGATATTCAGGAGTCTCGGTGTGCGATACCAGAAATTTCAACGACTAACTTCGAGCTTGCGAATGGGTAAACTGAATAGTTGTAATGAGGAATTTCTTGTATTGTAACTTGGTTGATTGAAAGAGAGAAACCTTCTCCAGTCGAAGTTGTATTTGTTTTCCATTATTTTAGAAAGCGTTAAGAGGTCATGTATATGCATATTCATCGATATCGGCAAGATGTTAAGAGTCTTGAGTCGGGTTTTGTAGCTTGTATCAGGATAGCCAAGTATCCAGACCGTCGCTCTGCGTTGGACTTGTTCGATTGTTTTCAAGTCGGTTTTGGATGGAAAACAAACACAACTGCCGTACATGATAATAGGGACTATTGTTGACTTGTACATGTTTAATTTATGATACCATGTCAAACTCGGAGAGCTGTTGCGTTGGATAAGTGAAAGCATAGTGTTTGCCTTTCTGCATGCTGTTGTAAAGTGGATGCTCCATTTGAGGTTGTTCGTGAGAATGACGCCCAAATCTTTTTCTTGATTGACACGGGAAAGTTGTTGACCCAGTATGTTAAGGCTTGTGTTGGAGCTTTTTCTCCCAAACGAGATGAGGTGGCACTTGTCATAGTTGAATAGCATTTGGTTCGCCTCGCACCAATTCGCAAGAACATCCAAGTCAGCTTGTAAACAAGAAGCCATACAGTTTCTCAAAGACAACAAAATAGTATCATCCGCGAACATATCAGGCAGTGACTGAACACCTATGTTCATATCAGCAACATATAAAAGGAACAACAGTGGCCCGAGAAGTAAAACTTGAGGCACTCCGCTTGTTATGAAAAGATAGGTGGACATCGTGTCGCTGATTTGTACATATTGTCTGCGATTCGAAAGATAACTCCTTAAAATATTAAGAAGGCGGCCTCTCACACCAATGTGATGTAACTTACTCAGAAGTATTTGATGATTTATCTTGTCGAATGCTTTCGAGAAATCGAGGTACACTGCTTCGACAATTGATTCCTGGTTCTCTATTCCTTTGTAAATATCGTGGAGATAGCAGAGAAGTTGAGACAATGGTGATTTCCCTCTCAGGAAACCAAATTCAGGAATGTAGTTGATAACATGCCAATACAGGTCGTCAAAAACACATTTTTCAAACACTTTGGAGACGATATTCAGCAGGGTAATTGGTCTGTACTTAGTAATATCTGTTTTGGAGCCTTTCTTGAATAGAGGAGAAACCTTGCCAATTTTCCAATCGTCTGGGCAAGAATTGAGTGCAGCCAGATTTCCCCGTCTTGGAGAAGCACGTTCGGCTTTGATCAGCATTTTCCGGAGAAAGGTGAAGCAAGGATTGGGATAGTCCGCCAAGGAATATCTTATGCGGCGCTTGCTGCTAGATGTTGGGTGCCTTGCTTCGGATTGCAGCTTTACGTAAATAGGAAAGTGATCAGAAAAGGGATAGTTCCGGAGAACAGTCTCATCGATATTTATCGACAACACCGGAGCGGTGTTAGAGACCAGTAGAAGATCGAGAACACCAGAGTTGTGTTGAAATCGATCAGCTGTGAGAACACCAGAGTTGTGTTGAAATCGATCAGCTGAGTCAAGCTTAACCTGTCGAATTCCCGCAAGAGTTCAGTATCGTAAGGCTCGTTGGAACATAGTGTTGACCAATCTACCAGTGGGAGATTTGCATCTCCGAGCAGTAGAATATGCTCGTTCGGTAGTGCGTTTCTGTAGACACAGTTCAGAACAGAGATCCACTTTTCAATAAACCACCGATAGGGACTGCTCTTCGGAGGGTTGTAGAACAAAACTAAAAGATAAGTGATACTCTCGAGTTAAACAAGGCAGGCCAAGACATCGACACAGTTATCATTATCGAGGTTCACAGGTGTGTGCGAGATTGATGATCTGACTGCCAGCAGGACTCCTCCGTGCTTCGAAGCCTCGCCTGCAGTTGGCCGGTCGCACCTGTACACCAGATATTTCGGCAAATGAAACTCGGCGTCGGTAAAAGAAGAATGGAACCATGTCTCAGACAAAGTAATAAACTGCGCGGATCAGAACTGCTTTAGAGAAGGCGAATCTTCGATGAACAGAGATGAGACTGCGAACATTGAAAGACAGCACGCTCAAAGGTAGTCAGATTGATTCTGTTCATTGTTGCTGCGTGGTAGTGCCGACAGGATTATCATCGAGGAATAACTTGAGGGAGCGTATTTGTAATCTTGCAGACTCAGTTCTAGCATTTATCAGTTCTCTGCGTTTCTGCAGACACGCATCTTCAATGGCTTTATCGCTTTGATTTAGTGCGCGAGACATGAAGACTTTTCCAGTAAAAAACTTGAGCATTGGCGCTTTGGCTAGGACTTTTCTAGCGTCCCAGGGGCTTTGAAATGTAACCAGGATGGTTCTTGGTCTTTTCTTTTCCCTCTGAAATTTACCTAGTCTTCGTATGTCGATGATTGTAGGGTTTTCATACAGGTGGCTGAAGACAGAAGACACTGATTTTTACTCAACATCGAGAATTTCCGAGCTGCCGAGCTCTGAGTTTTCACTAATGCCATCAATGCCCACCTGTTGTAGATGCTTGGCATCGTGCGTTGCTGATGCCAAAACACCTACTTAAGCGGCAGCAGCTGTACCGCTACTATGTTCACGCTGAGTGAACGTTTTGTTTATTGAACCCATAGCCGCTTGAATAGGTTTTAATTCGTTTGCAATGATGCAGTGTTTTTCGTCAAGTTTCTTGTAGATTTCAGGAATGACCGTTTCCTTGATTTCATTTTTAGCATCTTATTTACATCTGACTAATTGGAGTTCAAAAAGGAATACCTTCACAAAAAGACAACCACATCAAATAACCAGATCATATTCTAAATATAATCAATCATAAAAATATTCATATACAGATTATATTTTGGCTCGATAATATGGCCCAAAACTCGCGCGCTCGTTTTACGGGTTCAAAATTAAGCGTCACGTTGCTCGTTCCATCATTGCGTGATGAAATGATTTTGGTTTACGGCACCTTTTGGCGTTGCGCCAAAAATTCTGAAACTCGTTGCTTAAAAAAGAAAAAATGAACGACTGAAATCTCGTTTTATTTAATAAAAATTTGTAAGAAAGATCTGCAACAGAGATTATATAATTTGTTTAAAGATTGTTAATTTGAGACGAGTCGCATTTTATACCAAGTTTTCGGCACCACGCCTTGCGATTAACTTGAAAAATTTAGCTCAGTTTTAGCTTTCAGCTCCAACAGAAAGTAGTGAAACGGGTGAAAAGATAAAGAAGAGAAACAGCTATTTTTATGGTTACAGAAGTTGTTTACGTGTAAAAAAAAGTCTAAAGCCCAATTTAAAAATGTTTGTCGCTAAAGTAACAAATCACATGAGATTCATCATGACGAAACGAAACTCTCATTGAAGCTTGCTGTTTTTTTTTTAAATAATAACCTTTGTCGAAAAATGATAACTGGTTTCTGTCATCCACACAAAGAACACCATGCAGTTGCCATCGTCGAGAAAACTGTTCAGTTCCTGAGAGGCAAGAAAGTTGCGCTGTAAATTTTTGTCTTTTCCATAATGACCATATAGCATTTGGAGGAGAAACACTTTCCGTGGATCAGAATCTGTTTCCATATCTCTGAAATAAAAAAAAACATAAGATACTTATAGGAATCGAATTAAGTAAGCAATTTATGGATATTGAGTTATTTAATTCTGCTAGCTGATAAATAAAGACTTGATTTGTTGAAAAGACAGTTTCGTGTAAAACAGAAGAAGCGGATCGCTGTGCAAGTAGTCGATGATGTTGCGACTGTACAGCAATTCTTCCAAAAAGAAATCAAGCTCCAATTTTTTTTTTGAAATGACCTTTAGGATTCCGAATCACGACTAGAAAAGCTTCGATATCGTTTCATTCTTCAACATATCGTTTCGAGTTTTACTCGAAAAACTCAAACTCCTGGAGAAAGCCCAACCTATGCCTTAGATAGTTTCCGCTCTTCAAAATTGAGCTTTTAAAGTTCGACATCACAAAAAGTTATTTACCGTAGTCTATATAGCAACTATAGTTATTGCCGTCATCATTGCTTAAGAACTCAAAATTTTAAGACAGAGGCGAAGCTGAGCTCCGCATCACTTGCGATACAACAGTTATAGGATGAAAACTGAAACTCAAGAAGTAGCAAAGACGATTTCAAACGACTTAACCATTGAAGAAAGAACTAAAAAAACAAAATTAAAAAATTACTAGTGTAAAAAATGATGTTCTTACATGTTCAAATTTATTAAAGTATTTTAGAAAGGGTCCTTTTGGGGCTTGATTATTCGAAAATGTCAGGGTCTTATCAATCTCAAAAAAGCAACGGAAATTTTCAGCATCTTAATGGAAAAAATTGCATGTACTCCACATAAGATGCACGAGTGCTATTTAGGAAGTGTATACAAGGTGATATACATAATTTAGACATTAAACCGACTCACCTTAAGTGGAAAAAAATGAAGCCAAAAAATAATCGGCAGAAATATAATATTGAAACTTTACAGTTACACATACAAGGTTTGAAATTCTATATCTTTACCAGTAGCTTTTAGCAGCCAGTAACAACCAAATTAATTTCAAAAAATTGAGCATTTCAGCAGCTTAAATGATGCGAGTGATTTGATCAAACAGGTTAACCCGAAAAAAAGTATGTATACCGATTTGATAACGCTCGCTAATCGCAAGCGTATAAAAGTTTAACATATCTACGGAGTTTCAAATTGCAAAGAAGTAGCCGGTTGCTGTACTTGCAGCACAAAATCATTCGACCACAATTATCATTGCAAAATGTAAATAACGATTGAAAACAAATCACGTTTTTAAAAGTTTTTTTATTCAATCTTTTCAAAAAACAGTTTTTGTAGATTATTTTTAGAAAGAGCAATGATAACCGGTTGCTCTGCAAGTGGCACAGAATCTTTCGACAATTGTAAATTGAGTAAAAACATTCAAAAGCTACGATAATTCTGAAACACAAAATAGAAAAAATTGTCTTTCTTAATTTTTAGTAAGTGGCAATGAGTTAAGTAAAACAGCAAAACTGATAAGTAATTTATCTATCATAACGTACAAAACTGGGTTAGAACTAAACTAAAATCAAATTAAATGGCATCATGCGAGTATGATCATCGAAAAAGCTCAGACCACTTTTTCTCGCCCCTGAGACAATAATTGATTTTTTTTGAATCCGAATAGCAGCTGAAAGGGTTTTATGATAACACAATGGTAGTCAAAATGCGTTCGAAACACACACCCTACGCCATCTTTTCTTCCCACTTCGTAAATTTTTTTTTCTTTTTTTTTGTTTTCTTCTTTTTTTTACTGTAATCAGAAGGTCAAAAGTATCATAGTAACCGAGGTTACAGTCATGAGTCCCTTCATCATGTATTCCAGTCAAAATCCTTGGAATTTTCTAGATATGGAAGTGATAATGATAAAAGAAGATGACAAGTGTTTAAGGGACTCTGCCCCGGTGGGTAGTCATCTAAAGGAATGCGGAGCAGACAAGGCTGCAGTTGAGGCGAGAAATTTAGACAGATGCTTAGACACGAATAAACTTTTGCACTTAGAAGCGCTTTATATTTCGAGGAGAAGACCTGCCCTCAACACGCGCGAGGAATACCGGCAGAGGTACCTCACAGTCAAGTTGTGAGGTTTTTTAAGTCCGTTTGTTTTAGTCACATGACTAAATCGGGTCTTAACTGACGCTATTTTTATTTTCTTTTTAATGTTAGTTTTTATACATTTTTTGTAATTTCTACACATCCACTTCCATTCCGGTTTTACAGGTGCTTTGTTTTTTAGATTGGCTGATGATGACTTTTATGTCGAAAACATTTCTGGAATTTATTTTACATTGATCTGCCGTTTTTACCACAAGTGTTTAAGTCCTTTTCAATTAAAATCGATACGGGTTACGTAAAATGGTCAACACAAAAAATCTGCAGCCGACAACAGTGCATATGAGAATAAACACACTTTCAATCACTCTTTTTAGGGGATTTAACCTCTCTATTCCCCAGCCTAGTAACAAAATATATGCAGCCCGTACATAGTATTTTTTCTTCTACGGGAGACTATATTTCGCTGAGGGGATTAAAGCTAAAATGAGTAATATCCCTTTCCATTTACTTTATGAAATCACTGTATGTAGAAAAGAGGATAAATTGCAGCTCTTCGCTTAGTTTGAGTCTGACTAGCAAAAAATTTAGACCAGTTTATCTCGACACTGAGACCATTTTTATTAATCAAAAGGTCGAAATTGTCAGGGTAATATAACTCGCGCTATTTTTATTCTCCTCGCGAATATAACTCGAGAATATAACTCGCTCTATTTTTATTCTCCTTTTTTATTCTTTAAGATGATTGTTTTTTTTTCAGTGATTCTGATGATGTCGTAACTTATCGAAGCTGAGAAATTTGTTTGAAGTCCTTTTTCCGAATCACAATTAAAGAGGCTATTTTAATTTCATATATCATTATTTCCTTACACACTTTCTTTCAGTCAGTCAAATTCGCCTACAAAGAATAGTTAATTTAAGAATAGTTAAGTCACTGTGTAAAAAATCTATTAGCCAGTTTTCAGCACTGATAGAAACAAAAAATTTTAAGTATGAAATTCTGCATTCAATATTTCAAGAATGAGAATGAATAATTTAAAAAAGAAAAAATATGGAATAACATGAATCATATAGCTTTTTTTTAACAATTGTTCATGTATAAATACAAAGATCCAACAATCGAATTTTTGTTAAAAAATGATTTTTGCAAAAGACTTCTACAAATTCAAAAAATGTTGCCAAGGATATGTTACAATTCAGCAAGGGACCAAGATACACGGTATCCGGTAAAAGTTATGTAAATAAAGCTATAAAGTTGAAAATAGATAATTCAAGTGTTCCAGAATACCCTGTAATCAGTACTGAAAATGCATTTAAAGCACAAACCAAAGGCAGAAAAAGAAACAATTTGGCGACCAGGATACTCTATACCCGGTCGAACAAAAATTGTGTAGGATCAGTTCAAAAACTATCTAGACGAGCTTTTAACAATTTACAACCAGTTTCTTGGGTCAATAATTAGGATACTAACTCGATGAGCTGTTTCCGATAAATATGATATAATTGATGTTCACGTTGTTTATGAACTTAACTAAGTAATCTTAATTTACAAAGCTGAAAAAAACGCACAAAAAAATGGTCGTGTCAGTGCGTTTGACAAGTTGACTGCTACGGTTTGAAAAGCTTATACAAAACTCAAGAAACCAAATTGAAACTATAAAATCAAAGATGAGCAAAGCGATAGTCAACAGACGTAAAAGTGAAAAGGATAAAGTTTAAGCAAGGCGGGCGTTGTGCCTTCAAATTCACTAATTCCACCTTTCACATGAGAAGATTTAAGTAGCCTTGGCATATTGAAAACACCTACAGAGCTTGCGCTTCTGAAACAGTCAAGTAATTGTCAATTAAAATGAGAGAAAACAGCACGTTTTCAAAAACATCTACAAGCAATAGACAAAAACCTAAAATTTTGGCGGTTGTTGCTCATCCAAAATCAGAGCAATTATCTCAAGCATAAAGAGTCATGGACTGTTGATGTTGAGCAATTGTGTATTCCCAATGCGATGCTTAACAAAAAGACCGAACAATTTCTCTCCAAAATTGACAAGGATCGAAATCTGCCTCTCGCTCGTATTGATCTAGACGCAGGTAAAGTTCACTAACTACCAAGTGGAATTAATCACAGCATATTCATATCACGTGAAAGCTGCACCATAAATACTTCGGGCGGAAATATTAGCACAGGGCGAGCTGTACAGTAACACTATCCAAAATGAAACTCAAGAAAATCTTTCACGAGACTGGTCGTACAATTCGCGAATGCAATCGTTCAAGATGGAGGGTGTGAAAAATCTTTTCATATTCGATCTTTACATGAATGTTCAAAAGGTGGATAAATTGTAAAATATGACATGTAGATTGGTGTTTCTTCAGAAAAGACAAAAACCTTGTAACATTCGCCCGGAAATACATATCGACGGAAAATAAAGCTAGGTTCTAAAACGACTGGCTAGCAACTAAACACAGTTCTACATGCTTTTCACCGTCTCTGCCAAAGCCAGTTCTTTTTGGTGGTTTTCCTGACATCAAGTCGACAAAACGTTACTGCTTTCCGGCTTGGAAAAAACGCTCAAACGAACTTAATTATATGCAAAATAGTGAGCTCATGGCTTAGTCTCAGTATCCCCAGACCACGAGATCACTCTTAAAAACAGGGCTATTACTCATATATCATACTACTTTTGTTTTTGTTCAGTAGATAAAAATCATCATCTCCAACGAAGATGGATCAACCCTTTCCCTGAACTCCTAGCTTCTAATAATCTGAAAACGAACTTGGTATTAATTAAATTCAACTCAAGACATTCCGAGAAGCTAAAAATGTTAAAAAATGAGTTACAGTTCTCTCCCGAGACCCTTCCGGATTGTAGAATCCGGAGAAATAACGCTCTTTTTTCTTCTCGGAAGGCTGAACACGACTGGTTCTTGTGAACTGCTCGGTAACGATTGTAGCGTCACAGTCGTTACCACTAGGAGTGGTTTCTGACAATTTCTAAACACAATTTCAATCTTCTGCTGTTTTTCCGTGGTAGCTGTCACCAAGGCTACTGTTGTTCTGTTTTCGCCGTTTCAGTGTGTGCGAAATAATGAAAGGTTACGTGTCGTTCATGTTCAAATCGAAAATTTAAAAATTAGCATGTCAGTTAAAAATAAGCCTTCCCGATTTGTCCAATCGTTCAAATAACGTCGCTAATCCATTAAAACCATCAATCTTCCCAGTTCGATGTTGTTTATTTTGATTGATAAAAAATTAGAATGCGAAACTGCGTTTTCGTACATTCTAGTCGAATATCGCATCTTCTTAATCAGTGTTCAGAAAATGTTGTCGTAGGTGCTTCAAGGAAAGACAAACCCCTTGATACGCATATCGAACAAACCTATTTGCACTTCAATGAAGATGTTCAGCCACCCAAAAAATATTCAAAGCAACATATAGATTTGACAGAAATACACCCAAAATACAAAATCGGATTTAAAAAATCAAATATTAGTAACTAGTAATAATAATGAGTCTTCCGCAGTATGACACGTTTGTTTGTGATAGAGATAATTCGGTATTGTATCCCACAGTCAATCTGAAGCATTCTGGAACAAAAGAACTTTTGGCCTTGGAAAAACATCCAAAGATCTCAACTTTTTCAGTTCCCAGGCTCAGAGTTTGTTCGATGTGCATTATTCGGCTCCGTTGTCACTTCCAAAAAAATACAGACATTGATATCTTTGATTGAGCCGTAGAAATCAATAACTACACCAATTTTTTTTATTTAAACCGAAGTTTCATCAGAAAAAGACAGATAAAAAACCTAATTTAGACTTCCAAAACTTAAGTTTGGAAAACACTTAAGAAAAAAAGGAAAAGCCAAACGAAAGAACAGAGACTTTTAATAAAATGACATTAATGGTGCCTCCAAACAAAAATAGCGAAGTTATTGGTTTTATTCTCATCAAACCCATACTGTGAACGAGTTTGAGACCTCCTGCAAAATTACTTTCCATTCTGATCAAATGCTTTACTTGACACAAAAGCACTAACTTTATTCTCATGCTCCAAAAAGCAAAATTTTCAACTACCTATAGCTTACACCCTAGTTTGCTTTAAAACTTGATCTTTTTTATATTGTTCCGGCTACAAAAAATTCCGATGAACTACTGCCTGTTTGACACCTAGTTTTCCTGCAACTACCAAACTTGCATCTCCTAACAGATTTCAAATAGTTAGATTTACATCAATAGACTAAAAGTTTGTCATTATTATTTGAAGTGGAGAACCTATGTTGTAGTTTTAGAAGCTTTAGTCCTGAGATCCAAAATTGTTTTTATTTGGAGATTATAATGCTCTCCAATACAATGACAGCAGCAACTCAACAATAATGAGCCCGCATGACGTTCAAGTTTGGAGATTTAAGAACCTAAAGCATCAATTTTTTTAAAAAATTTCAATTCCAAGACTTAGCAGAGGAAAAAGAACAATTTGAGTAAACTCATTATGACAGGAACACTAAAATTTTGCGCGTCTCGACTATTTTTTCAAACATGTTTTTTTTTTGCTGCATACGTTAAGACTTCGTTATCCGATCGTCTTTTGTTGCATAATCTCGAAAAAATCACAGTTTTTAATGAAAACAGGAGACATAGCTACTGGAACGGGAAGGAAACGATTTTAGATGATAACTCGCGTCAGATCAAAAACAATTTTGCAATATTTTTTTATGTTTTCTCCTGGCACAAAAGAAAACTTTGAAATTGAGTTTCGAGATCTGCTCAAAGACGTTCAAGAAGACAAAAATTAAAAATGAATTTCAAGGAATTTCGATGTTGAAAAGTCACGAAAATTGTTACCTAATTTAATTGCTTCTAAAAAGACTTCCAACTTTGCATAAATGAAAAAAAAAAATTTTTTCAATAGCAAAACTGCAGACCATTTAAAAGAAAATTAATTAGTTTTTTTGTTAAAATACGAAGAAAACAAGTTGGTAACTTTTTGATGGAGTTCTATGATTTTTGAACCAAGGGATTTGTCCAAACTAAGAAGAACAAAAACTGTACTCTATCGTGATTTTATTAGTTCATGAAGTTTCACACTGATTTTTGTTCAACCCAACCAGCTTCTGTGTCATTTAAAAATCTTACTTATTTTGTTGAAAGTACAAAAAAAAGAAACAAAGAAAAATTTCTATCGGCCATTTAAGAGCTAGCAAATGCACATGCACTCAAAAACTGAGGATTGCAATTGTGCTCCTTCTCCTTGACCAGACAGACTTACATCTGGCATAAACAGGAAAAATTTTGATGAGTTTAATAGTGTTTTAACAACATTTCTCTATTTCTACATTTCAATTTGCTAATTTCCTGCTTATTTTCGTCTCACGAAAATAAAACTATTGCAAAAAATTGCAATTATGATGCAATATTCAAAACCCTTAAGACTATGAAAAAGTGATGCTAACAGATTCGTACGATTTTATCAAAGAACACCAATATGCTTATTCAACTGACCGCCAGATGCATACAACTTTACAAAACTTAAAAACTGAAATACTCCTGAAAAATCAACAAACATGAGGAATTGTGTACTAAAATTTGGCTTTTCGAAAGAAAATTTTTGACAAAATGAGAGATCGCCGAGCTAAAATTTGAACAGTGATGCTAAAATGTTCTTCCACTTCTGGTAAACGAACGCTTGAAAAAAGTTTGTGCGACATACAGCTTTGCAAATTTTAAAAAAGACGAATTACTCCTGAACAATTAACAAACAATAGAGATTGTTTACTAAAATTTGAGTTTTCTAAAGCTTTTGACAATGTTGACAAATCGCAACTGCTAAGCCTTGGTGATGGTTTAAATCTAGAGTTTTTTGTAGTTAAATTTGCAGTTAAAGCTATCAAAGTTATATACCTGAACATAATAATTCATATAACGGCTCCTGACATTCAGTTTTGAGTGTTAGGCAAAGATGGCTTTAATCTTTTCTGATTCAAAGAGCTGCTTCTAAAGCAAATAAGCCAGAGTAATAAATCTTTTTTTGAGATTAGTCCAAAAAGAATTATAATGCCGATGACATTTTATGTCTTATAAAAATTGATGTTTTAAAAAAGTTTTGCGCTTCGTGCAAAACTAGTGCGAGCAAACGTAGCTACAAATTAATGTGTCAAAGCGTGTTAATCAATTCACAATCTTGGTTGCTATGATTTTTGCTTGTGATCAAAGAGAGAGGGTAAGGTAAGAGGTTAATTAACAAATAAAAAAATATATTCTCTCTTTAGGCAAATCTTTACCTGCGAAAACTCTCACACTCTCTGTTTTTGTTTTGTTGAAACTTTTTCAGGTTGCGCGACATATAAAGGTAAAAATAATTATTGTTGATTCATTTCAGAATTTTTAAATAATCAGTTGACAATCAAAACAGTGAAAAATTTGTTACTCGAAAAGTAGTGTTACATCACAGCGTTTTTGATGACGGTTTAGGTTAAATAAACTTACGGTACAAACGAAAAAGATGTTATTTGATAGGTATTTTACTGAACAGGTTATTGTAATTTACCAGACTTTTCAATTATCCCTCTGTTTGCAGTTTTAGACAGAATAAACCGGTTTTATTGCTGTTTTGAGCTGTAAATAAACTCATTTCGCAGCCAACAGTACAAACGAAGATCTGGACATTTCAAATCGCACAAAATTGAGAGACATTTGATTACTTTTAAAAGTTCTCCTTGAAAAGTGCAAAGCAATTCGCCCAGAAAGTAAAAGCTCAATTGTCTCCGGAGATAAATCACAGTGGTGGCAGCTGATTGTAATTGATAATTTCAGTTGGAGTCTGTGTGCCTAGTCCAGAACATAAAATATCAAATTGTACAAAAAAATTTTCTCACTCGTCAAGGTTATCTAGACTCCAAATCTTCTTAGTAAATTGAATAAGGTTACAGGCCTCCCAAACCATTCTCTTTGACGATTTGCAGACTTGTAACAAAAACAAGTTTCTGTAATGTTAGAAAAAAATAAATGTCTCTGGATTTTTTGTGATTTGAAATTACCAGATCTGAAAAGAGGACTGGAATTCTAGGAGTTTTGTCGTAAAGTTAAAACAGTAGAGAATAAAAATTAGTAACAGAACTGAATTATCAATACACCAGAAATTCCTAGTCACAACGGTTACCAGATTCAAAAATTGACAGGGCATCAAAACAAAAAAAGCAATTTTATTTCAAAATAGGAAGAGCAAAAGTAACATAAAAACCGAGGTTACAGTCAGGTGTCCGTTCATCACATATTAATGTCAAAATTCTTAGAAGTTTTCCGATATGGAAGTGATAATGATAAAAAAGAGAAATTAATTTTGATAAAATTACAATTAAACTCTATACGGGTAACGTTTTTCAAGAAGAACACGCAAATCAATACGAGAAGAAACTAAATTTGAATAAATTTTGTATTACGAAAAAAAATTCTTTGAAAGTTGATTTTAAATTTATTTTGCCAAGTACGCCAGCGGCAATCGCAGTTTGTATTGCGAACACCGCTTATATTTCAATTGATCAACAAAGATAGCCAGTTACCGTGCAAAGTTGTGATAATCTGCTCGGCCACCAATCTTCTGCCCTTTTTTTTCTTCCATTCAAAAGCATCCGCCAGCGAAAAAAAAACAGCTGCATGCAACAATGAATTGAATTGTATCTAGTTACATCACGGGCTCACATATGGTACTTACCTGGGGTTTCGTATTTTTATTTGTTTAATAATGATCGTGAGAAAGTTTACCGAATTGAATTAAATTTGTGCCAACATCGACGACACGCTATTCTATTTTAAACACCACGTTGTAGTTTTTGCTATACAACAACCGGAACAAAATTACAAAATTACATATGCCAAAATCACACTGTCCTGAACTGAACGCAAAAAAAAAAACTGAACTCTTTGTTCTCAATCGAAAAACTCGAAAAAGCTGAAGAAAATACTTTTTTTATTTTAGAAGACAACTACATAGAGGAAAAAACAAAGTTAAAAGTCGTGGAGTTTTCTTACAACAAGTTTTAACATTCCAAGAAACATGAAATCAAAACTTTAAAAAATTTAAGAAAAATGTCGCGCGAAAGACTACAAACATTTCAACCATTCACATTAAAAATCGCAAATCAAACAAGAATCCTGCTTAAGAATGCACTGATCAGTGATCAACTACACCAAGTGGTCAGTCTTTTGTGTGGGTTTTTCACGAATATAAGTATATTACTCGAACAACAGGTGTATTGGGTAAAAAACCTGATGCGTTTGCGCGAAAAATGACTCATCATCCAATTTGACAGAGAAAACTTGATACTATTTGGTATGTTTCTTCGATGAGGATCGATTTGTCAGTTTTGGAAAAACAAAAATTTTTTTATTGAAACATTGAATAAAAAAATTTCAGACCGACAAAAACCCAACAATGAAAAAACAAATTGAAAAATATATGGTATAAGCATTTAAAAAATCAAAAAATCAAAATCAATATGGAAAAATTAATAAAAACATAATTTCAGATGATTTGACATTAGCATCATCTGAGTTTTCAATAACAATCTGAGTTTTCAATGACTATGTTGATAAACTTTCAAATTTTGATGAGGCAGCTTCCCACGTAATCTCAGAACGCCATTTCAAACCAAATTCTCGTCCTTCATAATCCGCGAAAACCGATGCAAAAACCGTTGAGCATGTTAAATGTAAAAGAAACGAAATTTTTTTTTGTACATATGTTGAAAACCACCGAAGTAACTGATTTTGCTGATTATAAGACCATACGAAAAACATGAATTGATATTTAAAAAATCAATCAGAATGTATTGCTATCAAAAGTTATTGAGCGATTTCATTTTTTAAAGCTCTTGACTTAGTTTACAGCTTACTTCTCGTCAAATTGTTGAAACAGTTGAAGCTACATGGGCTTTTTCTATTGGAAGTTTTTTTGATATCAAAAGTATTCATTAAAATTAAAATCTTCTTCAGGCGATTTTAATACTTTTCATTGACTCTAATTTTGATAAGCACTATTATTACTTTTTTTCAACCTAATTTTTCAATTTAGATTGTTAAAAAATATCATGGTTTTCGAAGTCCTCCAATAGTTCTTTATCATATCACCAAACAGGAAAACACTTGCAACATTAAGACTTGGGGAACTAGTCGTTGGAGAATAAGTAGTATCGATGTATATACTATTCAGTATCTACCTTTTTATCATATTGTGTAGAGTATCCAGATCTATCCATATCTATAAACAATATTCACTTTATGCACCTCAACTTTTCATCCACTACTCAGACTACACTAGTCAAATTACACTTTTGAAATATACTTTTCACAAAACCCTTTTCAGATAAATTAAACCAATTCCACCCGACCAGTCGACAAAAAATTGAAATAGCGAAAAAATTACTGTGACAAAAAGCGATAGCAAATTGCATACACTAAGTTATTGCCCCTCGTCCCCGAAGCAGAGCAGTCCAATTTGTTTTGTGCAATTAACAAGCAAAACATCAGTTCTCATTGGTACACGTTTGAATTTACTGAATTATTACAAATTTTTATTTGATTTTTTTTTAGTATAAGAACGATCCCGCACTCAGTAAAAAGATAAAATAATCGATTATATCAAAATTATAATCGTCCTTTTTGCAAAATTACAATTAATTATAAGCGCAAATTTTAAACGATTTATAATCCATAATAAGGATAACGTTTTTGGTGACAATTTAATGAAATACAAATATTATATCACAAAAATTTATTGTAAGCTATAAGCAGGGGCGGATCTAGGACTTTCTCGGGAGAAGGGGCGGAAGGAAATCCCAGCGCCCCCTCCTAAAACCGCCCCTGGCTATAAGTACAAAATTAATGTTTCTTTTAGTTCGGTAACCAACTGAAAAGCACACAAGACAGAACGAGAATAAAACGAAAAGAAGCGATGACACAATTGTTGAACATTAACGGATTATAATCCATTATAATGGATTATAATTCAAAAAAATTCTAGAAAAAAATTTTCAACAAATAATCGATTATAATCGATTATAAACGATTAAAATGATTTTTATTGTTTCGAAAAATAGTAGCATTATAATCCATTTTTAATCGATTATAATCAATTCGTTTTGAAATTTATGGAGACTGACAAGAAAGTCCATGATAATCTATTATTTCCTCTTTTTACTGAGTGCGGGATCTGATCTGCTGGTTGTTCAACTGGTTTTCTTGTTTAGCAGTGAAAAGTTTTTTAAAAAAATGCTACAAGTTCAAGGCTTCAATTAGTTTATTTTTCATTTTAAATTTGTTGTTACTACTACATATAAGCTAACCCAGTCTCGCTTTGTATAACTTTGAAAACTTTATAATTGAGCAACTTTTTTTCATACATAATTTATAAATTTTTGTAAGGGGCGATTTCAATGCTCTGTTATTGCAATCTTAACAGTTTCCAATGTTTAAACAAACTGATGCTCACTTAATAAACTATACAAAAAATTTCATGAAGAACATCCTTTTTCTCTGTTAGCTTTGTTTAAGAGAATTATTTTTGCGACCATACAAAGTTTAACAAACAGCACAATTGTTAACATTTATTGACACAAAACTCCTCTTTGAAACCGACGCAAATTTTGTTTGGCATGTACTTGTGTTACCCGGATCCAAATCCGCGACTAAATTTCGGCTTTGTCGGTCGATAGCCAACTTTTGACAACAACTAAGTTTTCGACCGCCACGAATAATTTTTCGACCATGCGGCGACAAATTTTTTGACCGCCGCGACAAATTTTTCGACCGCCGTAACTAATTTTTCGACCACCGCGACTAATTTTGCGACCGCCGCGACTAACTTTTCGACCACCGCGACTAATTTTTTGACCAACGCGACTAATTTTTTGACCGCCGCGACTAATTTTTTGACCATGCTGCGACTAATTTTTTGACCGCCGCGACTAAATTTTTGACCACCGCGACTAATTTTTCGACCGCCGCGACTAATTTTTCAACCACCGCGACTAATTTTCCTTCGGTCGCGTCGGTCACGGTTAACTTTCCTTCAGTTGCGACGGTCGCGGACACATTGCCTCGGTCCGCAAAGTCTGGAAGTACCGAACTTCTGTCGCGGCGGTTTGAAAATGTCCAGTTTTGGTCGCGACAGTCTGGAAATACCAATATTTGATCGCGGCCATCTGATCATAAAACCACAACCTCGACCCGGGTAGAAAATATATTATTTACAATTCTGTTGAAAAACACCAACATGCCCATTTTTTGGAGCATTTTTTCCAGAATAAATAGCTAACCAAAAATCGTGCCCAGAAAAATCCTAACGAGTTTACAGATCACATTTGTTAAATAAGAAAAAACTAAGAATTTCGAAATAAGATGGGTTTAATGTTGAAGGTGAAGAGTGTTTTTATTCTCATAGTCTAAAGTTGAAATTCGGCTGATTTTAAATCATTTTCCGGACTGCGACAAAATTGCAGGCAAATCAAATCAACCATATCTGCAGGCAATCAAATCTATTGGAAGGTTGGAAGGTCTCACTCACAAAATAGGTCAATTTTAAAACAGTTTTTGAAGAAAAATCAATAGATAAACGAAAAAAAAAATGAAAAAAGTATGAAAAAAATTCAAAACTTTGTTTCATTTTTTTGCAGAAATGTTTTGAATTTTCAAGTTTTTAATTCTCAAAGTTGCGCTATAAAACTACCTTTACTTCAGTAAAAATGAAATTTCAAGACTTAAGTTATGCTTAAATATGCTATTGTAAGCCTACACGTTCACATTATTAGGTCAAAAATAGACCAAAAATCAAAAGTTTAAAACCGGTTCTTCTCAATACAGTGATAAAAACATTCAAATTTTTCCTAATGTGATTCGAATCACGACTGAAAGAGCTTCAATATGATGATTATTTGTGGTAGCTGATTTTGCGTCTAAAAAAACTGAAACACACCAGAATCCAAGTTTCTCCCCCCTTTTCAATGGTCGGGTACAACAAGGATAGCCGGTTACTGTGCAATTAGTTCAGAATGTTCCAACCAGAATCTTTAAAAATACAAAAATATTTTCTCATATTAGTGTAGTTTTTTTCTGCATAATGTGATAAAAATAATCTGAAAGAAAAGCACTTAGACAAATTTGACAGTCATAGTAAAATAGGAAATAGGTCAAGTGCGAAACAGTTTTTGAAGAAAAAAAACTAGAAAAATGATTTTAAAAATTGTTAAAAAAATCAAAAGTTGTTTCAAATTTTTTCGAGGAAATTTTTTGAGTTTTCAAGTTTTTGATTCCCAAAATTGCGCTAAAAAGCTACAAAACCTACCTTTACTTGAGTGAAATTAAGTTTACAAGACTTAAATCAAGCTTAGATAAGCTATTTCAATTACTAACTACCGAACTAATTACCTCGAAATTAACCAAAAAATAAAAAAAATTTCAAAACGGTTTTTAAAATTTTATAATTGCCGTTCGAATCACGACTGAAGGGGCTTTAATATGATATATCACTCAACCTTTCCGATGATTATTTGTGGTAGCTGATTTTGCGCGGAAAACAAAAAAAATTTAAAAAAAAACAAAACACACCCGAATACAAAGCTCCTCCCCATTTTCAATGCTGGGAACAATACTTTGTTTTTTTTTAAATACAGTGTACTGACAAATTGCGTCGCTTGGCAAAAAACTGCTGAAAACAATTTCAAACATTGATTAAAAACGTAAAAGTGAAATTTGAAAACCGCTTGTGCAACCTTTTAAAACAATTAAGGAAACGAAAAAATTCAGGTTTTTACTTCATGTTTCATACTTCCAAAATAATAAGAAAATTTATAAATCATTGTGGTGCTCTAATTATCAAAAAAATTCACGTGCACTTATTCAGCTCGCAGTGGCTAAGTCTCGAACATTGTCAGACTATGGTATGAAAAATGATTTCCTGTGTTCTTCAATTTTAACTTTGAACAATGACCTCCTGAATTTTTTCATTTTTTTAAACTTCATTTGATTTGAAACTATCACTAAAAGCCGAAATTTATTAATTGCTCAGTAAAAAAACTCAACCAGATTGGACATAATCAGCCACACCTAGAATAAATTACACAAGTAATTGGTTCTATATCACCCTGCTCTAGATGTGGGATACCATTTATGAAGCTCATATCACAGTTTCAAAAACTCGTAATTTTTTTGCTCCATAGGTGTCGCAGCAGAATAATTATGTTCCCAGAAAAAACGTTTTCCTAAGTATATGAAAATTCTTTGATATAATTGGGAGCCTTGACTGTTGATCTAATTGTTGATGATTTGCTGTCATATAAAAAGTTAAAAAGGTTTTTCATAGTAAAATTTTGGATGTTTCCATTATCTACATTAAAACAGTGTTTTTCAACAGACTTCTTTGTCACTAACGACTTTAGCTGCAAAAGTGCCCGAAATTCAAAATGAATTTTAAACTTATTAGAGAACATTTACCAAAATTATGGCTTGTTATATGCAAAATCTTTTTGTGTTCAATTTTTTCATCGCTGTTTCCCTAAGTTTTGACAAATTAGATACTTTTTCAGTTTTTCAAGATGCTCATGATTTTTTGCGTAGTAGCTTGAAATTTTTGAACCTTCAGTTTCAATTTGATCCTCGCTACACGCAAAAAAATTAAGATTGAGAAACATTCGGTTGAACTTCAACTAAGAAGCATGAATTTGAACTGAAATTTGAATTTTTTCTGAAGATCTTTGAGTATTAAGAAACAAAAATTGATTTAAAACTTCAATTTTATTATTTCGAAAATGATTATTTAAGAAGCTATGGACCGAATTGTGGATGACACCATGGATGCTGTAATTAGTGACCAGCAAGGAGGGGTACCCGTGAGTACTAATGTAGTTGAGGGGGATAAAATAGATGATGTTTTAAGCGAGGTTGCAAAACTAAGACCCCTAACTGAGGAACAACAAAAACGGTTTGAGCTTCTAGAAAAAAAACAAAAAAATGGATGATTGTCTTAGAGCCCAAGAGCGGTATACTAGCCAAAATTGTGTAATTGTTCGAAGCCCACCGTTTGATGTTGGCAGAAATTCAGACGTTACTCAGGAAACACTGCAATTTTTTTCGCTAGTTTTTCTGACAATAACGCTGAAACACGAGAAAAAAACTTGCCACATACTACCAGGAGACAGTCATGGCACCTTTCCCAGTGTAAAATAAAACGCAAATTCAAAGATTTTTAGGACAAGAAAAAAGTATTTCGCGCGAGTACAATGCTGCGAAAAAAGTATAACCCAATCAATAAAAACCAATAAATGTGTTTGAACGACTTCCTACAACGAAGCTGAAATAAGAGCAGAGGCGGCGATTTGTGGTATGACAACCGTTATCAATAGCTGTGTTGCATCAGTGGGCATCAACGAGCCTGTCAACCAACGAAAATTTGTTACGGTCAACTATATAACTGATCTAGATAAACTGGAAAGAACAGCTAAAACGAGCAATTTCATTAATAGTGTCAATGCAGAGGGCATTTCAGCTTCGTGTGAGAAAATATCCCCAGATCACAAACAACAAAACAGGAAACATTAGAAAAGGTGACCTCGGCAGAAACTGAATTGAAACTATACACAACTGTTTTTGAGGATTTTGTAACGTAAATGGGACTTTGTAACCATTAGCACCTAATGAAAAAGAACCCTGTTTGCTTAACGAACGTAGAAAACACTTCAATTACATTTTTTTTCCTGCGTTTTTTGGTTTTAGTTTCCGAAGCAAAATAAAAACGTTTTTTTTTTGTTGAACAAAATTGAACTTTGGATCAGTGGTTTTCTCAGCCTTCCTGTGACTACGCAGGGAGTTCTGGCTTGCACGGATATGCAGCTTAGGAGCCAGGATATGGGTTTTGGTAATCGCTTTTAGGATGCCTCCTCGTGATTACGCAAGGAAAAATTGCCTCGTAGTAAAGACAACAAAGAAAAAAATCTTGTAAATAATTTTGCATAGTATGAAACTGGAGCTCAAAGTAACCTATTAAGTATTAGTATAATGAATTTTTTTCTGAAAAATCAAGTTTCAAGGCCAAATGCAAACTGGGTCGCGGCAAGATAACTCTACTTAATTTTGGGCCATATGGGCCAACACTGACATTTTAGGAGAAACAAAAAACACCAATCAAACTTTTTCACTTTAGAAAACTCGGCCAATTAAAAAAACAACGATGAAATACAGGTTCAATTTATACTTTTGCATTAATAACGTTTAGCAATATGTGCAACGAAATCATGGTTGAAACTGGAAGATTGTTCCATTTAAAATGATACAAAATCATTGAGACAAGAGATAGAAAGACATGGAGCGTAGGTGTAGGTATTTTGTGAGTGAGAATACTCGATATCAGATTAAGCAAAAAAAATAACGAAAATAATCTTAACCTACGGGTACATTCCGTCGAGTGCAGTAAATAAGCAGAACCTTACGAAATTGCAGAAGTTTTTTTGATAATTTTGGTGGTTGACACAGCATCACATCAAATAGTATGCGGAGACTTCAATATAAACAGTATGAGTAGCTCAAAAAATTGGAATCATCTTATTAGCCTAATGAGGGGGAGTGAACTTTTCTGCATGAATGCCAAAAAACCTACAAGGGTTACAACAAAGTCGTAAACAAGCATAGATTTATTATTTTCAAGTCTTTAACGCAGCAGTACATTAAGGAAACCATCGATATCATTTTATTTCGGTTATTTATCATTTAAATGTGGCAGGTGAAAAAATTTAAACTTAAAAACTTATCTCTCAAGAGAGTAGCACCTACTCAACAGAAAAGGTGTAATATAACAGTTAAATGCAGCTTGAAAATTGACTTCGACTACTTTGAAAATGATGCAAATAACTAAAGCAGCGGGGAGGGTTTTACTCAACTTCATGAAAAGCTTATAGCTTATTGTCAATTTGAATAAATTTATCCCTGAGAAACCAAAAAATGTAAATGAAGATAAGATTTTTTAGACTGATAACCAAATTGAAAACGCAGCAAATAAAAAAATAGGCTTAGGATTGGGATAGGCGAATTGGGATAGAGGCTAGAGATAAATAATTAAGTGAAGATTTTGGTCAAAAGTTGATAAAAAAGAAAAAAGATTTTTATCAGCACGATCTGCAGACGCAAGCCCCAAAAAAACAAAAAATAAATTTTTCAAATGGTTAACAATCTTAGTGGGACAACAGGTGTTTTAAACCAGAGTAAATTATCACAGATGCAGATTTATTCAATAAAAATTTTTCGAATATAGGCGGAAAAGTAGCAAATGCTTTCCAAAAACAACACATCAGGAAAATCAATTAAAATTATACAAAAAATATGCAAAAAGTACATGGTTTTTGAGACCTGTGACAAGCTATGAAAATAAACAAATCTTGGAAAATTTGAAAAAAAAAATCCAATTTAGATCAATCATGCTTACATTTTCTCAATAAGAGAACTATTGGAGCCTTTCTTTCTCGTTTTATTTCAAAACTATTTTGACAACCATTTGTTCCGAGCTCAATAAAAATGGCTAAAGGATACCCATGAAAAAAAGGGAATGAACACGAACCTTCAAATTTCAGATCAATATCACTTTTGCCTGTCTTTCAATGATTAGTATACACCCGAATTTGAGAAATTGTTCATCAACAAAATCTATTACATCAATCTCAATTCGAGTTCAGACAAAAAACAAGTACTGTTGACGCTATTACTTCTCTAGCAGACTTAACTTGACTGTTGATCAAAAGCTTGTTTTAAGCATATGTTAAGATTACGGTATAACAGTACCAGCATATGACGTTTTAGATTCATTGTTTATCAGAACGTAAACAGTGTGTAAGCATTAACAGAATCAAATTGCAAAGTCAACAAAAATGCGGAGTCCCGCTGGGCCAAATTCTAGTTTCTCCACTTTTCACTCTGTTTAATAATTATATAAAAAATTCGAACACAAATGCCTATTTCTATGCCAATGGTACAGCCAATATTTGTGGTAGCTGATTTTGCGCGGAAAACAAAAAAAATTTAAAAAAAAACAAAACACACCCGAATACAAAGCTCCTCCCCATTTTCAATGCTGGGAACAATACTTTGTTTTTTTTTAAATACAGTGTACTGACAAATTGCGTCGCTTGGCAAAAAACTGCTGAAAACAATTTCAAACATTGATTAAAAACGTAAAAGTGAAATTTGAAAACCGCTTGTGCAACCTTTTAAAACAATTAAGGAAACGAAAAAATTCAGGTTTTTACTTCATGTTTCATACTTCCAAAATAATAAGAAAATTTATAAATCATTGTGGTGCTCTAATTATCAAAAAAATTCACGTGCACTTATTCAGCTCGCAGTGGCTAAGTCTCGAACATTGTCAGACTATGGTATGAAAAATGATTTCCTGTGTTCTTCAATTTTAACTTTGAACAATGACCTCCTGAATTTTTTCATTTTTTTAAACTTCATTTGATTTGAAACTATCACTAAAAGCCGAAATTTATTAATTGCTCAGTAAAAAAACTCAACCAGATTGGACATAATCAGCCACACCTAGAATAAATTACACAAGTAATTGGTTCTATATCACCCTGCTCTAGATGTGGGATACCATTTATGAAGCTCATATCACAGTTTCAAAAACTCGTAATTTTTTTGCTCCATAGGTGTCGCAGCAGAATAATTATGTTCCCAGAAAAAACGTTTTCTTAAGTATATGAAAATTCTTTGATATAATTGGGAGCCTTGACTGTTGATCTAATTGTTGATGATTTGCTGTCATATAAAAAGTTAAAAAGGTTTTTCATAGTAAAATTTTGGATGTTTCCATTATCTACATTAAAACAGTGTTTTTCAACAGACTTCTTTGTCACTAACGACTTTAGCTGCAAAAGTGCCCGAAATTCAAAATGAATTTTAAACTTATTAGAGAACATTTACCAAAATTATGGCTTGTTATATGCAAAATCTTTTTGTGTTCAATTTTTTCATCGCTGTTTCCCTAAGTTTTGACAAATTAGATACTTTTTCAGTTTTTCAAGATGCTCATGATTTTTTGCGTAGTAGCTTGAAATTTTTGAACCTTCAGTTTCAATTTGATCCTCGCTACACGCAAAAAAATTAAGATTGAGAAACATTCGGTTGAACTTCAACTAAGAAGCATGAATTTGAACTGAAATTTGAATTTTTTCTGAAGATCTTTGAGTATTAAGAAACAAAAATTGATTTAAAACTTCAATTTTATTATTTCGAAAATGATTATTTAAGAAGCTATGGACCGAATTGTGGATGACACCATGGATGCTGTAATTAGTGACCAGCAAGGAGGGGTACCCGTGAGTACTAATGTAGTTGAGGGGGATAAAATAGATGATGTTTTAAGCGAGGTTGCAAAACTAAGACCCCTAACTGAGGAACAACAAAAACGGTTTGAGCTTCTAGAAAAAAAACAAAAAAATGGATGATTGTCTTAGAGCCCAAGAGCGGTATACTAGCCAAAATTGTGTAATTGTTCGAAGCCCACCGTTTGATGTTGGCAGAAATTCAGACGTTACTCAGGAAACACTGCAATTTTTTTCGCTAGTTTTTCTGACAATAACGCTGAAACACGAGAAAAAAACTTGCCACATACTACCAGGAGACAGTCATGGCACCTTTCCCAGTGTAAAATAAAACGCAAATTCAAAGATTTTTAGGACAAGAAAAAAGTATTTCGCGCGAGTACAATGCTGCGAAAAAAGTATAACCCAATCAATAAAAACCAATAAATGTGTTTGAACGACTTCCTACAACGAAGCTGAAATAAGAGCAGAGGCGGCGATTTGTGGTATGACAACCGTTATCAATAGCTGTGTTGCATCAGTGGGCATCAACGAGCCTGTCAACCAACGAAAATTTGTTACGGTCAACTATATAACTGATCTAGATAAACTGGAAAGAACAGCTAAAACGAGCAATTTCATTAATAGTGTCAATGCAGAGGGCATTTCAGCTTCGTGTGAGAAAATATCCCCAGATCACAAACAACAAAACAGGAAACATTAGAAAAGGTGACCTCGGCAGAAACTGAATTGAAACTATACACAACTGTTTTTGAGGATTTTGTAACGTAAATGGGACTTTGTAACCATTAGCACCTAATGAAAAAGAACCCTGTTTGCTTAACGAACGTAGAAAACACTTCAATTACATTTTTTTCCTGCGTTTTTTGGTTTTAGTTTCCGAAGCAAAATAAAAACGTTTTTTTTTTGTTGAACAAAATTGAACTTTGGATCAGTGGTTTTCTCAGCCTTCCTGTGACTACGCAGGGAGTTCTGGCTTGCACGGATATGCAGCTTAGGAGCCAGGATATGGGTTTTGGTAATCGCTTTTAGGATGCCTCCTCGTGATTACGCAAGGAAAAATTGCCTCGTAGTAAAGACAACAAAGAAAAAAATCTTGTAAATAATTTTGCATAGTATGAAACTGGAGCTCAAAGTAACCTATTAAGTATTAGTATAATGAATTTTTTTCTGAAAAATCAAGTTTCAAGGCCAAATGCAAACTGGGTCGCGGCAAGATAACTCTACTTAATTTTGGGCCATATGGGCCAACACTGACATTTTAGGAGAAACAAAAAACACCAATCAAACTTTTTCACTTTAGAAAACTCGGCCAATTAAAAAAACAACGATGAAATACAGGTTCAATTTATACTTTTGCATTAATAACGTTTAGCAATATGTGCAACGAAATCATGGTTGAAACTGGAAGATTGTTCCATTTAAAATGATACAAAATCATTGAGACAAGAGATAGAAAGACATGGAGCGTAGGTGTAGGTATTTTGTGAGTGAGAATACTCGATATCAGATTAAGCAAAAAAAATAACGAAAATAATCTTAACCTACGGGTACATTCCGTCGAGTGCAGTAAATAAGCAGAACCTTACGAAATTGCAGAAGTTTTTTTGATAATTTTGGTGGTTGACACAGCATCACATCAAATAGTATGCGGAGACTTCAATATAAACAGTATGAGTAGCTCAAAAAATTGGAATCATCTTATTAGCCTAATGAGGGGGAGTGAACTTTTCTGCATGAATGCCAAAAAACCTACAAGGGTTACAACAAAGTCGTAAACAAGCATAGATTTATTATTTTCAAGTCTTTAACGCAGCAGTACATTAAGGAAACCATCGATATCATTTTATTTCGGTTATTTATCATTTAAATGTGGCAGGTGAAAAAATTTAAACTTAAAAACTTATCTCTCAAGAGAGTAGCACCTACTCAACAGAAAAGGTGTAATATAACAGTTAAATGCAGCTTGAAAATTGACTTCGACTACTTTGAAAATGATGCAAATAACTAAAGCAGCGGGGAGGGTTTTACTCAACTTCATGAAAAGCTTATAGCTTATTGTCAATTTGAATAAATTTATCCCTGAGAAACCAAAAAATGTAAATGAAGATAAGATTTTTTAGACTGATAACCAAATTGAAAACGCAGCAAATAAAAAAATAGGCTTAGGATTGGGATAGGCGAATTGGGATAGAGGCTAGAGATAAATAATTAAGTGAAGATTTTGGTCAAAAGTTGATAAAAAAGAAAAAAGATTTTTATCAGCACGATCTGCAGACGCAAGCCCCAAAAAAACAAAAAATAAATTTTTCAAATGGTTAACAATCTTAGTGGGACAACAGGTGTTTTAAACCAGAGTAAATTATCACAGATGCAGATTTATTCAATAAAAATTTTTCGAATATAGGCGGAAAAGTAGCAAATGCTTTCCAAAAACAACACATCAGGAAAATCAATTAAAATTATACAAAAAATATGCAAAAAGTACATGGTTTTTGAGACCTGTGACAAGCTATGAAAATAAACAAATCTTGGAAAATTTGAAAAAAAAAATCCAATTTAGATCAATCATGCTTACATTTTCTCAATAAGAGAACTATTGGAGCCTTTCTTTCTCGTTTTATTTCAAAACTATTTTGACAACCATTTGTTCCGAGCTCAATAAAAATGGCTAAAGGATACCCATGAAAAAAAGGGAATGAACACGAACCTTCAAATTTCAGATCAATATCAGTTTTGCCTGTCTTTCAATGATTAGTATACACCCGAATTTGAGAAATTGTTCATCAACAAAATCTATTACATCAATCTCAATTCGAGTTCAGACAAAAAACAAGTACTGTTGACGCTATTACTTCTCTAGCAGACTTAACTTGACTGTTGATCAAAAGCTTGTTTTAAGCATATGTTAAGATTACGGTATAACAGTACCAGCATATGACGTTTTAGATTCATTGTTTATCAGAACGTAAACAGTGTGTAAGCATTAACAGAATCAAATTGCAAAGTCAACAAAAATGCGGAGTCCCGCTGGGCCAAATTCTAGTTTCTCCACTTTTCACTCTGTTTAATAATTATATAAAAAATTCGAACACAAATGCCTATTTCTATGCCAATGGTACAGCCATTAAAACTCAGACTGAAAAAACAATGCCGATTGAATACTATGAAAATGCAATGACAAAAGCAATGATTGGACGAAAGCAAACTGATTTGAACTTAGATAAAACTAAATAACTTAGGTTCACAAAACGGAATAAAAAAATCAGCTACTCAATTAAAATGACCAGCGAAGACTTAAAGCAAAAATCTTTTTCAAAATTTTAGGTTTGTATCTCGATAAAAAATTGAATTCAAAAATCACCTTTATCTTGTTAACACTAAGCTTAATAAAATCGGTAGAATCAATGATCTCACTGTCAACAGATTAACCAGAGTCTTAATTTTTAAGAAAAAATTGAATTAGTATATTTATTGCAGGAAAAAATTAAAATAAATAATGTAAAAGAGGTTCATTTATACGAGCTCCTAAAACTTCTCTGTAAAATTATTCGCGGTGATTGTGAATCTGTGTCTCTCAGCAAATTAATTGCTTTTGACGAAATATTCAAAATACATCATAATCATAAAAGAAAAGAAATAAGTGATTAACTTCAAAAACAGCAAAAGTTTCTAATTTTTACCAGAACTCAATAAATTTTTTCCAATTTTTTTTGAATCGATTAGTTGATAAAAAAAGAATAAAGATATTTATCAGCACGACCTGCAGACGCAAGCCCCAAAAATTTTTCAAATGATTATCAATCTTAGTGGGACAACAGGTGTTTTAAACCAGAGTAAATTATCACAGATGCAGATTTATTCAACAAAAATTTTTCGAATATAGGCGGAAAAGTAGCAAATGCTTTCCAAAAACAACACATCAGCAAAATCAATTAAAATTATACAAAAAATATGCAAAAAGTACAAGGTTTTTGAGACCAGTGACAAGCTATGAAAATAAACAAATCTTGGAAAATTTGAAAAAAAAATCCAATTTAGATCAATCATGCTTACATTTTCTCAATAAGAGAACTATTGGAGCCTTTCTTTCTCGTTTTATTTCAAAATTATTTTGACAACCATTTGTTCCGAGCTCAATAAAAATGGCTAAAGGATACCCATGAAAAAAAGGGAATGAACACGAACCTTCAAGTTTCAGATCAATATCACTTTTGCCTGTCTTTCAATTATTAGTATACACCCGAATTTGAGAAATTGTTCATCAACAAAATCTATTACATCAATCTTAATTCGGGTTCCCTTGTTTCGTTGATCAGTATAATCAGTAGAGTTCGAGGTGGTCCTGAAGAACCTGACTGATTACTCTTTATCTGTACAATTGGAGATTTAATAGTTTTAGCTTTATATATGAAATCCAAAAAGATAATTTTTAACACATTTTTTATAATATTTGTCGTTTTTCATTATTGTCTGTTTATTTCGAATTTTGTTTCCAAATGTGAAGCTTTTTTCAGCGTTTCTAAAACTAAGAAGGCTGCAACATGTTTACACTACTTTGTTCTTTTTCATCCAAATAAGTTTTGTCTGAACCTGAGCCAATGCTTATCAATTTTCAGAACTGGAAGATCAGGCCGTTCAATGTTTTTCTTAGAAATGCGGGCAGCCCCATAACTCACTTGCTAAGATATAGGTTGCCAAAATTAAAGAAAGAGGTCAACTCTCAATTCCACATCACAGTTTTGATGGCAGCTGTTATCTTAACTTACAAGTTGCGACTACAATAAAAGCTTACAATTTCCTCCAGCTCAGCTTGTAAGACCATGTTATTTTCTTCTTCTGTAACCCGCTTTTAGATACCTGTTCCTGTTTTTACGTAGAATTCCTTAGAGATACCGCTGATAATACAAAAATGTTTTTTTTTTAGGCGTAATAATTTGGCCGCACCGTCTTTCTGTGATGAGCGAAAGGTATCAACTTCTGTCTCTTCCAAATTTTTTCCAATTTGTTAGGTATACTCAGCACTCAGCATGTGGTCCCGCACAGATGCAGGGCCCGTGTTGTCGTCATCAGTGTGCGCCTCGAAACCCCTGGCTGCTGTCTTTAAGTTCATCAACAGGTTGAGCCTAATTAGGGAGCCCAGAGAAGAATAGTTTCCACAGTCCTAGACCAACAATAGATTTCCTCGCTTCCGGTTCCATCACGTCCTTGAAAAAAAACAGTGGCCAGCTACTCCCCGTGAGTTAACATCATTTGCTCAAGATTGTTTACACTGGAGCCTCCATCAGCGCTTCAACTCCCATCATAACCCAGTGGGTTTTGTCCTTCTGGTCGAAGGATCCAGCGGGCTTTCGTTTCTGAAAATACTTATGCTCCCTCATTTCAATGCATACTTTTCTTGCCATCCACGTCCCATGGCTCATCACGGTTTTCTTCAGGCACGATTCTGAAGACACTGGTTAGGAATTCATTCGACGGGTCGGACATATACTATCCAATCTCACTGATTTTCAATAACAATTTTGCTTTAAACGCCTCTCGCCATGCTGCAGTTTTTTCGTCAGTCATCTGCAGCACGTCGAGATTACGTCAAAGATTATGACTGTCACAGTCTCAAATGCTTTCCCTAAAAATCCGTTGAGCTCATTTTTGCAGAACCCTAACGCGGCAACCAAGTTAAAGAGAGAAGCGACATGACAATCTCCGTCTACTCCATCTCTGTTTTGTCGACTATCTTCAATTTTTCATACAGTTTTGCCAGCTGAAGCTGCTGTTCACTCAGTGTCCTCACGTAGCAGCCTGTCTGTGTCCTCACATAGCAGTGTCCTCGCATAGCAGCCGTATAGCAGTGTCCTCAGTGCCCTCACAATACTGGCATTTAGACAAACACCCAGTCTCTGTTCAATCTAATCACCGGGATTCTGTCAGACTGCTCCGTGGCTTGCGCTTCACCTTGATAATCCAAACACAGACAAGTTGTGCAAGTTCTAATCTGCGTTAAGCTCCAACTATACTCTGTACGTTGCCCTGCTGCATTGGCCTCATTATATCTCTCATGGAGAACAAGGTATGGCCTCAAGTTAGCATCATCGAAAAGACCAAGCACAAAGTTCACATAACCGTCCAGCATTGGAAATGAAGGTGTAATTACCTTTTCTTCTATGATCAACCCTAACTGAACAAGTACAGTAGCAATTTCCCAGATATCAAGAATTTTTTCCATAGAAATGCTGATAAATACGGCCTCGTCAAAATAGCCATTTCGCGAGACCTCATCAATGAATGGGTTTTAAATTATACCTGGTATGCCCAATAATTTACAAAATTTATTTTGAGACTTGGCTTCTGAGATTCTTTAGTTCTTTGTTTGAGCCATCCTTATTTTTCTATCTGGCTGTTACACTTCAGCAATGCCTCAGCAATTCCGACTATCTTGCATGCAGCCTTATGAATTCATTCTTTTATATTTTTACACCGACCGGTATAAATTTACACGGAACGGAGCAAGGTTTTACCCGGGCTCAACGTTCGCCCTCGAAAGAGCGTTCGGTAATGCTCCAGGATCGGAGCCGACATAAATGTGGTGAAAAATAACTTCTTCTATCTGTATGGCCGATGCCACCGCACAGTCATTACCTGCAATCTTGTCGCTCAAGACTTCCATCAGCTTCCGCTGCAGCTACTTCAGTTCCGTTTCTAATTCTATTTCAAATCATTGTCATCGAACAGCACATGAACCTAAATTCCAATACGGTCCTCATACACTGCTGCTTCCGTCGATGACGTTCTCTTGGTTTGATCAAATAATTTCTGGAGGAGAGTCCTCCACGGAGTTTGACAGTTTCTCCAATCCCTTCTAATTGACCTCGGATGACATGACTCCGCCTTGTGTTTTCCTCCATAAGTTCATTCCTGCCCCGGTCCCGGCTACCAGCTCAATGAAGTACACCTTGTTGTGAAACGCACTATTTTATTCTCAGTTATTAATTTATTTGTAAACTACCATAACTGGTTACTTAACTTTGACCTCGACATGCTCATTCTTTCCGGCGGAGAGAATGCTCTGCTCTTTTTTGAATGTTTTAACTTTGAGATTAATTCACTTTTAAACACAATTTTATCTGTACATAAGTAGAATTAGCTATAACAAAGGAACATTTTATCATGGCGCAGTCAAACAGTAACGAATCAAACGTGAGAGGTATACATTCATTCTGGCAAAACCACACGGTGGATCCACCAATTCCTTGGGAGGAGTGGAGTGACTTATTCCAACTAGCAATAATTGCAAAGGAAAATACTGATATAGACAATATGCGATACCCGACAGAACGATATCACCCACACTCACCATTACTGGAAAATCCACCGGAGGGCGAAAAAGAATCACAAAAAAAACATCTCGTTTGGAAAGGAATATCCGCGAACAAAAGTGATACGATGACGAAGAAATGGCCTCAATAAAGTCAGAAACAAAGAGATTCAACGGCATGAGAATCGAAGAGGCCCTCAAAAAACTCAGATCTATCCTTCATTTAGCCCTCGGAAACGAAGGAAAGAAAATATTCGGCCAAAAGTTCACGAGAGTTAAAATCCTCCAAATCTCGTTCGAAGAGTTCTGGGAATATGCGTCGATAGCATTCGTGAGGAAAACAAATGTAACATTTGAAAGACACAAGTTACTGAATAGAAATTAGAGAGATAGCAAATCGTTGGAACAATTTTGGGGAGCCCTTGCAGAAATGGCAAGGAGATGTAACATATCCGCAGGAGAAGACGAATGGATCCGCGACAATTTTATCAATAACATGAAGAACTCGGACATTCAACGCAAACTCCTCACTGAAACCTTGCCACCTCTGGAGGCATTTAACGTGGCCCTGATTGACGAAAAAGGAATAACAAACCACATGAAAATGACGAGTATTTTTCAATCTAACGGATATGCTTCTAACAAACCTTTTAATCATTTTAATATAAAAAGAGAACCTACTTCAAACATCGAAAGGAGCAACACTTGCATGAAATGCGGCGGAACATGTTCTAAAGGACATCTGGCAGTGCGCCCCGCGAAGGACACAACTTTTACATCGTTTAAATATCGCGGACATTTCACCAGACTTTGCAAAACACGCCGTAAAAATGTAAATATTGTAGATAGCCAAATTGTACATAAAACAGATTGTAATTATCCCTCGGAACAACCGATTGTAAATAACGACCCTGTAAATAGAGAATGCTGTGGAGTAATAAGCGCATGGTCGGAATCCGGACAGAGCGATAACGATGATTACTCTGTATTAAACAACCAAGGAAAAGAATTGAAGAAACTACTACACATTGGCCTAGGAAAAGAAAACCAAGTAATTCTCAATATTCAAGTTGATTCCGCCTAGTCCTTTGAGCTTTCTCAAACGAAACGTCCTACATGAATTGAAGTTTTGAGACCCCTATTTGAAGATATATCCGGTGGATCAGGCGACGAAAGAACCATATTGTGGTTTCACGGATAACGCGATCAATATCACTGGAAAATTAATTTTACCAATTTTTTCGAGTGGATGGTCTCACCGGGAATGCCACTTTTTTGTAACAGAAGGACATGAAAGAAACATCCTTGGAAACGATAATTTGGCAAAAGTGGGTATCGAAGTATCCCAGAAGCATTTCCCCCACTAACTCAACAAGAAAACTTGTAAGTCCATAAATTTAGTTTCATCGCCAAATAAAGAGAAAAAAATAGATATGATATCCAAGACTTTCAAACAACTAATCCTTCGGATTGGAAAAATCCAAAACCAAACAAAAATAACACATTTCCACGAACCTTTAAAGCCCATTCAATTAAAGGGCAGACGCGTTCCGCTTCATTTAATTGATTCAAGAAAGACAGAATTAAACCGACTCAAATCCGAAGGAAATATCAAAAAATTCGAAAATTGCGACGACGACAGATTTATTAGTCCAATAGTTATCACCTGCAAAAAAGACAAATCGATAAAATTAGCTTTAGATTCAAAATTCATTAACAAATAAGTCTACAAGAACAAATACCAAATGCCCAACATTCATGATTTAATCGATAATGTAGACTCTCAAATTTCAAACGATTCCGCCGGAGAAGTGTGGTTTACCAACTTAGATTTTAAAGAGCGCATATAGACAACTTTCCTTAGACAATTTTAGAAGCATTCATTGCAACTTTAGTCTGGTAGGCGGAGATATAACTGGCACATACCAATTTTTAACCGGTTTTTATGGACTCTGCGATATGCCGAATGAATTTCAAAGAGTCATGGACTCGACAATCGGAAACATTCCTTTCACTAATTGTTACCTTGACGACATTTTAGTCGCTTCCAAAGGAAGTTTTACTGATCACAAGAACATCGTCTATAAAATTTTATCGAACTTGAATAACTACAAATTCGCAGACCAATGGTCATAATGTAAGTTCTTTCAAAAAGAAATAGAATGGCTCGGTTTTAAAACATCAAAATTAGTAATCGCCTCCCTAATCGACAAAACCAAAGCAATCAAAGATATCCCAATTCCAAAAAACTTAAAAGATTTAAGTTCATTCTTCGGGTCAGCAAATCAATACATTAAATTTGTACCGAATCTAGCATTTCTCGGAAGCGCTTTAAGACCTCTATTAAACAAAAAATCAATTTTCTCTTAGAATGAAGATCATACGAAAGCGTTCGAGAAAATAAAACTAGAAATAGTTAAATTCACAGAAAATACTCACCTTGATATTAAACGCGTTACGAGAGTAAAAACCGACGCTTCACATAATGGACTTGGTGCTTCCCTCAAACAACTCCATGGGAATGACTGGAAAACAGTATCTTTTGCTTCAAGATTTTTAAATCCACATGAATCCAAATATTGATTATACGAATTGGAATTGCTGGGAGTTGTTTGGGCGGTAGAACACTATATTAATTCACAGGATCTTAAAAATGTAAATAGTGTAAATATGTCGCATAACCAAATTGTACCTTCTAATTCCGGTGTACAGGTCACAATTGATTTCCCAGTTTCTTCAGAACACAAAAAATCAGTGCCTAAATACCGAGAGAATTTGAAATTGCCGGTACAACCCTTGGACTTAAACTCGCTATTCAACGCCAAGTAAGTTGCCCTTTTTTCGGAGGAAGACCCAATGCTAGGTCCGATCGTTTCAGCCCTTCAAAACAAATTAGAAAAGATTAAAGCAAACTCACATTACCTCAACCAATTTTCAAAAGACCTACATGAATCTGACGGATTACTCTACATGGACGGAAAATTCGTTTTCCCATTTACCCTTCGGAATGCAGTAATGAAGACCTTCATGAATCCCACCCTGGACAGTTCGGTATGATATACCTAGCACAATACATATGGTGGCGACACATAAATCGTCAAATCTAATTCCACGGGATAAATTGTTTACAATGAACACAAACCGGTAAGAACATAAAAAGTATTATACCTATTACTCAAACCAGCGAACTACCACCTTTATCCAAACCTAACGAAGAATTAAACTTTCATTTTGCCGACCCGTTAGACACCATTTGGGGAAAGAATAAATATCTTCTATTATGCACGACCGATTTTCAAAATTTCCATCGGCTAAAATAACATCATCAACCTCATCAAACACAGTAATCGAATTTCTCCAAGATTTTTTATACCCCCTTGCAATTCCAAATTTTATTCGCGTCAACCATGCGTCCTGTTTTACAAGTCAGGATTTTAATTTATTTTGCAATTCTTATAATATTAAATTAACAATTTGTACTGTCGGCGACCATCGCTCTAACGGTCTTGTAGAAAAACTTGTCCATACTGTAAAAATTAAATTATTAGCAATGTCACTCAAACAACAGAAACCTTCTCTACAACACGATATCTCAAAAATCATTTAGAACCTACGTTTTTCCTTTCAATCAAAAACAAACTGCTCATCATTCGAAGTCTATTTTCATAGAAAACTGAATACAATCTGGAAACAATTGGCATCTAGTAAATTATCCGGTGGATTTTTAGACAAAGGGAAGTCAATCTTAAGCAAGGAACGAGCTCTCGACTGGGAGGCGGACGACCGGATTGAAGACGGCTACAGGGACAGCCTAATTGCAAAGAAGAACCAATCTCCAATGGAAAAAGGGGACGAATTGGACTACCCACCTGTCTTAAAACCTTCTTCTTCGCGCTTACCCCTACAAAGACCTTTTAAAGGTAAAATATTTCAAACACTCAATGAAAGTATAAACGGAAATCCTTTCTACAAACAACTTAATCAGAAAATTGTATATGCGTCAAAATCTACGGTAGAATTATCCGATGGAAAAATCATTAGAAAATCTGACATTGCTATTCCGAAATCTAACTCATCTACTATCCGTTCTTTTCCATTTTTTCCCATCTCTGATTTTCAAGTATGTTCAAGAAAGATATCGAAACCAAAACCATCGCAGACAAGAAAAATAGGCCCAAAGACTAGACAACAGACAGAATCGGCCACGTCGGGCAACAATACTAGGACAAGGGCACGACTTCAAATTTGGGATATTTAGCAGGTGACGAATCTATGTTCATTCCGTCGGATACATCCGACAGTAGCGATTGCGAATGGATCGCGGGCGGTTTTCCCTGCAGGGATATGATTAGAGAACGCCTTATTTCTGATAATCTTAATTCTTATGAACCTACTATTCTACCTTTAGATTCTCAAACTTCCCAAGCCAACATAAAATCTGAGATTTTAGATGACCAGCCTCAAACTTCAGACCCGTTGGGTTGCCCAATTAGCATAATCCCCGCAGGACAAAGTACTACTACCTCTCGACAAGACAACCACCTCACTCCAGTCTCGATGACAAAACCTTCGGATAATCCAACGGAGACAAGGAAGGAAGTTGAGAGGGACAAATCGGTCGACTTTCCGATTTTTGAAATTTTCGATACCTCAGACAACAACGCTACCACTCAGGAAACCCAGCCAGAGGAGACCACTACCACTGGTAACAATTTTAAATTAAGACGCTCGAGTCGAAACGTTGTACCTCCCCAATTCTATGGTAAAAGTTTGTACATAGATATTATAGACGAAACTGACAACCAACCTGGCTCCGCACAAAACCCGATCTCCCTCGACGACAATGACCGATCTGGCTTCACTACAGTCAACATCAATGAAAATTCTTCGGAAAAACCAACCCCAATTTTTAGCATCCACCCGTTAGAAAATACAGCTGGCTCACCAAACTCTTCTTCATCTTATTCACTATCTATGTCCTCTACTGATCAGTCACTAAGAGATGCCGTGAACAGCTTTGATGATTTCATAGATTTCGATAGTAAAATTTTCAAAGCTGAGCTGGAAAAATTTATGGAAGGCGACAAGTCATAAAACTGAAACTCAAACTTTTTCTTATATTATCTCCAGAGATATCTACAGTGCTTTTAATTTCTCTTAATCTTCTAGCGCTTTTAGTTTTTAAGTCACAGTTTAACTGCCTCTTATACTAAACAGTCACTCCTTTGGAGTATTAATTTTACTGTGGTATCGGTCGGTGCTTACTATCATCTTCGTTAGCTTCCTTCAGGGGGAGAAAAGGGTCAGTTACCTTTATTTACTATTTAATGTCATCTTAATGCAGTTTAATTTTTTCCCATTAAGGTGAATGTTGTGAAATGCAGTGTTTTATTCTCAGTTATTAATTAATTTGTAAATTACCATAACTGGTTATTTAGCTTTGACCTTGACATGCTCATTCTCTCCGGCGGAGCGAACGCTCTGCTCACTTTTTAGTTTTCAACTTTGAGATTAATTCACTTTTAAACACATTTTTATCTGTATATAAGTAGATTAGCTATAACAAAGGAATATTTTATCATACCTCCATATCAATTTTTTGTCCAGATGTTCCTTCTACTCGAACAATCTTTATTTGTTCATAACTAAGTACCCACTAACCGCGTCGATTTTGCAGAGAGATTTGGGAATTTTTAGACTACTAAGTTCAACCAAGTCGAATTGTCTGTATTTTCTATCGAATCGGCCAGAATGGTTTCAGAAGGTTCCAGAAGGTCCATATATCACTCAAGGTTACGTTACTGCTAGTGCATTAGCCTTACCACATACCCTCGGATTGAAATTTTTTTACACTTTTATAATAACAATAGGAGTTTTTTCTCACTTTCAAATGTTCAATTTCTCAATTGCAGTTTTCTATTTGTTTTTACTTTCTTTCATCGATCAATTTTCATGTACTTTGATTTTCCACCTAGGGTTCCATGATACCCCCTCATCTAGCGTCGCATATCCAAAATTTCATCGGAATAGATGCCTTTCGAGTAGTCCCAGTCCGTCCCAATGAGTCTATCAGTTGTTGTTTTGAAATGTGTAAATCGTCTCCGATATTCTTGTAATGCCACCTTTAGGAGTGCACCCCCTGAGAGTTCTTCTTATGATATTTCCCTTATTGAGCGTTTACTGGATCGGCGAAACGTTAAGGTTCCTTGCTTTTTATTTGTCTGGAGCTTCCCCTGACTCCCGTGTCTTCCATGCTTGAGTCATCGGATGCGCCTGTTGGATGGTCAAATCTCTCATCTTTCTCGCTTGCAGGTCAATTTCTTCCTCGAAGATCCTCCGGTACTTTCTGCATCCCTCTTTTTAGGACTTTTTGGCCAAGTTTTACCACTATGTTGGCGCTAAGTCGCAATTTTGGATGGTGTTTAGTATGTCCTTCTATAGTAGACAAGTTCACTTTCTTCAGCTCTCCTCCCTTTAGAGGTTTTGGAGGAGCTGAGGTCGACTGTTCCGTCTTCTCCTTGTCTTTTTACGCCTATTCTGATACTGACTCATTAGATGCTAAGGCAGATTTTTCTCTTCTGGCTTCTTGGACTAATTTTTCTTCTTTTCGGATTTCTGTGGGTCAACTTCTGCTTGAGTCTTTGGGCAGCTTGATGAATTTGGTCCTCCCTTGTTTGGTTTGGCTTGTTTTACTGTCTCCCGCCTGCTTCTGTTTCTCTGGACGTGACTGTGGTCTGACTGCGTTCAAACTTTTCTTTGGGGAACAATGAGTCTGCCTGCTGTGACTGCATCTGCAACGACTCCTCCGTGTCGCTCTCTTCTAATATCTCAGGTCAGCTGATTTTTTGTAATTTCTTTCTCGGCTCCGCCGTTGGACTGTTGCTTGAGCCTAGTGATTGTTTTTGTGGTAAATTATTTTTGCTCCTGCAATATCTCTTTTCAGTTATATCGAACCCTCTGACGTTTTTATCGTTGACTCAGATTCTGGGACAATATTTCCTTTCAGAGGTTTTGTCAGGGATTGGACGCTTTTTCTGAGGTCTTCCTTTCTGAGGATTGTTTTTTTTGGTGAACTCAATTTTGCCTCTTCCTTGTCCTCGGGAGTAGATCATTTCTTTCCAAATTTCGGGTTTGACACTCTTGATGCTCCTTGTTCAGGACACTCTTGATGCTCCGGGGTCTCTGCGCTCCTTGTTCTACCTCGCGTTGGCCTCCAATGGAATCTTTAGGATTTTTGATCGTTCCCTGTCTTGATCGTGCTGTTGTGAGTTGTTGGTTGAACACTGGGCTCGTGACCATGCTTAGCGTTTTTTTTCAGGTTTTCCCCAAGTTGATCAATTCATCTTTTGAGCTGCAATGCTGACAGTGCTGATCGTTCCAGATGTTGTTTGTCTAAATAGTCAGAGATTGTGAGAATTTTATCTCGTGTTCTTTTAAATTCAGTTTTCGGTAATGGGGAAACTTGGAATGGGGAACTGTGGATGCTTTTTGGTGTATCGCAGGTTGCGGATTATTCTCCTCAGACAAAGTTTTATCGATTTTTTCTTCTAGTAGCATCACTCCCAGTCTTCGTTTTAAAAATTGTATTGTTGTTTCTTCCAAACCGCACCTTCAGTGACTTCCAACCGGACAGAGTTTTTGTTCGATATTGTGTTCCGTACAACACTTCTTAAGTGTCCTCCCCTTGAAACCCAAAAATTCGTCAGTCCCTATCGGTTCTGGGATACCAAGAGTAACTATGCAAGTTCGCAAAAATTCTACTGTATCTTTTCCCATTGTCGAATTGCTTTTTTCACTGAAGGGATTATCGAGAATCAGTCGATAGCTACTAGCAAGTGTATTCGTTTCCGTTATGATTTTCCAATGGACGCGCGTAGTCTAATTGAAGTTCTTGGCCCGGCTGCGTGAGCAGTGGAAAAGGTTTTGATGCATTTTTTTGAATTTAGGTATTTTGCTATCTCACAAATTTTAGCGCAACTACGGCCTACCTCGGCGAGATTCACAAAGTATTTGTGCATATGAGGCCACCACAGGTATCTTGATACTCCTAGCAGTTCTTCCTGTCCAGGGTGTCTTCTATGAAGTCATTTCAACACTGCCGCTCCTAATTGTACGGGTAGTGCGAGACAATTTTCTACCAGTATGCAATCGTCTAGCACTGTCATCCGATTCCATATGGGATTGGTATAGGCTCCCATAAGCTCGAATCCTAGTTTACCCCCTCGCTCGATCACTCTCCTGAGCCTATTCACCCAGGTATCCTCCGAGATTACTTCCGCTAGAATGCTCTTGTCAAAAAGTCTGGATAGGTTGCCTTGTCCGTCCTCCCCCAACTCAACTCGGACAACTTCTGGCTGTCTTTTCTTGAGAGGGGGCTAGTTCGGCGTGCGAGCTCTATTGCGAGGATCTCTTGTTCATCTTCGTTCTTTTCTGTCGTCTTTAAGTCGCTTTCCATCACCTGGATGACGCTTTGCGTGATTCGTTTCAATTTTGCAGCTGTGGTACTAGTCAGAGCTGGATAGTTTTCCTCCGTGGCTACCTCCAACTCTCTTGTGTTGTTGTGTTGTTAGGTGGAGTGTTTGATTGTACTCCAATCAGCGACCAGAAAGAAAGCAGTCGGGTATCTGCTCCTTTCTCTTGTTTCTCTGACAGTGCGCATTTCACTCTAAATTGTTAACACTCTCGCTTTACGAGCTCATTTTTTTCGGCTTCCACTGAATATGTTTCTTGTTCTCTCTAGTATTTCAGTGACTTCCTCCTCCTCTGACATATCGTTCTTATTGCTTAATGATCGGTTCCAGCGGTGATCCATTAGACTTTCCTCCTTGTCTTTGCCGTTACATCTTTCCTGTGGTGTTTCCGACCACCAGTCGCATGATCTGCTTTGCTGCTTGCTCATTTTATTCTGACTTTTGAATCGACTCTGAAAAAAAACTTTCTGTAAATTTTTTGCCGGCCGTTTCCAGGGTTGAAAATAAGAGAAGGTGTTACTTTGCAGTAGAGTTTTGGGAGTTTTGATGTTTCGCAGGCCGCAAAAACAGATTTATTCCATTGCATTCAAGCTTTGTTTGTTTTTGACCATTTTAGTCTCCATAACAACCGTGAAACGATGAGTTTCGTACTTCTCTTGTTGTAGAAGGTTCTATAACGGTTTCGTTCTGGTTGAGAATACTATTGTTTTACGGCCTACTGTTCATGTTGTCTTAAGCTTTGTGAAAAGAATCAATTGCTGTCAGAACAAATTTTTTGTCTAGTTGGGATTCGGGCCATAGATCTCCATGCAATTCTAGTGAGAAACAGTTAAAAATTCCCATGTCCTTCCCTAGATTGTGGCACTATTTTGAATTGATAGGACAATAATCTATCTACCTAACGGAGCAACCTAGATTGGTATGTCTTGTTCAAACTTTTCCCATCTAGGGCTGATGTTAGGGCTTTATGGTCAGTTGCAATGATAAATTTTTTCCCTAGAAGGTTGTGTTTGTACTTGTCAACTGCCCAGTCTACCGCGAGAAGTTCTGATTCATTGTTGAAAAATTGTTTTCTTTTATGTTTAGGTATCTAGATGCAAAAGAGATTGGAGCCCATTCCTCTTTGTCTGTTTTCTGTTCTAGGGTGCCTCCTATACCATTGTGGCTGGCGTCGCATATAACTATTGTATTCCTTTTTGAATCATTATAATTTACAATTGAGATATTTCCAACTGCGTTTTTGAAGCTCTCAAAAACGGCTGTGGGTTTTTCACCCCCCCCCCCCCCCCTCACTCGAATTTCATTCCTGGTAGTTCTATATTTTTTGAATTTTTTTGTTTAATTTCTTTTTTTTTTTCAGAAAAGGTCTAAGTTTGTCAGTAAGGCTTGCTGAGTTCGGAAAGGATTTTAATAGATGGTTTGTACTACCTAGGAATGATCTCAAATGTTTTAGTTATTTGTGGGGCTGAGTTTTCGACTGGCTTCTGTTTTAGTGAATCTGATGTGAACCCTGACTCTGATAGGTGACGATCTAATCAATTTACCTAATTTTTGAAAAATTCATTCTTGGAAATTTTTAATGCAAAACTTTCTTCGTCCAGTTTTTCCAAAAAATTGTTCACGAGCTTTTCAAGTTCTAAATCTCCGCTTTGAGACAATATTTTGTCCAAATACCAAAATTTGTTTTTTTTTGCATGATTTAATTGAAACTCGGCCAGCATTTCTGCTATATCGTAATCACCTGGTAGGAGTGTATATTTTTTTGTAGCATTACCACGTACATTATTAAAATTGGCTATCGAGCTGTATCTGCAGCCAGTTTCAAGAGACTGTACGCATTATTTAGGTCAATACGGTAAAATAGAGCGTGCCTGTTTTTTCTTCTGTGACGATTTGGCTCACTCTATTTATCATTTTGTCGACGTTTGACATTCGGCACTTTTTTTTGAACAGTTGCTTATTGATTCATTTCACGTCTAGTGTCAGTTTTATCAAGTCATCTTTCCTGACTGTTATTACAATTGGTGCAAAAAAAAAATCACTCTTACGTTTGTCCAGTTTCATAATGCGGCCTTCCGAAAGTAAAGTTTGTATTTCAGACTGTAACTTATCCTGTATGCGAGTTGGTATCCTCCTGCCCCTCTTTTGAATTGGACACAGACGTTATTCAAATTTTCAACTCACATAATGGTTTTTTCAAGTCTTTCAAACAGGTCACTAATTTATTTTAAAAATTTGTTTTTCCAATTTTCGACTGCTCGCTCAGTAGCACGTCAAACGTTGACACTTTCCTTGGTGCCGTTTTTTGTAAAGTAGATACGCCCACTTGGAGGTTCAGACCCATTATGCATATGGTTCTGCGTTCTGTGACTAGGAACATGACTACCTTCTCCTTTCAGCCTGCACAACGTATGTCTGATTTAATGCCCCAATATAAGGATCGGTTGTTTGTTGTAGTCCACAAATTGAGCCGCCAAGTTTAATTTTTCTGCCGGGATGAATCTTGGTTTTCTCGACCGGTCAAATATTTCTTTTGTTGATGCACAGTGTAAAATGACACCCCGGGCTACCCACTGTTCACAGTTTATTGTATTATCCGGTTCTCAGTTAGGATCATAGTCTTTAGTGACTTTACTTTGTTAGATTTTGGATCTCTAAGGAGATCGATCTTCTGTATTTGTACTTCTTCCAAACTTGATGTCCGTTTTGTTTCTACTATTTTCTCCCTTACACACCTCGAGATTTTTTCGTCCACTAACAAGTTGTACAGGCATAATCTCAGACTCTTCACACGAACCAAATTGTTCCACTACTAAAGTACACTCTCCTTCCAATTTGTCAGAATCTTCTGTTATTTTGCTCACTTGTGATCTGCACACTTTTGCAAAATAATTGGGTTTGTTGCACTTCTTGCATGTTTTTCCCATGACAGGACAAGATTTCAACTAATCATAATGAATATGCATCCACAACGATTGGTCTGTCCATTTGGGCTCGTGGTTTTATAGCTGTTTTTTTTTATGTCTCTTTTGTTTTCTGTTCCCTCCATTTGGAAGACTTACTGTCATTATTGGTTCGTGTTTTTTTTTGATACCCGAGTTGTAAGCTGTTGTTGTTCCTGCAGTTACTGTCGCGTTAGTTTTCTGCTCCAGTTCAAACGTTTCGATTGTCAACGTACTCTGGAAGGTTATTTTTTTCATTTTTGAGATGAATAAATCACAGACGATTTCGTTCCTGAGGGATCACAACTCAGTATCTGCTCGTATCTTTCGTATGATACGCATTTCATTTTTGAAACGATTCCGCTTCTAGCTCAAACATTTCCTTGAATCAAATTTCTGCTACTCCTGCATGGGAGTTCTTTTCTAGGAACCTCTTCTTACCTTTCGTTCCCAAAGAAAAAAAAAACAGTTTGAATACGAGCTTCTTTTGTACCTCATTTTGTGGCCCACTTTCGGGCCTCTGGTTCTTCTTTCTTCGTTCTCAAGCGCAACCTTGTCTCTGGCTAGTTTTGTTCTTTGATCTCTGTATGTATGTATGTATGTATGTATGTATGTATGTATGTATGTATGTATGTATGTATGTATGTATGTATGTATGTATGTATGTATGTATGTATGTATGTATGTATGTATGTATGTATGTATGTATGTATGTATGTATGTATGTATGTATGTATGTATGTATGTATGTATGTATGTATGTATGTATGTATGTATGTATGTATGTATGTATGTATGTATGTATGTATGTATGTATGTATGTATGTATGTATGTATGTATGTATGTATGTATGTATGTATGTATGTATGTATGTATTGTATGTGTATGTATGTATGTATGTATGTATGTATGTATGTATGTATGTATGTATGTATGTATGTATGTATGTATGTATGTATGTATGTATGTATGTATGTATGTATGTATGTATGTATGTATGTATGTATGTATGTATGTATGTATGTATGTATGTATGTATGTATGTATGTATGTATGTATGTATGTATGTATGTATGTATGTATGTATGTATGTATGTATGTATGTATGTATGTATGTATGTATGTATGTATGTATGTATGTATGTATGTATGTATGTATGTATGTATGTATGTATGTATGTATGTATGTATGTATGTATGTATGTATGTATGTATGTATGTATGTATGTATGTATGTATGTATGTATGTATGTATGTATGTATGTATGTATGTATGTATGTATGTATGTATGTATGTATGTATGTATGTATGTATGTATGTATGTATGTATGTATGTATGTATGTATGTATGTATGTATGTATGTATGTATGTATGTATGTATGTATGTATGTATGTATGTATGTATGTATGTATGTATGTATGTATGTATGTATGTATGTATGTATGTATGTATGTATGTATGTATGTATGTATGTATGTATGTATGTATGTATGTATGTATGTATGTATGTATGTATGTATGTATGTATGTATGTATGTATGTATGTATGTATGTATGTATGTATGTATGTATGTATGTATGTATGTATGTATGTATGTATGTATGTATGTATGTATGTATGTATGTATGTATGTATGTATGTATGTATGTATGTATGTATGTATGTATGTATGTATGTATGTATGTATGTATGTATGTATGTATGTATGTATGTATGTATGTATGTATGTATGTATGTATGTATGTATGTATGTATGTATGTATGTATGTATGTATGTATGTATGTATGTATGTATGTATGTATGTATGTATGTATGTATGTATGTATGTATGTATGTATGTATGTATGTATGTATGTATGTATGTATGTATGTATGTATGTATGTATGTATGTATGTATGTATGTATGTATGTATGTATGTATGTATGTATGTATGTATGTATGTATGTATGTATGTATGTATGTATGTATGTATGTATGTATGTATGTATGTATGTATGTATGTATGTATGTATGTATGTATGTATGTATGTATGTATGTATGTATGTATGTATGTATGTATGTATGTATGTATGTATGTATGTATGTATGTATGTATGTATGTATGTATGTATGTATGTATGTATGTATGTATGTATGTATGTATGTATGTATGTATGTATGTATGTATGTATGTATGTATGTATGTATGTATGTATGTATGTATGTATGTATGTATGTATGTATGTATGTATGTATGTATGTATGTATGTATGTATGTATGTATGTATGTATGTATGTATGTATGTATGTATGTATGTATGTATGTATGTATGTATGTATGTATGTATGTATGTATGTATGTATGTATGTATGTATGTATGTATGTATGTATGTATGTATGTATGTATGTATGTATGTATGTATGTATGTATGTATGTATGTATGTATGTATGTAGTATGTATGTATGTATGTATGTATGTATGTATGTATGTATGTATGTATGTATGTATGTATGTATGTATGTATGTATGTATGTATGTATGTATGTATGTATGTATGTATGTATGTATGTATGTATGTATGTATGTATGTATGTATGTATGTATGTATGTATGTATGTATGTATGTATGTATGTATGTATGTATGTATGTATGTATGTATGTATGTATGTATGTATGTATGTATGTATGTATGTATGTATGTATGTATGTATGTATGTATGTATGTATGTATGTATGTATGTATGTATGTATGTATGTATGTATGTATGTATGTATGTATGTATGTATGTATGTATGTATGTATGTATGTATGTATGTATGTATGTATGTATGTATGTATGTATGTATGTATGTATGTATGTATGTATGTATGTATGTATGTATGTATGTATGTATGTATGTATGTATGTATGTATGTATGTATGTATGTATGTATGTATGTATGTATGTATGTATGTATGTATGTATGTATGTATGTATGTATGTATGTATGTATGTATGTATGTATGTATGTATGTATGTATGTATGTATGTATGTATGTATGTATGTATGTATGTATGTATGTATGTATGTATGTATGTATGTATGTATGTATGTATGTATGTATGTATGTATGTATGTATGTATGTATGTATGTATGTATGTATGTATGTATGTATGTATGTATGTATGTATGTATGTATGTATGTATGTATGTATGTATGTATGTATGTATGTATGTATGTATGTATGTATGTATGTATGTATGTATGTATGTATGTATGTATGTATGTATGTATGTATGTATGTATGTATGTATGTATGTATGTATGTATGTATGTATGTATGTATGTATGTATGTATGTATGTATGTATGTATGTATGTATGTATGTATGTATGTATGTATGTATGTATGTATGTATGTATGTATGTATGTATGTATGTATGTATGTATGTATGTATGTATGTATGTATGTATGTATGTATGTATGTATGTATGTATGTATGTATGTATGTATGTATGTATGTATGTATGTATGTATGTATGTATGTATGTATGTATGTATGTATGTATGTATGTATGTATGTATGTATGTATGTATGTATGTATGTATGTATGTATGTATGTATGTATGTATGTATGTATGTATGTATGTATGTATGTATGTATGTATGTATGTATGTATGTATGTATGTATGTATGTATGTAT